>NC_081413.1:297712929-298020429 GCF_030272615.1 Cryptomeria japonica | reverse complement strand
ATCCTTGTGCTTGAAGATGAATCACCCTCCTTATTATCAATCTGAATCTCAGACTTCCGTCCAAGAGGCCCTGTAGAATCATCTTCTTTACCAACCTTGATTTTGATAAGTCTAACAACATTACTTTTCAGCCATGCGTTAGTGTTGGCCGGGATAGGCTGAAATCTGTCAAGGATTGATACGCACTCCTTGTGTGACCATTGGATCAAAGGGAATGGAGCTTCCTCAACCCTTCGTGAAATGTATTCAAGATCAAGTATATGCCCGTCATCAATCATCCCTTGTGGGATATCCGCCAAGTTCAAGTCAACAATTTGCTCAACAGTGAGCTTGCAGTAGTCCATCTTTAGAACTTTGGCTTCCGTGCGGAGATCTACCCAGATGTCTTCAATGCGATGAACATGCACAAAGGATTTCTTGATCTTCTCCTTCATACCTCTATAATCAAAATCAACTCTAGGTTTGAACCTCTTAAGCTTGATTTCCTGCAATTCAGCCTCCATGGCCTTAGCCTTCACAGATGTGACAAGGGAGTATCGGCCAATTTTCAATGGGTTTGTGCTAGAGATCCCCATTCCTACCTTGTGTCTAGCAGACTGAAAAGTATGAACAGCCATGATCTGTCTTCCCAACTCCATAAGAATTATCTTATCGGTTGGGTATCTTGGAAGCATGTATGGCTGACCATCATAGCATCCAATCCTCATATATGTGAAGGTGGGAAATTGCAGGAACAAACACCCATACTCAGACACCTTGACCCATGCCTCATCTGATACTCTTTTGTTTCTGAGATCCATGTCAAATTGACACATGAAATATCCAAAGAATGCATCTTGGACTCTTCTGAAATGCAGTCTGCTAGGTTTCAATGGCAACTGATCATAATATTTCCAAACTGATATAAGCGAGCGATCACCCTTGGTAGAAAGACCTGGAAAGTGTCTAAGTGACGCTGCTAAATATACCAAATAAGAATTCATGAAGAAGGTCATAGTGGTAGGAACTGCTGCAAGTTGTTTGCACAAAGCATTGCAGATGATTTCACCCCATGAAATGTGATGCGACTGCCGTATGAACATAATGAATTGATACATCCATGGCTCAAAGACATTAGAGTGCTCAAGGCCCATCATCCTGCTGAGAAGAGTGATGGTGTCTCCTATCTCCCACTTGAAATCACAACGGTACAACTTTGCCCATCTTGAGAAGGAAGGACGTGGCTCTTGGATCCACCTATTGATGTGTCACTTGCAATCTTTTTCCCTTTTCATTTAATACTCTGCTGCACTTTCTTTGGTGATTTCCATATAAACAGGTGCAGGAGGTATTTTGAAGACCTTCTCGATTGTATCCGCATCAAGACGAATTATAGCTTCACCATCATCATTTTTAATGACTCTTGACTCTTTGTCAAAATGATGGGCACATGCAAGAACAAACTCAGGTTCTAGGGCAGCCACTGGGAAAGAAGATGCATGATGGATATGGCTGTCCAACAGCCGCTGCAAGTTGTTATCCTGTGGATCTTCTACCCTGTTGATGAATTTTGCCATATCAACGTGCCCTATTTCTGTGTCCCTGATGCGATCCAAAGGAGAAGAAACCTGGTAAGGTGCAACCTCATTCTGGTATTTGTCATATTTGTATTTCATTTTCTCTGGAGTTGGCGATGCCGGTAAATCTGACATTGATTGTGAACCTGGAATGCTGTGATGAAGACTTAAAAGAGTTAAGGCAATGTTGTCCTCATTTTTTGTTTCCAAAAATGAAGGACCACTATGATGGAATTTTTATGAAAAAATAAAAATTATTACTGTATGGCACGCTTCCCGAGGCAGAATTTTGACTAATCCTTGGACTGGCTTTATCCTCAGTCCATTCTCGAACTACGTTTCAAATTTCGTCCAATTCTGGGTTCGTTTGCTATGCCTTTCCTTCAATTTCGGGTTTTAAAACCCAGACTGCAGGTGGAGAATTTTCTTCAAACTGCAAGTTTTAATGATATTCATTGTTGTGGTCTTTGTAGGGGAATTTTTGATCACTTACATGTGCATTTTTTATTTCAAATATGTCACTTGTAATTTATTTTAAGTTCCCCATTTAATGTTTTTATCTTTTTGTTGTTTTTTGGTCATTTTTAGTTAAAATAGGGGTTTTTTAGCTCAACTGCAAGTAAACTTGCAGTTTGTTCAAAAAACCCCTACTTTAATGGTTTTCACATGTAATAGGGATTTTAAAATCCCCATTACATGTGTGCAAATGTTTAATACTTGTTGTAGGGATTTTATTTCCCCCTTCAAGTATTTTTAAACTTGCAGTTTGTCTTTTAAAACCCGATTTTAACATAAAAGTTCATTTTTGACAATTTTAAACTTGTCATTTGTCCAAAAAAACCCGATTTTGGCTTAATGAGTGAAAACGTGAGAAATTAAACTTGTCATTTGTCTTTTAAAACCCGATTTTAAGCATGAAAGAGGGAAAAGTGCAAATCGAACTTGTTGTTTTATATCCAAAACCCGATTTGCTTCCTTTTGAAGAAAACGAACTTGTCATTTGTCTTTCAAAATCCGAAATGCAAGAAAGAAACGATTTTAGACCTTTTCAAAGCGAAATTTGTGGAGAAATCGTTGGATGAAGGAGGCGTTTTAGGATTGCATCCTATCTTCATGCATCGTTGGACATCTATCATGCCATTTAAAGGATATATTCGCTGGTTTTTACCCTAAAAACAGCAATCACGTTATTCATTAATGCCATGTTTTTAGGAGTTAAATCCATAACAATTTGCACACTCCTAAATCGTTTTGCTCTTTCTTGCTAAGGCGTGGAGGGTGAGAGAATCTTCGCATCATTTAATGGTTCATTGAATGTGTATTGAATACCACGTTTTTCACAAAAACGTGATTCTCTTTGGCTGCGTTTTAAACCTTTGGCATTGTTACCTCTTCAACACCTTTGGTGTTATTGCTTCAGCAAATACCTTGATCATTTTGCTTCAACAAACTTGAAATGAACACTTTCATTGGCATTTTGCTCCTCCAAGTTTAGGATTGCTGCCATTTTTGGGGGCATTTTCACAAAAACGTGATAAGGGTTTAATAGTCCAGTTTTGCTTCTTCATCTCAAGAAGTATTGCGTTGTTGAAGAAGCATTTTGATTTTCTAATCAAGGTATGTTCTTCCTTTCTTCTCTTCTTTTTATTATTTACATGTTTTCTTCATTTTTCGTTATTTGTTGCATTCTTCGCATGTGTTGTTCTTCCCTTAAAATTGGTTTTCATGAAAGAAATCTTCCCTTTGAAATGCAATTGTTAAATTGCATTATTCTTCTCAAAATTCCATCTTAGCTTGTATTCGGGATTTTTAATCTCGATTACAAGTTCGCTGGAAATTCTTGTTCTTCCCCTACGGTTAAGGAATTTAATCATTTTTGGTTAAATTTCCAAGCTTGAAAAATGTGAAATACCCCTCTCTTGCAAATTCGGGTTTTGAAAACCGGATTACATGTTGAAAAGATCTTCCCATTTTCATGAAAATGACTATCCTGGATATTCCCATTTCTATCCATTCACGTTCCCCATATCCGCACTTTCCATTTCCATCATTTCCCGCAAGTCAAAATCCCATTTTTCATCCGTTTCTCCATTTTCGAATTTACAAGTATACTTGTATTCGGGTTTTAAAATCCCGATTGCATGTATGTACTTTCCAACTTGTATACTTGCGAAAATTCCCCCAAGATCCGAAATTGGTCAAAGTCAAGATTTTCCCATTTCTACATATCTTCCCTCTTCTTCTCACAAAACCGTGAAATTCAGAGATCAAAGTTTTACCCATTTGAAAAAAGAAAGAATGATATTTGCAGCTGATTATGATGTGGCCTTAACCCTTTTAAGTCTTCATCACAGCATTCCAGGTTTGCAATCAATGTCAGATTTGCCGGCATCGCCAACTCCAAAGAAAATGAAATACAAATATGACAAATACCAGAATGAGGTTGCACCTTCCCAGGTATGATTTTCTAATCAAGGTATGTTCTTCCTTTCTTCTCTTCATTTTTCGTTATTTGTTGCATTCTTCGCATGTGTTGTTCTTCCCTTAAAATTGGTTTTCATGAAAGAAATCTTCCCTTTGAAATGCAATTGTTAAATTGCATTATTCTTCTCAAAATTCCATCTTAGCTTGTATTCGGGATTTTTAATCTCGATTACAAGTTCGCTGGAAATTCTTGTTCTTCCCCTACGGTTAAGGAATTTAATCATTTTTGGTTAAATTTCCAAGCTTGAAAAATGTGAAATACCCCTCTCTTGCAAATTCGGGTTTTGAAAACCGGATTACATGTTGAAAAGATCTTCCCATTTTCATGAAAATGACTATCCCGGATATTCCCATTTCTATCCATTCACGTTCCCCATATCCGCACTTTCCATTTCCATCATTTCCCGCAAGTCAAAATCCCATTTTTCATCCGTTTCTCCATTTTCGAATTTACAAGTATACTTGTATTCGGGTTTTAAAATCCCGATTGCATGTATGTACTTTCCAACTTGTATACTTGCGAAAATTCCCCCAAGATCCGAAATTGGTCAAAGTCAAGATTTTCCCATTTCTACATATCTTCCCTCTTCTTCTCACAAAACCGTGAAATTCAGAGATCAAAGTTTTACCCATTTGAAAAAAGAAAGAATGATATTTGCAGCTGATTATGATGTGGCCTTAACCCTTTTAAGTCTTCATCACAGCATTCCAGGTTTGCAATCAATGTCAGATTTGCCAGCATCGCCAACTCCAAAGAAAATGAAATACAAATATGACAAATACCAGAATGAGGTTGCACCTTCCCAGGTATGATTTTCTAATCAAGGTATGTTCTTCCTTTCTTCTCTTCATTTTTCGTTATTTGTTGCATTCTTCGCATGTGTTGTTCTTCCCTTAAAATTGGTTTTCATGAAAGAAATCTTCCCTTTGAAATGCAATTGTTAAATTGCATTATTCTTCTCAAAATTCCATCTTAGCTTGTATTCGGGATTTTTAATCTCGATTACAAGTTCGCTGGAAATTCTTGTTCTTCCCCTACGGTTAAGGAATTTAATCATTTTTGGTTAAATTTCCAAGCTTGAAAAATGTGAAATACCCCTCTCTTGCAAATTCGGGTTTTGAAAACCGGATTACATGTTGAAAAGATCTTCCCATTTTCATGAAAATGACTATCCCGGATATTCCCATTTCTATCCATTCACGTTCCCCATATCCGCACTTTCCATTTCCATCATTTCCCGCAAGTCAAAATCCCATTTTTCATCCGTTTCTCCAGTTTCGAATTTACAAGTATACTTGTATTCGGGTTTTAAAATCCCGATTGCATGTATGTACTTTCCAACTTGTATACTTGCGAAAATTCCCCCAAGATCCGAAATTGGTCAAAGTCAAGATTTTCCCATTTCTACATATCTTCCCTCTTCTTCTCACAAAACCGTGAAATTCAGAGATCAAAGTTTTACCCATTTGAAAAAAGAAAGAATGATATTTGCAGCTGATTATGATGTGGCCTTAACCCTTTTAAGTCTTCATCACAGCATTCCAGGTTTGCAATCAATGTCAGATTTGCCGGCATCGCCAACTCCAAAGAAAATGAAATACAAATATGACAAATACCAGAATGAGGTTGCACCTTCCCAGGTATGATTTTCTAATCAAGGTATGTTCTTCCTTTCTTCTCTTCATTTTTCGTTATTTGTTGCATTCTTCGCATGTGTTGTTCTTCCCTTAAAATTGGTTTTCATGAAAGAAATCTTCCCTTTGAAATGCAATTGTTAAATTGCATTATTCTTCTCAAAATTCCATCTTAGCTTGTATTCGGGATTTTTAATCTCGATTACAAGTTCGCTGGAAATTCTTGTTCTTCCCCTACGGTTAAGGAATTTAATCATTTTTGGTTAAATTTCCAAGCTTGAAAAATGTGAAATACCCCTCTCTTGCAAATTCGGGTTTTGAAAACCGGATTACATGTTGAAAAGATCTTCCCATTTTCATGAAAATGACTATCCCGGATATTCCCATTTCTATCCATTCACGTTCCCCATATCCGCACTTTCCATTTCCATCATTTCCCGCAAGTCAAAATCCCATTTTTCATCCGTTTCTCCAGTTTCGAATTTACAAGTATACTTGTATTCGGGTTTTAAAATCCCGATTGCATGTATGTACTTTCCAACTTGTATACTTGCGAAAATTCCCCCAAGATCCGAAATTGGTCAAAGTCAAGATTTTCCCATTTCTACATATCTTCCCTCTTCTTCTCACAAAACCGTGAAATTCAGAGATCAAAGTTTTACCCATTTGAAAAAAGAAAGAATGATATTTGCAGCTGATTATGATGTGGCCTTAACCCTTTTAAGTCTTCATCACAGCATTCCAGGTTTGCAATCAATGTCAGATTTGCCGGCATCGCCAACTCCAAAGAAAATGAAATACAAATATTACAAATACCAGAATGAGGTTGCACCTTCCCAGGTATCTTCTCCATTGGATCGCATCAGGGACACAGAAATAGGGCACGTTGATATGGCAGAGTTCATTCACAGGGTAGAAGATCCACAGGATAACAACTTGCAGCGGCTGTTGGACAGCCATATCCATCATGCGTCTTCTTTCCCAGTGGCTGCCCTAGAACCTGAATTTGTTCTTGCATGCGCCCATCATTTTGACAAAGAGTCAAGAGTCATAAAAAATGATGATGGTGAAGCCATAATTCGTCTTGATGCGGATACAATCGAGAAGGTCTTCAAAATACCTCCTGCACCTGTTTATATGGAAATCACCAAAGAAAGTGCAGCAGAGTATTATGTGAAAAGAGAAAAAGATTGCAAGCGCCACATCAATAGGTGGATTCATGAGCCACGTCCTTCCTTCTCAAGATGGGCAAAGTTGTACCGTTGTGATTTCAAGTGGGAGATAGGAGACACCATCACTCTTCTCAGCAGAATGTTAGGCCTTGAGCACTCTAATGTCTTTGAGCCATGGATGTATCAATTCATCATGTTCATACGACAGTCGCATCACATTTCATGGGGTGAAATCATCAGCGATGCTTTGTGCGAACAACTTGCAGCGGTTCCTACCACTATGACCTTCTTTATGAATTCTTATTTGGTATATTTAGCAGCATCACTTAGACACTTTCCAGGTCTTTCTACCAAGGGTGATCGCTTGCTCATACCAGTTTGGGAATATTATGACCAGCTGCCTTTGAAACCTAGCAGACTACATTTCAGAAGAGTCCAAGACGCATTCTTTGGATATTTTATGTGTCAGTTTGACATGGATCTCAGAAATAAACGAGTATCAGATGAGGCATGGGTCAAGGTATCTGAGTATGGGTGCTTATTCCTGCAATTTCCCACCTTCACCTACATGAGGATTGGGTGCTATGATGGACAACCATACATGCTTCCAAGATACCCGACCGATAGGATAATTCTTATGGAGTTGGGAAGACAGATTATGGCTGTTCATACTCTTCAGTCTGCTAGACACAAGGTTGGAATGGGGATCTCCAGCACAAATCCATTGAAAATTGGTCGATACTCCCTCGTCACATCTGTGAAGGCTAAGGCCATGGAGGTTGAATTGCAGGAAATCAAGCTTAAGAGGTTCAAACCTAGAGCTGATTTTGATTATAGAGGTATGAAGGAAAAGATCAAGAAATCCTTTCTGCATGTTCATCGCATTGAAGACATCTGGGCAGATCTCCGCACAGAAGCTGAAGTTTTGAAGATGGATTACTGCAGGCTCACTGTTGAGCAAATTGTTGACTTGAACTTGGCAGATATCCCACAAGGGATGATTGATGACGGGCGTATACTTGATCCTGAATACACTTCACGGAGGGTTGAGGAAGCTCCACTTCCTTTGATCCAATGGTCACATAAAGAGTGCGTCTCCATTCTTGACAGATTTCAGCCTATCTTGGCCAACACTAACGCATGGTTGAAAAGCAATGCTGTCAGACTTATCAAAATCAAGGTTGGTAAAGAAGATGATTCTACAGGGCCTCTTGGACGGAAGTCTGAGATTCAAATTGATAATAAGGAGGGTGCTTCATCTTCAAGCACAAGGATCAAATTACGAGTTAGTCGTGCAGTAGTGCTTCCACCTGAAGAGACAACTACTAGTGGGAAGGAGAAATCACGGTTCCATGTTCAGGTGGTCGATCTGGATAATCCAGAAGAGGGGCAACAATCTGATGATGCGCCTAAGTCTCCAGTTCTAGACATGCCTCACGAGGTCATTCCTCCAGTTTCCATTGAGACGCCTCTTTCTCCTCCTGATTTGCTCATTGATGAGTCTCCTCAGAATGCAGTTCCCATTTTGGCATACGAGCCTTCTCCTGATCAACAGCGAGAAAGTGTGTTGAAAGTTCCTGAAGATATTCCCATTTGCATTCAGTTATCAGAAATTGACACTTCCACTTCTGGTTTTGAAGAATTCATGAGGCAATCTTCATGTCCGTTGGTAACTGAGCGAAACATAGTCGCTATTCAAACAGATATTCCTCCCAGGGTGACCACGGTGACTCAAACAGAAACTACTTCTCCTTTGCCTACAGCTGCTACAGGAAGTGAGTTGATGACTTTGCCTCCATGGCTCAGTTCTTTCACCCCAAAAAGAAAGAAGCAAGAGATCTCACCTGATGCCTTTGACTACCAGCAACTCAAACAGTCCAGATCCAAAGTTGCTAAGAAGGCGAAGACTATTTCCAGGGTAACTGTTGATAGCAACAAGATGAAAGTAGCTGAAATTGTGGAACCTATTGCAGATAAACCACTTGATGAAATGTCAGTTGTTGATTATAAGGTTACAAAGGTAGAATTGGGCAAGCAAACACATGAGGTTATTAAACATGATGCTCAGTTTTCTGTTGCTTCACTAGTGCAAAGATGTGACGATCTTCTTGCAAAGAAAAACAAGTTAGAAGAAGAAAATCGACAGCTCATGGCAGCCATCCATAAAATCACAAAACCTACTGCCGAAGGGAGTAACTCTATAGGTTCTTCTGGTTCCCAAGAATCGATTCGCGGAGTGGAAAGAGCTGCTCAGAAAGTACAAGCACTGGATTCCTAGGTTGATCAGCTTCATGATCAATGCGTGCAAGTGATAAAAGACATTTTCCAAATAATGTCTAAGCTGAAAACCATTGAGGAGAAATTGGATCAGACTTCTAACACTTTCAAAAAGAATCTGGAAAGTGTTGAGAAAAGTCTGGCAATCTGGCGTACCATGCCCCAACAACATCTCAATATCCTGCAGGATCACGCCATCATTTCTTCCACGGTCATGTACTTGGAATTCGAGGAACTCATGGAAAACAAAACTCTTGTTCTTAAATCCCTCATCGAAGAGATCAGCGATGCAAGGAGATTCCGGGATGAAGTTTATCAAGGTATTGTCTCACATTGTGAAAGGGCCTCTTGCAATATAGTAAGTCAAGATGGAGAGCTAATTCCAGAAGAAGAGGTTTTTGCGGATTTACAGATGAGGATTCACGGCGAATGGAGGAGTGAACAATTCTCGGCAGTTTCAATTCAAACATTGATGAAACACCAAGCCTTTTTGCATGAGATTCAGTCCATCTTGGATAAAGACAATTCTGCGCTTCTCCGCTGCCACGACACTATTGTGAAGACTATGGTAGTTGCTAAGAACACTCATGAACCGAATCCCGAGGAACTACAAGCGAGCATCCGGAAGTTTCAAGGATTCATGTCTTCACAAAATTCAACTTAAGTGTTTTTCAGCACTTAGTTGAATCTTCTCTCTTTTTGTAATTTCTTAGTTGTAATTTTGTTTTAACAAGATACATGTAAAAGTAGTTTATGTAAAATGCAAGTTACACATTACTTGTACTTTTGTAATTACATGTAAGGTAACTACAAGTTGTGTCCGATTAGGACTGTAGTTTGAATAAGTCTTAGTTAGTTAGAATGACTCTTAGTTAATTAATGAAGTCTCAGTTAGTTATTGAATGAATGTTGGTGGTTGAGAGAATCTCTCAAGTTAGTTAGGATCCTCCCACCTTTTTCTCAAGGCTCCTCTTCTATAAATACTTGAGAGGTCCATTGTAATTATCATCTTTTGGAAAGCAAGCAAAAACTCTGCCAAATTTACAGCAAGAAGTCTTTGAGCTTATGAATGTGAATTGAAGGTTTTGGAAGAATATTAAAGAAGGATTACTCAAGTTTTGAGTCTTTGAGCTACATGTTTGAGTTTGAATCTTTTTATTTCTTCTATGCAAAGTATTTGTAAAGGAGCTTAGTCCAATCTGATTTGAAGTCTTTGAGCTGCAAGTAGAGAAGATTAATTAGAATAGGAAATTCTCTTGAAGGAGCAGCAAGTCTTTGAGCTTGCATCCATTCTTGAGAAAAATTATCGTTTAATAAAAAATAGCAGCAAGTCTTTGAGCTCGCATTATTTCTTGTCTTTATGTTGAAAGAATAGGTTATTTCAGTCTTTGAGCTGTTATCTTTTATTCATTGTAAATTTTAGTATAGCAAAGGGTAGATAGGACTTCCAATAGTCAAGTCTTTGAGTTTGATATTGCTGTCCCGTCCCGAAGGAAGTGACGGAAGTCTTTGCGCTTTCAGGAAACTTCATTTCCTTTCTCTCATTTCACTTGAAAGTAATTACTGTTGTTCATATTCAATCGCTATCCTTTTCTGTGAAGAGAAAAGGATATTGTCTTTCTTGAAAAAAAGAAGAAAGATTGCTGTCCCATCCCATTTTATTTTCCAAGTTGTAGTTAGATAGGGGGAGCCTTCCCTTAATTAGGAGAGTTTTTACTCGTGTGCTGTGGTTGAAACCACAATTTTGTATATTTCCCCAAGTGTACAAAATTTTCAACCAACAGGCAACATCATAATCAACTGCAAATATCATTCTTCCTTCTTTAAATGGGTAAAACTTTGATCTCTGAATTTTACGGTTTTGTGAGAGGAAGAGGGGAGATATGTAGAAATGGGAAAATCTTGACTTTGACCAATTTCGGATCTTGGGAGAATTTTCGCAAGTATACAAGTTGGAAAGGACATACATGCAATCGGGGTTTTAAAACCCGAATACAAGTACACTTGTAAATTCGAAAATGGAGAAATGGATGAAAAATGAGATTTTGACTTGCGGGAAATGATGGAAATGGAAAGTACGGATATGGGAAAAATGAATGCATAGAAATGGGAATATCCGGGAAAGTCATTTTCGTGAAAATGGGAAGAACTTTTCAACATGTAATCCGGTTTTTAAAACCCGAATTTGCAAGGAGGGGTATTTCACACTTTTCAAGCTTGGAATTTTAACCAAAAATGATTAAATTCCTTAATTGTAAGGGAAGAACAAAAATTTCCAGTGAACTTGTAATCGAGATTAAAAATCCCGAATACAAGTTAAGAGGGAATTTTGGGAAGAACAATGCAATTCGACAATTGCATTTCAAGGGGAAGATTTCTTTCACGAAAACCAAATTTTTGGGGAAGAACATCACATGCCAAAAATGCAACTAATAACGAAAAATAAAGAAAACAAGAAAATAATAAAATGAAGAGAAGAAAGGAAAGAGAACATACCTTTCTTAAAAATGCAAAATGCTTCTCCAATAATGCAACAATTCTTGAAATGAAGAAGCAAAACTGGTGAAAAGGAGCAATCCGGAATATCAAACCCTTATCACGTTTTTTGTAAAAATGCCCGAAATATAGCAGCAATCTTTAACTTGGAGGACCAAAATGCCAATGAGAGTGTGCACCCAAGCAAAACGCCTAAGGTAGAAGAAGAAATAATGACGCTAAATGATTGAAAACGCTGCCAAAGGGAGAAAACGTGGTCAAAGGAAATCACGTGGCCACCATAATAAACTCCAACGACATCATCAAATGGTGCGAAAAACCTCTCACCCTCCACGCCTTAGTAGGAAAGGGCAAAACGATTTAGGAGTGTGCAAATTTATGAAGTAAAAAGTGCCCAAAATGTGGGTTTAAAGAACCACGTTTTTGCTGATTTAGCTCCAAAAACCAGTCAATATAACCTCCATTTGGCATGAAAGATGTTGATGATTGCATGAAAATAGGGTAGAAGCAAAAAAGCCTTCCTTCCCTAAAAAATCTCCACAAAAAATTGCTTTGAAATCTTCAACAAATCAATTTTGCATGAAAATCGGGTTTTGGGAGACACATGACAAGTTCGATTTGTCCAAAATGAAGCAAATCGGGTTTTAGAGAGAAAATAACAAGTTCGATTTTCATTTTTCCCACTTTTGTTATCGGGAAAAAATGTATAGTTTAGTAATGATAATTATTGATAGTTAGTTAGCCGACGGGTAGGTAGTTGGAGTCACGACGGTTGTGTCGCACCCCTTCGGCTGTCATATATTGTACCACCTCCGGGTGTTGGAGGACATGTAATATTGACGACAGATTATAATATGAACATCCTTTGACATTAATGGCAAGCTTATTCTGGTACTTCTTTTGTATTGGCATTGTGCATTACTGTTCGATTTCTGTATTCTTCCTGTTTACCCAGTGAGGTAAACATTTGGCCCCGCTGCCTACACGAACTCGAAACGGAAGACACGGATGGCGCACAGACCCAATGGGCCTACCCGTTGCTGAAATAAACCCAGAAGTCGACGATGCCCAAACAGAACTCTACGTAGGAGAAGACACTGCGACGAGAGAATTTTCAATTCTACTCCAAGTAGCCATTCAGACCTACGTTCGACGAGAGGCGGAAGTCCCACCAAGTGCCGTGTGGACAGCGTTGGAAGTGAGTCCGGAGGTAAATCGGTTGATGAACCATCTCCCCCGATTGCTAGCACAAGCATCGTTGGCACAACAAGCTCGCTTGGAGGAGATTGCCCGGGAGGAGCGACGCCAAGAAATTTTGCAGCAGTACGAGGAACGGGAAGCAGAACGAGATGGCGCCAGGTCAGGGGCATTTGAACCGTGAGCCATACGGGACGGAATAAAGAACACTTATTGTAATAATTATGTCATATTGTTGGCATAAACTTGCCTTCCACATTATGAATGAATAAAAGTGTTCTACTTTTTATGTCATTAAGTATATAGAAAGCTGTCTGGGAATTAATGCCCAATACACTGAATAAGGACAAAAATAAGCAACAATGTATAGATGAACGTGCAGTAGCCCAACGTGCCTTGATCCTTGAACAGCAAGCGGAAAGGCGACAGAGGTATAAGCGAAGAGAGGAGGAACGCTCCGAAGGGGACGGTGAGGCCAGCGGCCACCCACGGAGTCGGGAGGAGTTACTTGCGGAAACTCGCCGCAGGATAGAGTATACCAAAACTCAGTTGAGGGATTTGAGGGACTTGCCACACACACCAGAGGCTAGGAAAACTCCAAGGAGTGGGGAGGAGGCAGGAGAGGGAGAAGACATCGGGGCTGCCAGGAGTGTCGGAGGGACACCGGGGCACGGCGGTCAAGCACCCCTTATAGGATCCGACCCATCCGGAGTAGGACAACAGCCACCAGTAGTAAAAAGACAAGGCATGGCACAAAAACAAAAACTTCCAAAGTTCCATGGGGATGGGAAAGAAGACCCTGTCTGCCACCGTCGCACTTGTGAAACAATTTGGGGAGCGAATGGTGTTACCGATGAGGACGAGTGGGTAACACAGTTTCCCGCAACCCTGAGGGGCGTAGCCATCGACTGGTTTTCGGATACGGATAAGGCTAAGATTAGCACATGGGCAGACTTGAAGAAGGAATTTCAAGCAGAGTTTCGTCTCCTAAGAGACGATAATGAGAT
This sequence comes from Cryptomeria japonica, assembly GCF_030272615.1. Classification (NCBI taxonomy): domain Eukaryota; kingdom Viridiplantae; phylum Streptophyta; class Pinopsida; order Cupressales; family Cupressaceae; genus Cryptomeria; species Cryptomeria japonica. Next base: position 298,006,605 of record NC_081413.1, on the reverse strand, counting down.
TGTAGCCGAAATCTACGGCACGAAACAGAGAAAGGACGAGACTGTTCGAACCTACAGCCGGCGGCTCAAAGAGCTGCTAGGAAAGATGGAGAACCAGTCGGCAGACGGACTGAAAAAACGGTGGTTCGTGGAAGGTCTAAAGAAATCCCTTAGACGAAAAATGAAGATAGTACCTCCCTCTTCATATTCTGACGCCTATAACAGGGCAATGGATTTAGAAAGTGAACAGAAGACGTCCAAGAAGAAGAAAAATAAATCCTCGTCGGAGGATGATTCCTCTTCTGACAAAAGTGATAGCAGTGATGACGACTCTAATCGGAAGGTACGGGCTCTCCAGAAAGATATGGAGCGAATGATGAGAGAGATAAAGGCAACCAAAGGAAGCACAAGCAAGGGCGACGAAGGGGAGTTATGGTGCACGGACTGTCGTACCGACGGACACACCAAGGGGTCTTGTCCGAAAAAAGCATTTTGCGATATTTGCCAGATTGCCGGGCACCTTACCAAGGAGTGTCCGTACAATAGGAGGACACGTAACCAACAGGTTCTCTTTACAGAACCATCTGCATCAGCCGGCACGTCCCAGCCTGCGAGCAACAACGCCTCATCTGGCGGCTATCGAAACAACAGGCGAGGAAGAGGTAATAATAACAATACGAATAATAGAAGCCGAATCCAATACGACGCTAAAGGGCGGCCGATGATACAATGCCGAGCTTGCAATCACTGGGGGCATTTCGCCAGAGACTGTACAGTGGAGGAAGCACCACAAAAACTTTGCAAGTGGTGCGGTCCGGGGGACCATGATGATGGCAATTGTCCCAAATCTGGTGTGAACCTGTTGAATGTAGAAACGGAGGATGTACTCGCCATAACAAGGCCCAAGACGAAAGCAGCCACTTATCCAGATCCCCGCACGGAAAAACGAAAGGCACTGGAGGCACGAGCGGAATTGGAGAAGGAGATGTCAACGAGCAAGGATGCACAGGGGCTTGCGGGTACTTCTCGCTCTGAAGGAGAAACAAACATTATAAACCAACTGTTACAGGTTGAGATACCCATCAAAATGAAGGACCTCCTGGAAAGTATGCCGCACTTGCGAGCGACATTGTTGCAATCCGCAATGATAACCCCAGTAGGCCAACCAATACATGGCAAGGACAACCTTGGCGAGACAGCGGCAAACCCATTAACCCTTACGATCAATAATGGTAGACACCTAGCAGTGGTGGAAATGGGTATATTGGGCACCATCCTGACCGACACAATTGTTGACGGCGGGTCGGGAGTAAATGTCTTGCCAGAGGAAACATGGAAAAAATTGGGTAAACCTACTCTCTGGCCGTCCACCTTTAATTTATTGGGAGCAGACCAACACGGCATCAAGCCGCTTGGCACACTCATGGCGCAACCAATGACGATCGGAACACAGCCGTTCGTCTTGAATTTTGTGGTCATCCCATTGAAGAAGGAGGGGTATGATGCCATCCTCGGCAGAGGCTGGTTGGTGGCGGCCAAAGCAAACCACAATTGGAAGAAGAACACCTTGTCCATGGAAAAGGTTGGCAGAAAGTATACCATTGATCTCAAAACTCAACTGGTCAGTGAAGAGTTGGCGTCAGAGTCAGAGTCCGACGGAGACAACGATATCGACGAAGGAAAAGATGGCAGGGAACCAGATGACGAAGGCATCTTAGGAATTCAAGCCTGTTCTGAGGATGAGACGGATTCTTTGAAAGGGCTCTTCCATTGGCAAATGGAAGACTATGAATTATTGTACGGGTGCAATATGTTGGGGATTGAAGGACCTGACATGAACGAGTTTCCGCCAGAATACGGACAATACAAGGAAGGGGATGTCCCTATGGATGACGCACCAGCGCACCAGTTTGACAAAAGTAAGCCCATAAGGTACGAAGAATCCGCACTTCAAGTTACAAACCTTGGAGAAACTTCAGAACAGAAAAACATTCTAGTCGGCGACGACTGGAATCCGGTCTTAAAGACGGCGGCGTTCAAAATCTTCACAGAATACAAAGATGTGTTCGCTTGGACGTATAAGGACCTCAAGGGGGTACCACAAGAACTTTGTGTACATCGGATCCCTCTGGTTCCCGGAGCCATGCCCGTACGGAAGAGGCCATACAGGATGAACAAAAATTATGCGGCCAGGGTAAATAACGAAATTGACCGCATGCTTGAATCAGGGATTATCTTCAAGGTCCAGACGAGTGAATGGGTATCACCCATTGTGATATCCTTGAAAAAGGAGGCCGATCAGATAAGAATCTGTGTAGACTTCAGGTGTTTGAATGCTGTCACAATTAAAGATCCATTTCCCATACCATTCACAGACACCATCCTCAAGGAAGTCGCGGGTCATGAAATCTATTCATTTATGGATGGATTCTCCGGATATAATCAAATTTCCATTGCAGAGGAGGACAAATTGAAGACCACCTTTGTCGTAGAAGATGGCGTCTATGCATACAACCGGATGCCATTCAGGTTGTGCAACGCGCCAGCTACCTTTCAACGGATAATCCTCCATATTTTCGATAAAATGTCCGTAGGAAACTTCAAAGCATTCTTGGATGATTGGTCCATTTACAGCACGGAGGAGGCACATCTGGCCGCACTTGGCGAATGCATGGAGAGATGCCGACGAGCCCGCCTCGCCCTAAATCCCAAGAAATGCAGATTCATGGTGCCTCAGGGCAAGTTACTAGGGCACATCGTTTGCAAGGCTGGACTGAAGACGGACCCTGACAAAGTACGGGTCATTGTGGAGATGGAGGCGCCCGACGATGTCACTGGCATCAAGTCATTTCTTGGACACATCGGGTATTATAGGCGGTTTATTAAGAACTTTGCCCAAGTATCATACCCACTTGATAGGCTGACACGAAGGGGGGAGCCGTACGTCTGGGGGACGGCCCAAGAAGAGGCTTTTCAAGAGTTAAAGTCACAGTTGGTGGGTGCGCCAATCTTGACATACCCGGACTGGGACAAGGAGTTCCATGTACATGTCGACGCATCCAACTTCGCCATAGGGGCCACCCTGGCACAGGTTGGCAGCCACGGGCTGGACCACCCAGTGTATTTTGCAAGTCGACTCTTGTCAAACGCAGAGAGGAACTACAGCACGACGGAGAGAGAAGCCCTCGGCATGGTATACTCCGTCCAAAAATTCTGACATTACCTATTGGCGACACCATTCACATTTTATGTGGATCACCAGGCGTTGATGTATTTGGTGAACAAGCCAATCATCCAGGGGTGGATTAGTCGATGGCTGTTGTTGTTACAAGAATTTACGTTCAACATCATTGTCAGACCTGGCAGGAGCCATGTCATAGCCGACCAGCTATCACGGATCAAGTCTGGAGAGCCGGCCGAAGGCGTTAGCGAGGATTTTCCGGACGCCCATCTTTTCCGCATTGCCATCCTTCCTCCTTGGTACACGAGTGTGGGTGAATACCTATCAACGTCAAAATTTCCTAAGGAAATGTCCGCAGGCGAAAGACGGAAACTTGTATTAAGAAGCCGAACATTCCAACTTATAAATGGCCTTCTCTACAAAATGGGACCTGACCAGATCCTATGACGATGCGTCTTGGAAGAGGAAATCCCAGGAGTATTGAGAGAAGCCCATGAAGGGGCCGCTGGAGGACACATGGGACCGGATACGACAGCAAGGAAGGTCCTACTAGCGGGCTTATGGTGGCCGACACTGCATAATGATGCCAGAGAATGGGTGACAAGTTGTGATACATGTCAGCGTGCTGGGCGACCGTTAAAGAGGGATTTCATGCCACTTAACCCGTCGCATGTTCAAGAGTTGTTCGAAAGATGGGGGTTAGACTTCGTTGGTCCATTGAAACCGAGTCGCGCCCGACGATGTAGATACATTGTCGTGGCGACAGAATATTTGACCAAATGGGTCGAAGCGAGGGCTTTGGCAGACAACTTCGCCGTCAGTACGGCGAAATTCATTTATGAATAGATTATCACCCGGTACGGAATACCTATTCAACTGACAAGTGATAGAGGGGGGCACTTTGTAAATCATATTATTCGACTACTGACAACCGAGTTCAAAATTTTTCATTCCCTATCAAGTCCGTACTATCCCAGGGCAAACGGTCAGGCTGAGGCGACCAACAAAATCATGGTGTCGGTAATTTATAAGTCCTATGGGGTTGAAAAAGAAGACTGGGAGGAGCGTCTGCCGTCGGTACTTTGGGCGTACCGAACAACTTACAAAGTAACCACCGGGCATACACCTTTCCAATTGATGTACGGTCAGGAGGTTGTGGTACCGGTGGAATTCATGGTGCCAAGTCTCAGAATCGCTATTGACAACAAGCTAGGCGACATGGAAAGCCTTCGAGAGAGACTATACGCCCTAAATAAGTTGGATGAAAGACGGACGATGGCACAATGGGTGACAGACGTGGCCCAGCAACGCAGGAAATATTGGCATGACCAACACATTCGGCGGGCGAGGTTCACGCCGGGCCAATTAGTCCTAAAGTACAACGGACGGAACGAGATTAAGCCCGGCAAGTTCAGAGTGAAGTGGCTAGGTCCTTACAGGATCCGAGAGGTCGCAGCGAATGGATCGGTCAAGCTCTCGACCCTCGACGGACAGGAAATTCCAGAGGGCGTCAACGGGTCAAAACTGAAAGTGTATCACCAGAGGCTGGAGGCACGCAGGAGCAGCCCGACAGGAGGCGCGCAGTCGCAGTCAGATAATGAAAGAAAATGAAAAAAAAAAAAAAAATTAGAAAATTTGGAAAAAAAAAATTTATATATATAAAATGGAACAAAAAATATATATACGAAAATTTGAAAAAAAAACAGTATATATAAAAGAAAAATTGAAAAAAAAAAAATTTGAAAAAAAAAAAACAAAAAAAAAACGAAGGAAAAAAAAAAAAAAAGAGACCACCGTACGGTGGACATGTAGTGGCACCACAAACGGTGGGTACCACCGTGCGGTGGCACCACCGACGGTGGAAGCCACCGTGCGGTGGAACCACCGTGCGGTGGAACCACCGTGCGGTGGAACCACCGACGGTGGAAGCCACCGTGCGGTGGAAGTCACCGAAGGCCTGCGGGAGTATAAAGGGCGCCAAACGGAGGAATAAAACACACGCCACACGCCACCACGCGGTAAGGAAACCACCGAAGGGAAAAGAAGACACCGCATGCAGCCGTTGTTCGGGTGAAGCGCAGGGTTTCCAGCAGCCGTTGGTCTAAGGTGAGAGCCCCTCTTCCTCGGGAGTTTGCAGGCAACGCAGCATCTACGGTCTATGCCAAGGCAATTGCCAAAGAACTGAAAGAGCAACCATTTCCCCACACTGTGAAAAAGCTGCAGAAAGGTGTGGACAGACTGACAGATGAGTATGCGAGGTCCAGAATAGACTGGTTGCAATCGCACGATGGAGTGGCATGTTTAGAGAATGGATTTGGAGATGTAGACTTTGGAGGAGTGATTAAGTCTGGCTTGTGTGGCAGCTGTGGGCCATTTCTGTCGCTAGCCGTCCATCCTCGTGACCATTCCCGTTCACATTCAGATTGTACTCGCCTTTGATTTCAAATCTAAACTATTTCCGCGCAGAAGCCTGGTGACAAGACATTTGTGGGTGAAGCAAGAAGAGCAGCAGACGGATTGCAATTTCAGCACGATTTTGTTGGTTTTGTTGGGAAAGTCCCTTGGCTGAGCGTGGTTAACATAATTGTTGAGCGGACGCAATTACGGTGGTCGTGCATGGTTGTATACCATCGGCCGGGAGTGTTGGTTCGAAGCAATAATTCCCGATTGGGTCGTGAAGGAGTTCACGTTTTGCTCGCAGGAGGTCGTTATAATCACCTCCGTACGGCCTACCTGCCAGGAGGTAGTTAGGTGCCTTCCGTCCGACAAGGGAAAATCAAGAAGTGGTTACCAGGTCAATGGAGTCTGCGGGAAAAAGAAATTGGAAAAAACAGTTGCAGGATAGCAGCCATAGGAAACCGGATGCACGTATTCTTCCTTCAGGTGTTCAAATAGCAGGTGGCACAATGGAAGCTAGGCCGAAGAAAAAGACACCACAGCAGCCCACTGCACGAGGGAAGAACACCTTCACTTCACAGAATATCACCTTTGAGGGATTGAATGGGGTGGAATGTCGGAAATGGTGGCAAGAAACACCGGATGATAATTTGGTGAAGACAAGTCTTCGCAAAGCAGGGGTAGAATGGGCTATCCGGATGCCTGTGTTCGCCATTCGCGAGTACGTGGGAGCATTGCGATATATGGTTGATACTTTTGATAGCCACTCACGGACGAGCACATTTGAGTACCTTGGGAAGGATATCACCATATCCTTCAAACCTGCAGATTTCACGAGAGTATTTGGCATCCCAGGCATACATGGCAAGAAAGTGGACTTGAAGGCCAAGAAGATGACACGGGAAAAAAAGGAACATTGGATTACGCGAGTGTCCCGAGACTTGACCCCAGCAGAGTTGGCGAGCATCGTAGATGCCACGAAGGGTCGTGGGATGCGTAGGTCCTTTGTTGCAGAGGGTCATTGGCGGTGCATAATGGACATCATCAAAAGCAGGTTGACAGGGTCGGGTAGGGCATCCGACATCGCTCTGCCACAGATCGTATTGATGAACGGGTTACTGAACGGTGTCGTGTATGATTGGGCTACCTTGTTATCCGAGCGGATGTGCGCATTCTTGATGATGGAGCATCGCACGTTTTTCTTGCCCCACTATGCCATTGGACTGTTTTTAGAGGCCACGCGGGAGGTTGTGCCAGAGGCCGAGTTGGAGGTACGGCCGCAGGGACCTTTGGCAGACGGTGAGCCTCTTATCATGCATTGGCGACACCTTGACATTGGCCACTCTTCCGCGAAGCGGAAAAGGATATTAGAGACCACCTCAGCAGAACCTGATAGTGGGCGAGAAACTTCTAGCAGTGCAGAGGATTCGGAGGATGAGGAGGATGAGGATGACAGTAGCAGTCGGGCCACAGACGAGGGGAGGATGGAGCCTGCTGGAGAGCGAGTGGTGTTTGCACCACCCACACTCCCACTTGGCACACTTGTGGGGTCATCAGCGGGCAGTACTTCGATTCCGGCATTTGGGCAGAGCCGCACGCCTGTTACACTTGGGCCCATGCAGCGGGCCGCATCACCTTCCGCCATACCACCGCAGCAGGCTTGTGCACCCGCTGCAGGACCGACTCCCGCAGAGGCATGTACTGACAGCAGGGCGGAGTCGTGTGGTCCACCGCAGGGAGGCGTGGCAGAGGAGATGGTTGAGACGGAGCCTCAGGTGCGACTGGACGTTGTGGGATCCGAGGCAGTGGTGACGGTTGCTGCCTCCTTGTTGGAGGAGCCCATCGCAGGACATGTTTCCGAGGGGGAGAGAGGGTCGGAGGTGTTGAGTGCAGCTCCATCGGTGGCGGCTATGGGGAGTTGGCTAACCCGGAGATTCCAGATGACAGTGATGCCACCCATAGGAGCAGCTGTATTCTCACCTCGGCGAGAGCCTCCCACTGAGGTGGTGGATCTGGAGGATTCTTCGACGGAGACGCAGGCACCAACAGAGGGACAGGTGACTGGAGAGGGTGTTCCTACCGGCCCAGAGCAGGCGACTGCTATACTTGCGGGGGCGGGGGAGACACCGTTGTGCCAGCAGGATGCAGCAGGTGTGGTCCCTGAGGAGACTGTTGAGTTACCACGTGGGCTTCCTGTACCTACATCGGGACTGGATGGGGAGGATATTGAGGTTTACTTGGCAGATATGGTGACGAGGGGTCGGCGAGTGGTGGTCGCGGCTCAGACACGAGCTCTGCAGCAGGTTGTGGAGGAATTAGAGCAGGTCCTCCAGTTTATGCGAGACGGCTGTCCCGCAGCTTTCACTTCATGTTTTGAGGCACAAGGGTGGCCAATTATCCAGATGGATGCGATGTTGGGGGCTTGGAGTGTGCCTCAGCCCGTCGTGGAGAGTAGGGTGACGACTCTCGTCCGGGAGATTGAGCAGGTTTACAGGGAGGCCTACTATGCCTTACGCCAGACGCAACATGAGTCTGCGGTTCGCGAGGCTGCTCGAGTTGAGTTAGAGCAGGACATGGCCAGACAACAAGCCTCGTGGGCAGCCGAGAGATCAGAGTTGGTAGCACAGCTTGAGACAGCCCGCGCAGAGAAGGTTGCGGTGGACACCCGTCTTTTGGAGGAGCAGAGTGCGTGGAGTCTCGTCCAGCAGGAGTTAGATGTTGTTCAAGCTCAGTTGGTTCGCATGACAGAGTCCGCCGACTTTCATGTCAAAATCGGGTTTTTTAAGACAAATAGCAAGTTTAGTTTTTCACTTTTTCACTCATCAAGCCAAAATCGGGTTTTGTTGGACAAATGACAAGTTTAAAATTGTCAAAAATGCACTTTCATGTCAAAATCGGGTTTTTTGGAGCAAACTGCAAGTTTAAAACTACTTGTAAAAGGGAAATAAAATCCCTACAACAAGTTAAAAACACTTGCATTTATGTAATGGGGATTTAAAATCCCTATTACATGTAAAAACCATTAAAGTAGGGGTTTTTTGAACAAACTGCAAGTTTACTTGCAATTGAGCCAAAAAATCCCTATTTTAACTAAGAATGACCAAAAAACAATAAAAAGATAAAAACAACAAAGGAGAAACTTAAAATAAATTACAAGTGACATTTTTAAAATAAAAGTGCACATGTAATTGATCAAAAATTCTCCTACAAAGACCATAACAATGAATATTATTAAAACTTGCAGTTTGAAGAAAATTCTCCACCTGCAGTCTGGGTTTTAAAACCCAAAATTGAAGGAAAGGCATAGCAAACGAACCTAGAATTGGACGAAATTCGAAACGTAGTTCGAGAATGGATTGAGGATCAAGCCAGTCCAAGGATCAGTCAAAATTTTGCCTCGGGAAGCGTGCCACAGAGTAAAAATTTCAATTTTTCATAAAATTTTTACCGTAGTGGTCCTTCATTTTTGAAAACAAAAATGAGGACAACAAAGTTCTCTTTGATTCAGAGAGTGCCGGATTCAGGACAGTCCAGATAACAATGCCCAAAGAAGGGAAGACTAGGGACAATGTCATCGCAGATGACTACAAGATCACCACCATAGAGATGGGCAAGCCTACCCAGGACCAGGAGGTCCAATATTTTGACGACTCCTGTAATGTTCTAAAGACAAGGCTGGCTCATGAGAAAGAAAAGAGAAAGAAAGTGGAGGAAGAGAACCAACAGTGGAGGAAGTATGTTCTCCATCTTACCAGCTTGCTCAACCATGAAGTCCCAGCTACTCCACCACAGCCTCTTCAGCAGGGATCAATGAAGGACTATGATGAGATGAAGGGATCGTACACTCAAGAAAAGGAGTGGATTTCAGATGCTGTGATACGTGCTGACACCCTGGTAGAAAACTTAGTATCAGCGCATGAGGCAACTTCTTTGTTGATTGATCGTATCCAGGATCTATCATCCAATTGGGAAGAAGTGGATGAAATTCAGAATGAAATACTCCCTCACCTAAAGGTTATCGGAGGCATGTCAAAGAAGAGCTTAGTGGATGCAGGCATCATACAGACAGGAGACAGGTACGACTTCTGCACGTGGTACTATGCTCTGGTCACTTGGATTGAAGTCTTGAAGAAATCCGAGACCAAGTGTTTTGAGATAGAGGCGAGGGTTAGAGAGATCCTAGGCAAGATATTCCGGGTGGCGTTAGAGATCTGGTAGAAGGAAAGCCTAAGGGAGAAGCATTTACAAGCAGAGAACCTGAGAGCCAGGATTCAGACAAGCTTCTTCCGAGATTTAGGGATGATTGACAAAGGCGATCTTTCTAAGATTGCAAACTTCCTCTCCATCAATGACAACTTCCTCACCCAGGCAGTAGAGTGGGAAGACATCCTTGCTACGTGCGCCGACGATGTGGATCTCGTCGATTTCCAAATTGGCGGTTTGCCAAGTGTCACCATAGAGGAGGTCAAGCTTGTGGTGTCCAGATACGTTGAATCTCTGAAAGAGGAAAGTGGCTGCCCACCTCAGTAAAATTAGTAGTTGCGCCACTTGTCACTCTTTCATTTGCTTGAACTGATAGTATTTCGAGAAACCCTAATTAGGGTTTAGGACTTTCAATCTTGGGCCTTGATCACTGTTTGATCTCGGCCATTCATTTATTTTTGAGAAACTATATAAGGTTGCCTCCTCTCATTTGAAAAGGGAGAGGTTTTTGATGTATTGTTGCTTAAGATCATTTCCAGATAATATATTGCATGTGCGCTGCTTTGTAATCTCTATTATTTGAATGATTTGCATGGTTTCAATTGCCTCAACACTTAGTTAGAATTAATTTAGATTTGCTTTCATTGTTGTTAATTTGAATGAAGGATTTGATAAGTGTCCATTGATGGTGTATTTCCGCTCATACTTTTGGTAAATGGATGATTTCCATTCTACCGTGCAAAGTTAGTTTGAGCCCATCCCCTGTGCATCCCAACATCTCGATCATAAGCACAACCCATTGAAGATTGCACCGGCCTTGTGTAGTTGTCCCTAGTGTGGCGAAGCAAGGTTTGGTTTCTTAAAAGCATCCAGTTGATACCTATCTCTAGAATTCGTAGGATTAGATTAGCCTTCCTAAACCCTATCTCTTTTTCCCTTTCTTTTGAAAGTCTAAATCCCAGAAAATCCCAAAAAAAGAAGAGCCTAAAATTGCTAAATCCATCTAAGTTCAGCAGTTCAAGAATACTTGTCAAACGTAAGTCCCCCTTGAAAATTTCAGCATACACTACCCAAGAAGCTATTCCACTAAAGTCGCTTGTTCGCACATATAGACCTTGGAATCAGTAGTGATTTTTCAGGAGAGGATAGAATACCTTCGGGTATCCTATCCTAATGTTTGGTAGATGATAAAACAAACACCAACAGTACCCTTTCTACCAGTACAAAGCAAGAAAGAATTTCGATCCATTCCATAAGATGAAGAGGGTCGAAGGGATGACATTTGAGCACATAGTGGATTTAGAAGATTATTGGGCTAACGCAACCAATAGCTTCGAAATCAGGAGGAGATTTTGGTCAAGGATTCCCTTGAGCATGGTAAGAGCAACAAAAGTATTTAGAGTTGTTGATCAAGTAGAAGACAGGCTTGAGCTTCAGCAGCCAAGCTTTGAGAAGATGAGGAATGAGCCACTAGCCTTGGTCAATTGGTCAGAAGGAGAGAAGTCAGATTTGGCAAACTTCATGAGGTTGGTGGTCGAATACTCCAAGTGGTGGACATTTGAGAGGATGTCATGCCCCCTTCTTGATCGTTATTTATAATCTAAATGAAACAATTATTATTATAAATTAATATAATCAACAAATGATTATTTGAAATTATTAATATTTAGTTATTAAATATTATTATTAATATTTATTAATATTTAATTATTAAATATTATTATTATTATTCACAAATTAATATTGAAAATTATTATACACAAATTATTTAGTAATATGTGAATCACATTTTATTATTAATAGAATTATTCACAATTTATTAATATTGAGCATTACCTCTATCAAAACTTGTTTATTACAAAATCACCGATCATATTATTAATGCATCGGGTTGTGTTTAATAATGACAAAGTTAAATTAGAGAGGGCACGACTCAAGGGGGAGTCACATCCTTTAGGAAGGGTGATGGCTTGTCAAGAAAATTAAATAACCTGACCACCTTCCTCCAGCAGGGGATACACGGGAAAGAAGAAGAGCAGAATATGGAAAGAAAGAAGACGTCGGCAGTCACAGTGACTGAGAAAACTCTACGGTATGAATATGTGGGTTGCTAATGATTTCGTATGATGCTGTTTAATATTATTAATACAATTCAGTATTGTTAATACAATTAACATTACTAATACAATCTAATATTGCTAATACAATTCAATATTAATACTACTAATACAGTTAATATTAATACAATTTAATATTGTTAAACGCAACTCAAACCTGATAGTATGTAATAATATTATTAATGTGATGTAACTGTCATAACCCCTTTGAACGATAACAGATGAGAAAAGAATTTAAGTTAACAATATTCTCCGGTTATGAACATTAAAAGAAACATAGCGATACGACAAACAAGATAGATAGCTGAGTATCCATTTGTCTATTATTATTATTACTCCTTGCATCGGTTGTGATCGGGTTGATTAGTAATATCCCTTGCATAACCGATTATGCCTATTAGTGAATCGGTTTGACTTTATAACCTATCGGACTCTTAGTAAAGAGTCACGACCCCTTAGGAAGACTTCGGTCTTCATATTTTAGAAGATGTGTTTCCTTTGGAACGGAGGAAGGAGGAGGGAAAAAACAGATCGATTAATTACTGTACGCACAGAAATCGCGTGGAAGTAAAAGCACAGCAGTCTGTGTAGATTGTAGTCGAATATAATTTTGAACTTGGTGGAATTCAATAACATATAACAGTTTGTCATCATCAAAAGATTATATATATATATAAATAATCTGCAGATCGGATTATTCATATATATCATGGCATATTGAATTATACATACAGAAGTCTATGTTCACATAGAAGTTCATTCTATTCATTCACAGTGAATTCAACAGACATATTGCAGTTTGAATTCATACCTTTCATAAGTTGAATGAATATCAAAACTAAGATCTAAGTTCAAATAAAATGTAAAGTACCTACCTACTATAATCTGATCAAAATTATAGGAATAATATTAACAGTCTGAAATATGTATTATAGGAATACACAATTTCATGAAAGTGGCAGACCGGATCTGACATACGTCAGATCTGTCTCCCACTACCAGCCACTGAATATATCCATCCACTAGTAATATTTTAGGCAGCAGTAGTAATAATAACAGGTTATTAGGAAATATTAAAATCATTGTCAACATATATATATATATATATATATCACTAAGGAATAATATAATTAATAAGGATATTTATACAATAACAGATATTAATACAACAAATATAATTAATGTAAAATCTTTTAGAAACTACTCTGCAGTAACATATAATAATCCATTAAACTAGTAATTAAAAAAAAAATATGTAAATGATTTATAGACGAATTGGAATAAGATTAAATTATCTAGTACTTGATAGACTAAAGAAAGAATATCACAGATCTGCTTCATGTTAAGATAGCCTTGACTCTTAATTAAGATAGTTTAAGTCATCAGTACTTTGAAATAGATTAATTATGGTTCAAACCCGCCCAAACCTAGAAAGGGACATTACAGAGGACGAAACAATTGAAGTCTAAAGGTGTGGCCCTAACCTATGATTTAATGGGAGTAGATGACTCTTTGTCCTCCAACCCTTGTATCTCTGCAGGCAATGCTCGGAATCCAGAGAGTGTTGGGTCCCGGAAAAGGAAGGAATTAGTTAGAAGCTCTGGAAAGGCCAGGGGAAAGAAAATTGTCGGGCATAGACGTGAGTCCAACGAAGGTCATTCCATTCTGAGTGTCGCATCTGCTGTGCTTGATCAAAATGCAGTAGAAGAACAAGAGATGGACACATATATGGTGAATAATGAAGCGGGAGTGCCTTCTCCTTCGATCGAGGAAATAATGAGAGAAGTTGTCCAAAGTCCGGATAGGGTACAAGTTTTAAATAATGCCACAGAAGTTAAAGAGCCTGAGCGCCCAGTAGTTTTCCTCGATGGTATAGTTACTGGACCAGGAAGGACAGATGATGGATTTGATCAAAATACTATGGAGCAGTCAACCATTCTTGATTGGTTGAGGGAAAGGATAAGGGCTAAGGTTCCTAAGGAAACCCATTTTGAAGAGAATATAGCAGCATTTCTGGCAAAGGTGAACGAACTAGTCATAGTCAAGCCACCTAAGCCAGCCAAAAAATTCTCTTTGATTCAGAGGGATAGTGCAGGGTTTAGGACAGTTCAAATAGCTGTGCCAAAGGAAGGAAAAACTCGGGACAATATTGCCCCAGAGGATTATAAGATTACTACTATAGAGTTGGGCAAGCCTACTCAGGACCAAGAAGTCCAGTACTTTGACGACTCTTGCAACGCCCTCAAGGCAAGTCTAGCCCAAGAGAAGGAGAAAAGAAAGAAGGTGGAGGAAGAGAATCAACAGTGGAAGAAATATGTTCTCCATCTAACCAGGTCACTCAACCATGAGATTACGAGGACATGAAGGGCACATTCACACAGGCCAAGGAATTGATTTCAAATGCTTCGGCACGTGCTGACATACTTCTAGAAAATTTAGTATCAGCACACGAGTCTGTTGTCCTCATTTTTGTTTTCAAAAAAAGACCATTACATGAAATTTTTGTCAAAAAAAGAAATTTTTTTTACTCAATGGCATGTTTCCTGAGGCAAAATTTCACCTAATCCTTGGACTGGTTTAATCCTCAATCCATCCTCGAATTGTGTTTCGAATTTTGTCGCATTTTGGGTTCATTTGCTATGTCTTTCCTTCAATTTCGGGTTTTTTCTTCTTGACTGTAGGTGGGAAATTTTCCTTGAATTGCAAGTTTTAATGATTTCCTTTGTTTTGGTCTTTGTAGGGAAATTTTAGGCTAATTACAAGTGCACTTTATTGGAAAATAAGAACTTGTAATTTGCTTTTTATTTCCCCCTTGTTGCTTTTTGGTTATCTAAGTTATAATAGAGATTTTTTGGATAAGTTACAAGTTAACTTGTTACTCTTTTGAAAAACCCCTATTTTAATGTCTTTTGCTTGTGATAGGGATTTTTAACCCCTATTACATATGTGCAAGTTATTAAAACTTGTTGTAGGGATTTTATTTTCCCTTTACAAGTAATTTGTAACTTGCACATCTCTCTCCAAAACCCGATTTTGCCTAGAAATGAAATAAAGTGACATTTAAAACTTGTTATATTGCCCAAAAAACCCGATTTTCTCTATAAAGTGCAGTTTGAAAGATTTTAAACTTGTAATTGCATTTTTAAAACCCGATTTTACCTTGTTGATGAAATAGTGCAATTTTAAACTTGCTATTTCATCTAAAAAACCCGATTTTCACCCATACATGCAAAATCGAACTTGTTCATCTTTCTAAAAAACTCGACCAGCCAAGAAAAACGGATTTGTTGAAGATTTCAAAGCAATTTTTGTAGAGATTTGTTGGAGATGCAAGGCATTTAGGATTCCTTCCTATTCTCATGCAATTGCAAACATCTTTCACGCCATTTGGGGTTCTTGTTTGTTGATTTTCTGCTAAAATCGCCTTCCACGTGGTTCCTTGAATCCACATTTTGGGGGATTTTTACTCTACAAATCTGCAAGCTCCTAAATCGTTTTTGCCTCTCTTTCCTAGGCATTGAAGTTAGAGGGAGATTTGGCCACTTCTTGTGCCATTTTGTTTGCATTTGATACCACGATTTTCTGCCCTAGGCGTTTTGGTAAAAACGTGGCAAGGGTTTTAGGAGTTCATTTATTGCTTATTTAAGGGATTGTTTTCTTCATTCAAAGATTAATCATCTTGTTGAAGAAGCATTTTCAGGTTGGAGCAAGGTATGATTTCTTTCCTTTTCATGTTTCATTTTCTTCTTTTCTTATTTTCCTTTCTAGTTGTAAATTTGTAAATATGTTGTTCTTGCCCCAAATATCGGTTTTGTGAGAGAGATTTTCCCCCTTGATAAGCAATTTTTGAATTGCATTGATCTTCCCCATTTTCCCTCCTTACTTGTATTCGGGATTTTAAATCCCGATTACAAGTTGGATGAAAATCATTGTTCTTCCCTTACGGTTAAAATTTTTTAACCATCTTTTGTTGAAATTCCAAGTTGCAAAGATGAAAAATGCCCATCCTTCCAAAATCGGGTTTTTAGAACTGGATTGCATGTTCAAATTTCTTCCCATTTTCATGAAAATGTCATTCCCAAAATCTTTCCATTTTTATCCATCCATAACGCCTATATTTGTACTTTCCGTTCACGTCATTTCCCGCAAGTCTAATTTCCCTTTTCACCCATTTCTCCATTTATCATTTTACAAGTATACTTGCACTTGGGTTTTAAAAATCCGATTGCATGTGCGCTCTTCCAAACTTGTATACTTGTAAAATTTTCTCCAAGATCCGAAATTGGTCAAAGTCAAGATTCTTGGCATTTCCCATTTGTTTCCCCTCTTTCTCTCACAAAATCGTGAAGTGCAAGGGTTGGAGTTTTTCCCATTTGAAGAAGGAAAAATGTTAGTTGCAACTGATTATGATGTTGCATTAACAGTTGTAAGTCTTCATCGCAGTATACCAGGTTGTCCTTCAATGTCAGATTTGCCGTCATCTCTAGTTCCAAAGAAGATGAAGTATAAATATGACAAGTACCAAAATGAGGTTTCACCTTCTCAAGTTTCCTCTCCTTTGGATCACATTAAAGATACAGAGATAGGGGATGTGGACATGTCAGAATTTGTCAAAAGGGTAGAGGATCCGCAGGATAGCAATATGCAGCGGCTGTTGGACAGCCATATCCATCACGCAACTTCTTTTCCAGTGGCTGCCCTAGAACTTGAATTTGTTCTCGCTTGCGCCCATCACTTTGACAAGGAGACAAGAACAATTAAAATGATGATGGTGAAGCAATAATCCACCTTGACGCAGACACAATTGAGAAAGTCTTCAGAATACCTCTTGCACCTGTTTATATGGAAATCTCCAAAGATAGTGCAGCTAAGTACTATGTGAAAAGGGAGAAGGACTGCAAACGTCATATTAACAGGTGGTTTCATGAGCCACGAGTCGCCTTCTCAAGGTGGGCTAAGTTGTACCATTGTGACTTCAAATGGGAGATTGGGGACATCATTACCCTCCTCAGCAGAATAACGGGTCTTGAACATTCTAATGTTTTTGAGCCCTGGATGTACTAGTTCGTCATGTTCATAAGGCAGTCCCATCATATATCATGGGGAGAAGTCATCAGCGATGCCTTGTGCGAACAACTTGCAGCAATCCCTTCCACTATGACTTTTTATATGAATTCATACTTAGTGTATTTGGCAGCGTCACTCAGACATTTCCCTGGTCTTTCTACCAAGGGTGACCGCTTGCTTATACCGGTATGGGAATACTATGATCTGCTGCCTTTGAGACCCAACAGATTGTATTTCAGAAGAGTTTAAGATGCATTTTTCGGTTACTTCATCTGTCATTTTGACAGAACTCTGAGGAACAAAAGGGTATCAGATGAGGCATGGGAAAGAGTGAATGAGTATGGATGCTTTTTTCTTCAATTCTCGACCTTTACCTATATGAGAGTCGGATGCTATAATGGGCAGCCATACATGCTCCCTAGATACCCTATTGATAAGATCATTCTTATGGAGTTGGGAAGGCAGATCATGGCTGTCCACGATCATCAGTCCGTCAGACATAAGGTTGGAATGGGGATTTCTACAACAAACCCATTAAAAATTGGCCAGTATTCTCGTCACATTCGTCAAAGCCAAGGCTATGGAGACTGAGATGTAGGAAATTAAGCTCAAAATTTTTTAGTCCAGAGCTGATTTTGATTACCGGGGTATGAAAGAAAAGATCAAAAAATCCTTTGTGCATGTGCATTGTACTGAGGATATCTGGGTAGATCTTCGTACAAAGGTGGAAGTTTTGAAGATGGATTACTGCAGGCTCACTGTTGAGCAAGTTGTTGATTTGAACTTGGTGGATATTCCACAAGGGATGATTGACGATGGGCGTGTACTTGATCTTGAATATATTTCACGAAGGGTTGAGGAAGCCCCACTTCCTTTAATCCAATGGTCACACAAGGAGTGCATATCTATTCTTGAGAGATTTCAGCCTATCTTGGCTAACACCAACGCTTGGCTGAAAAGTAATGCTGTTAGACTCATTAAAATCAAGATTGCAAAAGAAGATGATTCTACAGAGCCTCTTGGACGTAAGTCTGAGATTCAGGTTGACAACAAGGAAGGCGCATCATCTTCTGGCACCAGGATCAAATTGCGAGTTAGTCGGGCTGTAGTGCTTCCTCCTGAGGAGGCGACAGTTCGTGGAAACGAAAAGTCACGGTTCCATGTTCAGGTGATTGATCTTGATAATCCAGAAGAAGGGCAACAATCTGATGATGCTCCTAAGTCTCCAGCTTCAGACTTGCCTCATGAGATCCCTTCCTCAGTTTCTATTGAGACGCCCCTTTCTCCTCTTGACTTAATGGTGGAAGAGTCTCCTCAGAATGTCGTTCCTATTTTAGCATATGAGCTGCCTCCTGATCATCAACAAGAGAGTGTGCTAGAAGTTCCTGAAGATACTCAGAGATTGATACCTCCACTTCTGGCTTTGAAGAATTTATGAGGCAATCTTCATGCCCATTGGTTACTCTGCAAACCGTGGTCGCCATCCAAACAGATACTCCTCCCAGGATGACTACGATTGTTCAAACAAAAACTGCTTCTCCTTTGCTTGCAACTATTACTGAAGGAGAGTTGATGAGTTTACCTCCGTGGCTTAGTTCTTTTACCCCAAAAAGGAAGAAGCAAGAGATCTCACCTGATGCCTTTGATTATCAACAACTTAAACAGTTTAGACCCAAGTTTGCTAAAAAGGCCAAGACTATCTCCAGAGTAACTGTTGACAGCAACAAGATGAAGGTAGCTGAAATTGTTGAACCTCTTGCAGATAAGCCACTTGAAGAGATGTCAGTTGCTGATTACAAAGTTACAAGGATAGAATTGGGTAAGCAAACATGAGGTGATTAAACATGATGCCCAGTTTTCTGTAGCTTCACTAGTACAATGGTGCAATGAACTTTTAGCTAAGAAAGACAAGCTAGAAGAGGACAACCGACAACTTGTTGTAGCTGTTTGTAAAATCACAAAACATACTAGTGAAGTGAGTAATCCTTCAAGTTCTACCGAGGCACGAGTATCAATTTGTAGTGTTGAGAGAGCTGCTCAAAAGGTACAAGCACTAGAATCTTGGGTTAATCAGCTTCATAATCTATCTGCACAAGTCTTGAAGGAGGTTTTCCAAATGATAGCCAAGTTGAAAACCGTTGAAGAACAATTGAACCAAGTTTCTGATACTTTCAAACGGAACTTGGAAAAGGTAGAAGACAACTTGACTATTTGGCTTAAAATTACTCAGCAAAAGTTAAGCATCCTTCTAGAACGTCAGGTAATTCCTACAAGAGTTGTATACTTGGAATATCAGGTGCTCTTGGAGAACAAAGCCCTTGTTCTTAAGTCACTTATTGAAGACATTGATGATGCTATGAGGCTGCGAATGGAAGTTTTTCAGGATATGGTCTCTCATTGTCAGAAAGCTTCTTGCACCATCATAGGTCATGATGGAGAATTGTTGATAGAAGGAAAGGTTCTTTCAGATCTACAGTTGAAGATCTGTCAAGAGTGGAAAAGCGAACCATTTTCAGCAGGATCCATTCAAGCCTTAGTGACTTATCAAGGTTACTTATGAGAGATTCAGTCTTCCTTTGAGAGAAATAGTGCCACAATCCTTCGTTGCAGCGATGTTGTTGTGAAAACCATGATCGTGGCCAAGAACACCCATGAACCGGATCCTGATGAGCTGCAAATGATCATCCAAAAGTTCGAAGGATTCATGTCTTCACATACTGTAGCTTAAGTGTTGTTTTAACACTTAGTTGTTTGTTTTCCAAATTTGTAATCTTTTAGTTGTAGTTTTTTTTTTGACATGTTACATGTAAAAGTCTTTTTGTAAATTGCAAGATAAGTCATTATTTGCACTTTTGTAATTACATGTAAGGCAACTACAAGTTGTGTTCAGTTAGGACTGTAGTTGGAATAAGTCATAGTTAGTTGTTGAATAAGTCTTGGTGGTTGAGAGAATCTCTCAAGTTAGTTAGGATCCTCCCACCTTTTTCTCATGACTCCTCTTCTATAAATACTTGAGGGGTCTATTGTAATTTTTTTCTTTTGGAAAGCAAGTAACTCTGCTAGATTTACAGCAAAGAAGTCTTTGAGCTTTCATGTGTGAATTCAAGAATTGAAAGGAATAGAAGGAAATTGCTCAAGCTTTGAGTCTTTGTGCTACATACTTGAGTTTGTGTTCTATATTATCTTTCTTGCAAGTTTTTCTTCAAAGAACTTAATTGAATTTGATTTGCAGTCTTTGTACTGCAAGTATATGAGGTTAATATAAATTAGAATAAATATTGTTTTGAAAAAAGCTATAAGTCTTTGTGCTTGCACTTATTCTTAAGAGAATTTAGGAGCAGATTTTGTGAGAAATAGCTGTGAGTCTTTGAGCTTGTACTACTTCCCACTATTTTATATAGGAAAGAATAAGATATTCCAATCTTTGAGTTGTTATAATTTGTTCTTGATAGCATTAGTATAGAAAAGGGTAGATAGGACTTCACATAATCAATTCTTTGAGCTTGATATTGTTGTCCCGTCCCGAAGTAAGTGACGGAAGTCTTTGAGCTTTCAGGAAACTTCATTTCTTTTCTCTCATTTCATTTCGAAAGTTGTTACTGCTGTTTTATATCAAATCGCTAGCACTTTTCTGTGAAGAGAAAAGGATATTGTCTTTCTTGAAAGAAGAAGAAAGATTGTTGTCCCATCCTATTTTATATTTAAAGTTGTAGTTAGATAGGGGGAGCCTTCTGTTGAGACATGGACCAGCTAGGACTCGAACCTAGGACCTTCCATACGCTGCTGGAGTGCTCTACCACTGAGCTACTGGCCCCTCTTGGACCAGTCCATCGTCGGTCCGGGTGTGGCTTATTTCCAACACCAACACCTTCCCTTAATTAGGAGAGTTTTACTCACACGCTGTGGTTGAAACCACAATTTTGTATATTTCCCCAAGTGTACAAAATTTTCAACCAACAGAGTCGGCCTCTTCATTGGTTAGCTGAATTCAGGACTTAGCTACAAATTGGGAAGATGTTGAAGAAATTCAAGATGAAATACTTCTGCAATTGAAGGTTATCCGAGGTCTGTCAAAGTGAAGTCTGGTGGATGCAAGTGTCATACAGGCTGGGGATAGATATGACTTTAACACCTGGTATTATGCTTTGGTCACCAGGATTGAAGTCCTGAAGAAATCCGAGACTAAGTGCTTTGAGACAGAGGAAAGTGTCAGATAAATTTTGAGTAAGGTGTTTCGTGTAGCATCAAATATCTGGAAGAAAGAGAGTATATGAGAAAAACACTTGCAAGCAGAGAACCTGAGAAGCCAGAATTCAGTCGATCTTTTTCAAAGACTCGGGGATGATTGATAAGGGCGATCTTTCAAGGATTGCAAGTTTTCTCTTTATTGACGAGAACTTTCTTGCCCAAGCAGTTGAGTGGGAAGGCATCCTTGCCACATGTACTGATAATGTGGACATCATTGACTTCCAGATTAGCAACTTGCCAAGTGTCACTATGGAGGAGGTCAGGCTCATCGTGTCCAGATACATTGAATCTGCAAAAGGAGAAACTGGACACTCACCTCAGTGATAATAGAAGTTGTGCCACTTGTCACTTTTTTATTCTTTCAAACTAATAGAGTTTTGGGAAACCCTAATTAGGGTTTGTAACTTTCAATCCGGGACCTTGATCACTGTTTGATCTCGGTCGGTCATTTATTTTCTGAAAAACTATATAAGGCTACCTCCTCTCATTTGCAATGTGTGAGGTTTTTGACATATTGTTGCGTGAAGGTCATTTTCAAATAATATATTGCATGTGTGCTTTCTCTTAAGGCTTTGTAATCTCTGTTGTTTGAATGATTACCATGGTTTCAATTTCCTCAACACTTTAGTTAAAGATAATTTAGATTTGCTTTCATGTTCTTAGAATTGAATGAAGGATTTGATAAGTGTTAAGTGATGGTGTATCTCTTCTCATTCTTTTGGTGAATGGATGATTTCCATTTCATTGTGCAAAGTTAGTCTGAGCCCATCCTCTGTGCATGCCAATATTTCGATCATAAGCACAACCCGTTGAAGATTGCACCCGCTTTGTGTAGTTGTCCTCAGTGTGGCGAAGCAAAGTGTGGTTTCCTAAGAACGCCCATTTAATACTGTCTCCGAAATTCGTAGGATTAGATCAGCCTTCTGAAACCCTATCTCTTTTTCCCTTTTTGAAAGTCTAAATCTCGAAAATCCAAAAAAAGTAAGAGCCTAAAATTGATAAATCTAAGTCCAGAAGCTTGAAAGACACTTGTTAACGAAAGTCCCCCTTGAGATTTTCAGCATACACTACCCAAGTAGCTATTTCATTAAAGTCGCTTGTTCACACATATAGACCTTAGAATCAGTAGTGATTTTTCAGGAGAGGATAGAATACCTTCGGCTATCTTATTCTATTGTTTGGTAGATGATAAAACAAACACCAACAAGAAGACATATGACAATCCAGTTTTTGAGTGGGAAGATGGAACATCACTCGGTTCTAGCATTTCTCTTGGTGAGAATAGCAATGTGTGGAAACCAAGAGAAGATTCAAGATCTAAGTTGGATGATACTTGGAGCTATGGTGAGCACTTCTTAACTAAAAGAAGTAGTCAACCTTTTAGCATTTGGGATCCAGGTGTAAAAGAAACTAAGTTTGAAGAGGATCCAACATGGGATGAATTTACAATTGATCCTAATATTGTATTGGTTTTAAAGAACAATATTTACATGGAAGATGGCATTGATGGTGTTGATGACATGACTGATTTATCAATGCATGTTGCTGATCTTGAGCATAGACATAGTGGCCCCGTTGATCTAAATTCACAGTTCATTGTTGAGGGTGATAAAGAAAAGGCACATGTGATTTGTGACAGCCTAGAAGACTTTGATGCCCAGTGTGATAGTTATGATTTTGGTATTCATTATAACAGCAATACATTTGCCTTGCATGATTATTATTGGAAGAATGAATTGTTGGTGTCTGTTGAAAATGAAATACACACTTTATCTAGATTGGATGACATTAGAAGCCTAGTTGAAAAATTTATCTTCATGACACCAAGAGACCAATGTGAACAAAATGTTCCCCTTGCTGATTTGCACATGATCAAGAACACAATGGAAGGAATAAAATTGGTTTTCTTACACATGATGTATGATAGAGATGTTGCCACCAAGTTTGCAGATGAGACTGTCTTTGAATAGGCAATTGAGGGGAGAGGTTAGTGAGCTCACCATTGAGCTTGATTCCACTAGGCTTTCTAGACACTTCTTGAAGCAAATGATCAACTCGATGAGGCCAAACATTCAAGAGAGGAAGAGAATAGAGAAATGGCCAAGGAGATCAATCAGTTAATGGAGGAGCTTCATTGCATTCAGGAGGAGTATGATCCTGTTCTTTGTCCCCTAAGATCAAAAAAAGTGATTTTGGAGAAGCTGAATGTTTGGGTGGAGCATGACTATGATAGTAATCAGCAAGTTGGTAATCCGTTGTTTGATACAAATGCTGATTGGACATTTGTTAATCCACTTTTCAAGTTTGATGTGGGAATTCCTTTTGACTTCAGTGATGAGGGTGGATCAATTGTAGAGTTTGGGACCTAGGTGCAATTTACAAACATGAGATATTGTTTCAAAATTGGAGCATTGATCAAATGCATACTCTTGGGCATCTTCTTTGGAAAAGAATGGATTAGATTTTCAGAATTGGACTTGCTGATTGGTTGCAGATAAGTTACTTCACTTTATGGTTTTCTCTCATTCAAGGGAGTTGGTTCAATTTCTTTGGTCATGCAAGTAATGGTTTTCAATTGGAGATTGGTTGGAGGTGTTTTCCAGTCACGTTTGATTTATTTTTGAGCATTGGAATGCTCAACTTTCATGCTTATACTTGGAAAATTCATTGGTACTACTGTTGTCCTTTATGAAGAACACTTCAATCTGATTGCACTTCATTGATTTCAATCATTTACAACAGTAGTTATTGTTTATTTCAGACCTTCCAAACTCAAGGAGTTCTCTTTATGAAGGTTTATGTTGTAAACTTTAATAGTTTACCTCCAAAGTTGGTCTAGGAGAGTAAACTTCTTTATGCTATGGCTCATATTTCAGAAAGCCTTGGAGTTGTGAAAATGAGCGTTAACACTACTGTTCACAATCTGATCAGCTTACACACGAGTTCAGATTCTGATCAACAGATGTGTTTGATGGTTCTTTTTGTTTATCAACTAGTGGATTGGGAATATATTTTGAGCAAATGATGGTTCTATGTGGAGTTGGAGTCACTAGAGAGGATATTTCTAGGCTTGGATGTAAGCAGATGTGTTGTTTTGGATGATGATTTCTTGTGTTGCAGAAGCTGTTCATCTTCTTGGATGTTGATTTCCCTAAGATCAGATCTCAAGTCAATCATTTCAAACTTGGTGGGCTGCTAGTGTACTCTTTTTCAGACTTCACAATTTCCAGGCAGGACGAGTTTATGGTCTCAGATGAGAGGTATGGCCAGTTGGGGCAATCCGTATCTATGTATGGGAAGTGCTCAAGCTCTAACTAGTGGTTATCCTTATGCCCTCTCTTCTTCTTATGGTTTAGACTGCGAATCTTTGCTTTCTTTCGTTCACCATTTTGTGGTGCTTGGAGTGGGAACTGTAAGAGTTGTCAATGGTCTCCTTGGTTATATCAAAATAATTCAATTGAGGCCTATTAGATTCATGTGGAGTTATGAGAATGAGTTTGTTGAGCTCCTGCAAAGAATTGTTTTCCTCCTTGCAGGGGGATTTTTAGAGAAGTCACATTTACAGTCATGGCTCTGCTTGACACCTTGGAGAGATATGTTGTGGAGTTTGATTGTGAGTTGAGTAGACTTAATTTCCTATTGCCCAGGGTTGTAATAGACAGTGGCATTGTTGATATTGATTACTCAGAGCTTTGTGGGCATGAGATGTTGCATGATATTGATTTCAGTCCTTTAAGATTATTTCAGTTTGAGTATCATGGATGGTAACATTTTGGAGTTACAAGGGAGGTTAGTGCAGTTTTGGCATGATGTTTTCACTAATGTAATCAGAGTCGCCCAGCATCGGCATAGTGTGTTCTTCCTGAGACGGACATGGGACCCTGGGATCGTACTTGCTTTGGTGAGGATTGGTTTAAATTTTTTTGGAGTTGTGGTGGCATTGCTTGAGGACAAGCAATTTTGGGAAAGACGGATTGTAATGTCCCCTTTTTCGCTCTAGTTGGTTCTGGGGACTGTTGGCCAATTCTGAGATCCGTTGGTCCATAAGAGGTAGAAATTGGGGTTTCCTATTTTCTACGAGAATGCTTTGATAGTTTTGGTGGCTTGCATGTTGGAATTTTACAGTTTTGATTCTGGATTCTTTCTAGGTTTTTAGAGAGCTTCATGATGGTGTGACATTCAACTGAATTTGAGGACTTTTCTGAACTATATATTTTTAGTAAGTGGGGCCAAAGACATTTTATTTTTATGGGTTTTCAGAGGGCCTCGTGATGGTGTGACATACAAATGAATCCGAAGACTTTTCCTGACTTACTATTTTTAGTAAGTTGTGACGGTTACTTAGAATGTGGTTAAAATGCATTTGGACACACTTACTATTTTTAGCAGTATGCTATTTTTAGTAAGTGTTATTTTTTAGCAGGGTTTCAATAGGTCAGTTTAGATGTCTATTTCCGGCAGGTCAGTTTGAGCAATTGGTCTTCCAACATATTTGGAGCTATTTTGGCAAGTCTGAGCTTATGTTGTGTGATTTCATGGTTGAGGAAAAATATTTTTTAAGTGAATTATATATAAGGCATGATGGATGCCTTAGAAAGAAATAAGTTAATTTTATGAAATAATTCACTTTATTACCTTGGATGCCATAACACACTTATTGATATTTTTATGAAGTATATTTGCTACCTTGAGGGGGTCGATTTGTTGGAAAATGTTGTTTAAGGTTGGATTATAACTTAAGGCAATATGGACGATTTATTAAAGGGATTGTTTAAGTTATATCAAAGTCATTTTCTCAATTATATGTTGGGCGCTCACATTATGTGCTATTTGCATTTTAATAAAGTGCCTTGTCTAGCCAAAATGGGATGACTTGGGACCCTGGGATCGTACTTGATTTGGTGAGGATTGGTTTAAATTTTTTTGGAGTTGTGGTGGCATTGCTTGAGGACAAACAATTTTGGGAAGGACGGACTGTAATGTCCCCTTTTTCGTTCTAGTTGAAAATGGGGACTGTTAGCCAATTCCGAGATCTGTTGGTCCATAAGAGGTAGAAATTGGGGTTTCCTATTTTCTAGGAGAATGCTTTGATAGTTTTGGTGGCTTGCATGTTGGAATTTTACAGTTTTGATTTTGGATTCTTTTTGGGTTTTTAGAGAGCTTCGCGATGGTGTGCCATGCAACTGAATTTGAGGACTTTTCTGAACTTACTATTTTTAGTAAGTGGGGCCAAAGACATTTTATTTTTCTGGGTTTTCAGAGGACCTCGTGATGGTGTGACATACAAATGAATCCGAAGACTTTTCCTGACTTACTATTTTTAGTAAGTTGTGACGGCTACTCAGAATGTGGTTAAAATGCATTTGGACACACTTGCTATTTTTAGCAGTATGCTATTTTTAGTAAGTGCTATTTTTTAGCAGGGTTTCAGCAGGTCAGTTCAGATGTCTATTTCTGGCAGGTCAGTTTGAGCAATTGGTCTTCCAACATATTTGGAGCTATTTTGGCAAGTCTGAGCTTATGTTGTGTGACTTCATGGCAGAGGAAAAATATTTTTTAAGTGAATTATATTTAAGGCATGATGGACGCCTTAGAAAGAAATAAGTTAATTTTATGAAATAATTCACTTTATTACCTTGGACGCCATAACACACTTTATTGATATTTTTATGAAGTATATTTGCTACCTTGAGGGGGTCAATTTGTTGGAAAATGTTGTTTAAGGTTGGATTATAACTTAAGGCAATATGGACGATTTATTAAAGGGATTGCTTAAGTCATTTGCTCAATTATATGTTGGGCGCTCACATTATGTGTTATTTGCATTTTAATAAAGTGCCTTGTCTAGCCAAAATGGGACGACTTGGTGAAGGGATGAAATGAAATGCAAATTAAAGTGAATTTGAATGTCATTGTTTAGTCCCACATTGGAGGGAAAAGGAGGTTCGATTTTGGAGAAGGTTATAAATAAGTGCCTTGGCTTTCATTTGAGACTATCTATTGCTTATCATAATGAAGTGTTGCTGAAATCATTTCAAACTTTACTTCGAGGGATGCTTACCTCCTAGTCTGCTTCAGTTTCGAGTTCGAAAGATAGCCCCTAGCTGAATATTGTGACTATTTCTCACTCAGAGGAGCAGATTGAGCTCAATGAAGATGAAGTTTTATGGATTTTTGATTTTTGGGAGTGCAGTAGTGTGTTTCCAGGTTGTTGTTTTCCAGTGTAGCTGAAGCGTGTTTTCGTTCGTAGCTCCTTGTTTGTGTCCGCTCGTTTTGGGTGTTTGCTTGTTCAATCCCTATGCCTTGGGCGATTCATCCTATAAGTTTTCATTGATAATTTTGGAGTATTGGATTTCTTATTGCAAGTCGAAATTTTCTGCTATAGACGCCCTTGCTGGGAGGTGTTTGGGTTGTGTGTTATGCTGTTTCAGAATTGTTAGTGTCATTTTCTCAGTTTTGTGCTAGTTGTTGAATGTGTTTTGTCTTTGGGGGTGTTTTTAGAATTAATCTGGGTGTGTTTGGAGTGAGATAGAAGTGTTTTGTGGGGGGTTTATGTTGCTTGTCTGCATTTCCAGCCTGTTGTTCATTCATATCAGATTTAGTTTTTCGGGATTGAAGTTGGTTTTCAGGTGTGTGAGTTCATTGGTGTGGTGAGAAGAGTCTTGGTAATAAGTTGTAGCTGTTGGTTTGGTTATTGGCATTTGAATATCTATGATGAATAATTTTGTAATGCTGGTTAGTAGTACTAACAACAATTTCTATGGATTTCTCTAGTCCCACTGCATAAGTTGAAGAGGCTGGCTTCGCCGCCTAGCTTTGGACAATGTTTTCTAGTAATACTGATAATCCATATTTGCATTGTAAAACTGATTAGTAGTACTAACAACTATCTATTTGGATTGTTGCTCTTAGTCGCACTGCATAAGTGGAAGAGGCTAGCTTGCCGCCTTCTTATTTATTGTAATGTTGTCCTCCCACTGAACAAGCGATTGATTTGATTGTTATTTCATTTTCAGTCCTCCCACTGAATAAGTGGTCGAGTAATTGTTGTTCTTTCAGTTTTGTAATCTTCTATTTGGCTGGTTGTACCGCCATACTGCTGTAGAAGTTCTTACACCCACTGGATAAGCCGAAGGGGCTGGCTTGCCGCCCAGTATTGTATTTGAGATTTCATTTTCAGCAGTTTATTGAGCTAACAATCCCCCTGACATCGTATGCTCTCACCCTCCCATATTGGGCTCTCGATGATCAGAAAGTGAAAGGGTTACTTTCAGCAGTGTTGATTTTCATTATCTAACCTTAACGGGTGATTGGTGTTGGTTGTGAATTGTGATAAAATCAAAATAAAAAAATAAGGGGCTTATTACACGGACAAGTTTCTCATAAAGTGGAGAAAAGGCGGAGCTAGTGGGAAAAAACCCTATCCAAAAGAGAAATGATGCAAATGCAATAAAATGTACAAGTGAAAGAAGATGGTTGATAGAAGGGACTCATGATGACCCCCCAAGGACTACTTCTAACTCAGTGTACGCCCCAAGTGATGCCCCCATTTTTAACCTAGAGAGTTAACAAACAATAAGTTAATCATTCTTACATGGAGAAGGTTCAAGGATGATCATACTGGATAAAATCAAGTATTGAGCATCAACATATGACTACTTCAGTTTATTTGGTGTATGAAATCCTAAGATGATTATCATAGCAAGACATATTGAAGATCCATCCATGAAGGACAAGGTAATGATTATAATGAGGTCTATGAAAGCATCGATTAATGATAAAGAAAAGTGACTTGGAAGATAGTCTAGTTTATTGATATAAGGAGAGGAGTTAACTACTCTAATGATTAGTCATCAATGATGTTTAGAAAGAAAAGAGCTGTTAAGACAGTAATTATGTTTTGTGAGCAATATCGATGATGGTTAAAGAGGTACACAGATTGGTGATCAGTAAACAGATCGAGTAAGGGAGAGTGATGATATCAATTGAGATCCTAAGTATCTTGACAAAATTATACAAACATCGATTAGACAAGCTTTGACATCATTATAATATCAATGACTAATCGACGATTGGTTTGACAATCGATAATCAAAGTTATTCATAAACGATTAAGGATGACAGCAATTAACTAATTGTTTAATCATCACAGAAATCGATAAACAAGGAATTATTATTAAATAGCAATGATTTAGACAAATGACAGCGGTTTGTAATATCAGTGATTGCATACAAAACAATTTGATTAAGAAAACTAATGGTTATGAAGTGGTAGATCAAGAAGAGATATGACTCATCAAACTCAAGGGATGGCATCCTTTCAGTTTAAGAGGTATAAAAGCAAGTTCAAACACATTCAATCAGGAATTGCATTGGAACCTTTTATCTCTTCTTTTTATCCATTCTTTGGATCTGCTCGATTGAGCGATTTCCTTATTGGCAATTAACCGGTTGCATACATACAAAGTAAGATCAGAGAGAGCACCATTGTTGCAAGGATTAATCGGACATATCAGGAACAGCATCAGAACTTGTTGCAAGAATATAATTCCACATCTGAAACAGCAACATATGGCTTTAAGTGATATTGACATTACCTACATTGCATACATTGAAGGATCATATCAGATATAGCAATTCAATCGCTATAAGGCATTATAGACAATCTTATAGCATATCTCCCATTGTCAAATCAGAGAAAGCTACTGAACATCAAGATCATCTTGCATGCTCCAATCAGTCATACCAGACATAGCAGAAATCATCTTATTGCATTAAGTGCAAATATATAAGATCAATTCATCTAGCATAATCTAATTGCCCAATCAGAGATAGCAGTGATAGTTATATTAGTCATATAATAAGAACAACTATCCTACAAAGTGATCTAATATATATATTGTTCTTGAAATAACATTAGCATTATCTATATCTTATTAATTACATAAGTTATAAGTGGTATAATATATTGTAATTCATTATGATATTTGAGACTTGAAGGAAAGAAGTCTCTTGCAATTGATCTTTGCAAGTTAAATGTCCCTATTTCATAAGTTATAAAATAAGGGGACATTATAGTGATATCAGAGAATTGCATTTTGTGGTTATATTGCACTGTTCCTAAAACGGGACATTAAACCCCATAGGAGAGAGAAGAGAGAAGCTCATGTGACCGTCCAACCCCCACACCCACAAAATGAGAAGTAATGAATTCCATGTGATGAAATGCTTCCTCCCAAAACTGAAATGAGAAAACATGCAGCCTCCCTTCAATATGATGCTTGTAATGTTGGTAGATGCTCAAGATTGATGTTGACGGTGATACATGATTGATGAACAATATTTCTCCCCCTATGAAGAAACAACACCACAAATGTGTGCAAGATGACCTCCCATTCCAGATAGGAATTTGTAGGAAGTAAAATGAATGTCGTTGAATTTTGCACATGACCCAAAGGTTGAAATGATGCTCATGATATCTTGGAATGATGCTCAAAGATCTCCAAGCCAATGATGACATGACAAATGCTGTTAAGATGGATCAGGTACCATAGAAGATTCAAGAATAGGGACCATAGATATATGCTAATAATTGGACCAATGTGAATTGATATTGTTGTAGAATATGTCAACATAGATGATGACTAAGTTGGATAGGTCAACTCATCAATATTTGCACAATTTGTCACGATAGAAGCAGGCAAAGATGGAGCTGGAGTGACAATAGTGTTGATGTCACTCCTACATTACCCGGGGACGTGTCCTAGGGACAAGGGATGTCCCCAAAAATTCTGCATATAGACAGTGAATTTCAACAATGAATTCTATAAGCAATTTGAGTTTGACTCTCAATTTAACTCAAGTTTGCCATAAGAACTCTGCTGGTTCATATATGTTAAGATTCTATATGTATATGTGCTTTTTTATCCATGTTTTTATATGAATGTTTTAATTTTCGCTATTTTTATATAGCCATCCCCTTTGTCGTCCCCTAGCCGTCCCCAAAATTGACAAAAAAAATCACCTTCCCGGAAACATGTAACCCTGACCCTGGCCGTCCCCGTCTTAGAAACTCGGGGTAACATATTGTGAGTCTCATCAAATAGAAGACCAATGTCCTCAGTAGTGTCATCCAAACTAGCAAGGTGGGACTCTACAAACAAAGATGTGATGTCTAATAGATAGACATCCCAATGTGGTGGATCTAGAAAGACAATAGCAATGTCTTGATGCAAAGCATTACTAGAACTCATGGACGAGTCAACTTTGGATTCAAATGTGGCAACAGATGATATGGGAAATATGTCCTCAATTTAAGCCATGCAACTACAATGTTCATCCCCAATTTGAGAAGAATTTGCTCCATTTTACAATTTTACAAGAATACTCAAATGGAAGGGGTTTAGTGTGAGAGACATGATCACATAAACCAACAAACTCAAAAAGAAAAAAATACCCAAATTGCCCCCCATGATGCAATATCAATTGACCCCCTTAGTTTTGGCACTTTATAACCTAGTGCATTTTACAATGCAACAAGGTCCAATGGGTGGGAAATGTGAAAACATCAACTTTTGCGAAAAGTGGTACTCAATTTCGAGTGACGGATCAAAAGTTATTACACAATCAATTTCCTGTATGACTTATTTTAAAACATATGCACTAGCAATCAGAAAAAAATGCCTATGGAAAGATAAACCTTGCATTCCAACTATTTGTTGGAATCGGCATGAAAAGAGCTTTCTGTCAACTATTTGCACTAATAATTTTTACTCGCTGTTTGCAAGTTGGGGCAAAAAGAAAAAGAGCCCCCTTTTAAATTCTTTATGATGACTTGACAGTTATTGACTGCCTGATAGCATAAAATGTTAGTTTTTTTTTTGCAAGGTAACATGAAATGCTAACAAAAAATCTAACTACAAGGAAGATGCTACCTAACTACAACTATTACAATATCAATATTGAACATTAAAGAAGGCAGCTAATGGGTAGTTGCATAAGCTTGAGTCTTGAGAGAAGTCTCCATGGCAGCAAACTTGACTTTTTCAACTTATTTGCAAGCGATTGAAAAAGCCACCACTTGTAGGGGTGTATATATGCATATAGAAAAAAGCACAAAGAGGCCCTGTGAGGTGAAGATTGTTGGAGAGGGCATAGGAACATGCAAATGATGAAGTTGGATTTATGGCAGACAAGGTCCACGTGGAGAAGATAGTGGCAACAAACATTGCGCTAAGTAATCCACAATGACAAAAATCTGCAAAAATCAACCAAACACCTCTTTGTTGCAGCCTTAGCGACAAATATTCTTTGCTTTGTGCAAGTTATGGACAAGCAATGAAATCTTTCACACCACCCATTGTAAAAGAAGCTATTTAGAGGCACTGCCAATTTGCACACGAGTTACTATGATGGAGAAGCCACCAAGTGGGAAATGATCATGCTTGGGAAGCCATGTTTGAACCAAGAGACTTGTAGTCACACTATGGGTTCAAGCCAAGCCTGTAGCGAATTGTAGTAGGCAAATGGAGTTGAGGCATAAGAGACATGGCAATTTAGATCTCTTTATGTTGAGGTTGTGTCAGGTACGTGTGGAAGCCACCAGAAACAGATGAAGCCACAATAAATGTGAGAAAAATTCAATTGGTTGTTGCATTGTAGGTTTCCACACTTGGGAGCTTACTTCTAGTAGATTTGCCGACTATGTTGAGGCCTAGGCACAAGGTCACAAATTTATGCACGCCTCCTTTTTGTAGAGACCTACCTCATGTGCCTGTGTAGATCGTTTTTGATGCTTGGTCAAGCTGCAATAACATGCCCATAGGAGATAAAAAGTGCCACTGGTAGTATGGATGCTGCCTATGAGATGATGAGTTTTGAGCCAAAGTTGGCATGTGGAAGGTTCATGGTGCTGGAAGTGTGTAATGTCCCCATCCTTTTCACATCTTGTCGACCAAGTACCTTCAATTTTGTGAAGTCTCTGGGAGACAATTGTAAAAATATATATCAAAAGATCACACATAAGGAAGCCTGAAATATTATTCGTTAAATATCAATGCTGATCTATGGTTAGTAACTAGTTGACTGAGGCATATACGATGAAAGAAGGAAGCCTCTGATAAGAATTGCCTTACAGATACAAATTTGTATTAAGCGATCAGACATACGTAGTACTCCAAGTATCCTTCTTTGAAAGGCAGGTTAAACACACAAAGTCGACAAAGAGAATCCGATCGACCAAATACTATCAATGCACATTCGGTAATGACTAATGAATCAAGTTTAGTCTAAAGGTAAAGAGTACCATCAAAATTATATGTCGAGAGTAAACATTGACCAAACAATAAGCATGGAGAAGATCAATAGTATGATTAAAGAAGTATACCTAGAGATATCAATATCATATCAAGGGAAAGGATCATCATCATGAATTAGATTAGCATGTTATTGATCAGCATATAATGACCAATCATATAGACCGAAGGAAGCAATGACAATATGCAAGGGGTTACGTGCAAGGCATTAGTCGATCAACAAATTATTTATTAGTCAATCTTGTATGAAAAGGTTTCAGACTCTCTAAAGGCGCCCAAACAATTGGTAATCAGTGACTAAACAAACAACATGCTTTGGACAGCGATCTTCTTATATGAACAATGATATTCCTTATAACAAGTGATCTCCCTTCAATAATAGAAACCAACGAAAATAGACAGCGATAAGGATCAGTTCTGTTTGATTAAAGAGCGATTCCTTCAAGTTGAGTGTTGATCAAGCATAAACAATATGAAGAAATTATAATACAGTGTTGAAGAAGTACGATCTTACTCAGGTCGGAAGTAATTTCATTTCCTTAGGTGATCCATTATGAAGTGTGATTGGCTTTGTAACATGATACTATACTCATGATGGAAACCACTGTGCTGGTCAATGTTCAAATTAATTAACAAATTGCAAACTGGGAACGTAGTGATTACTGATTTTACATATCGAACTTTGCCAAGATGTTCATTCTGAAGTTGATGATAGCCAATAAAGTAAGATGGCCGACTTTGTAGTAGGTGGCAGTTCATGCTTATTAACATACTAATAAACTCACAAACAAAAGATTGTGATTCGATATGAAACGATGTATTGAGAGCAGTTATTAATGATGGAGTGAATATTTAAAAGAAGATCTATTACCTTCCTAAGGCACCGATATATGTTACTAATGAAGAATATAAGAAGTAATTTACTTTTGAACAAGTGATCAAGCCTTAACAAAAGAATTATATTCGAAGGACACCTCCCTTGGATTATGATACACCCCTAATGAAGTGATGCCTCTCTTCAAAGGGGCAAGGAGATATAAAGGGAAGAAACGTGTGGAATTGAGAGGGCAGACTGGAATTTTATTTTATTTTATATTGGAGTTTTTAACAGACTAGAAGCGCTCAGCAAGAGCCTCTGGCACAGTCAAGAAGGGGTGGAGATATCCACCATTTTTTTAAGGCACAAGGTACACATATAGAAAGAGATTATATCAGGAGGCTAGGAGCAGTGCCCCATTGGTTGCATATTCATATAAATTTTAATGAGGAACAGCAACTAGGTCAAAGACCTATCAATCTGCTATATAGAGGCAGATATACATTTAAATAATTTCCATGTAACAAGTACATGTCAGGAACAGAAAGAATCTTAAGAGCAGATCAAAGATATAAATAATCATTGTTACATATTTGTGTATATATATAATAATATATATATTCAGATCTTTATCTATCAAAGCTATACATAATTTCATAATAACTTTAATATCAGATCCTGCTATAATTATTCCACTAAATTGCTTAAGTTAGGAAGGATTTTACAAGGGACATTACAAAGCGCTAGAATGGGGGCATGGAACAAAGGTGTAGAGGTGATATTTTTGCCTTCTTTTGATCAGGCACTATGTATGGCAAGATGGAGACTGGAACAAATCCCACACAATGCTTGGTGAAGTGAAATAGACCAAAGAAATGCTGCATGAGGGTAATGTAGAGGCCAACAAAATGAAGCGACCTCGTAGGTCGAAGGCACAGGGAAGCTAATAGGCCAAAAATAGTAACCGCAAACCAATGAATAAATGACCTCATGATATTAGCGAAACTAATGAAAGCATGCAATGAACAAGATTTTGCCACGGAACCCTCCAATTAGGCAACAATGGTGACCTACAAATAGGCCAAAAAATTCTTGCAGAAAAGGCTGAAATGGCCACGAATTGTCTACTAAAAATTGCAGATGGGTAAAGGGCAAATCGGCCCTTTGCTAGATTTTTTTTTCAATTTTTCCTACTTTTATGTACAACACGTGCAAGAAATCAAAAAATTGAAAAGTAAAAGTTGACCAAATTTGACAAAACGAAAGGTATTTGTTCATTTCCCGAGCCTTCGAGATGTAGTGGTGGTGTCTGTTTGGCTCCATGATGGTCCAACAATAGGGCTATGTGCAAAAATCATGATACGGGAAGGTACTGCGTTCATGGCTTTGTAACCATGTTGGAATAGCCAAGATCTGAAATCACAAATTGATAACTGTAATGTCCCCATCCTAGTCATGGACATTGGTTTGAGGAGTTAGTCTATTTTTGGATCCTTGTAGGCTAACAGGGCATGGATAAGGGGGTCAATGATGCAGTATCTTGAGGAGTAGTCAGTCTAATTGTTCTAGTTTAGTGTTGAGTTCAGTTTTGGTCTTCGTTTCATCAGTTTTTGACATCATATGAGGATTTCCTATTTTTTAGGGAAAAACTGCTAAAAATAGACATGGTCCTATTTTCACTGGCATGGCGAACTGTGGCCCTAGCTTCTAACAGATTCAGTTTCTGAGCGATTATAAGGGAGATATGAATTTTCAAGTGGTTCTCGTAGGCAATTAATGTTTTAATGAAATATTAAAATAAGATCATAAAGTGCATCACTTAAATTTGTGAAAATTTTATATCTCCTAAGTTGGGCGTCCCTTTTAGGGTTAAGTTGGGAACCCTAAAAGCAAGTTATGATTTTTAAAACCCAAATTGCCAAAAATCACACATTTTGGGTATTTAGGCGGCCAAGATGAAATTAGACCTCATTAATTGATATTGAGCATTTGACATTTCTTTTGAGCACTTGGCTATGGCGGCTAGGGTTTGGACCTGTTTTGGAGAGTGCATTCTTCATAATTCAGTAGCTTTGAGATTGTGAAAGATCAATCGAATTGTTGCAGCTTGGTTGGCTTCATTCAAAAGTCAAATTGAATCAAATTGGGGCAGATTTGGCTTCTTACAAGGCAGATTTGTTGTAGGTTTTCTATTTGTTGTTATTGCTGATAATTTTATGTGGTTTGGAAGCCTCTTTTCCCAAACACACAGCTTGCTCATTTATTGGCGCCATCTTATCACTGCTTGGGCGTCTTATTATTAAATAAGAGCAGATCTGAATTGTTTTCAGAATAAAAATCAAAACTTTGTAAGTTGCTGGTTGAATCTTTCAATTTCAATAAATTGGCTAAGGATCCACATGTATGCTTCTAAATTCTCCAATTTATTGTTTCAGCTGATTAATTTCATGTATTCTTTCAATATGTATTGAAAATTAAAGAAACCCCTTTTGCAACTTCTATTTATTTCTGAAAGACTATCTCTAATAATATAAAACACACACAAAAAAAAATTACAACAGATTGAAGAATTGAACCAGCAAGGGTTC
The DNA here is from genome assembly GCF_030272615.1 of Cryptomeria japonica. Lineage (NCBI taxonomy): Eukaryota > Viridiplantae > Streptophyta > Pinopsida > Cupressales > Cupressaceae > Cryptomeria > Cryptomeria japonica. Next base: position 297,969,694 of record NC_081413.1, on the reverse strand, counting down.
ATCACAATAACCTTCTAGAAGTGAAATAATGAGCACAATTATATATCTATCAACATACAAATTAATAGTGTATAATACAATGATTAGGTGAGAAGGTAGGAGTGAAACTCTGACTACCTCTCCAAAGATGGAACACTTGTGAGCTCACTTGGTAAGTGCATGAGGAAGTGTCAAATATGCATTAATAGGTCTCTCAAGAGATGTGGACTCGTCTCAATGCTATGAAGTGATACAAAACATAAAAAAGCCTAAGTAAACTTAAACTAAGTGTGAATAGGTCAATGATAGAAAGATGATATCCTGACTAGATGTATAATGACTCTATTTTCACTAACATTTATTGCCACAACAACTAAGTGTTTGCCAATCTCGCCAAATGTGAGGATACAATCATGATTGCCTCATTCTCTGAGTTCAGCTGATTGTTTTGAAATTTAGAATCTAGTATTTTACTATTATTTTGAGAAGTAATTTGGTCTTGCAATTGTTAGAATAAATTCATTACTCGATTATTGCTTGTTATGAGGTCATTAATTATTTGGGTTTTAGTTCATGACTGCACATAGATTCTCTGATTGGGTATATTTGAATAAGTCTGTCTAAATTTGAACAGGAGTATTTGAATTTGATGAAGTTCATCTAATTAGTACAATGATCTAGGTTTATACTTCTCATGGGCCAAAATGAAGAGAATATTGAAAGAAAAGTTTATTGTAGTACTGCCTTACATTGTAGTCTTTGAAGCTTGTGTTTTGGTCTAATATTTTGATTGTGTTTGGATATTCAGGCACACTAATGATTATTGCTTGTTTTGTGCGGCAGGCACAGGTTTTGGCCTCCAAGAGCAAGGCAGAAACTACACAGTCTCAACAGAAGTTCTCATTCATGTTTGTCATTATTGTCGCCATCTTATCATTTGTGCTTGGTATTCTAATATATTAAATATCATTTCATTGGCCTTGGAAACTTTGTTCTGTTATATCATTCTTATAACTATTTTGTTTGAACCTCAGACTGAGGTGATCAAAATCTTAATTGCGTAACTTAGGATTTGATTATTGTAACAGTAGTTTCCTTGCAACATTTTAGTTTTACCAGGTTCATCAAGCCTATCAAGAAAGAATATACAACACTTGGCATCGTCTCTAATTTCAAGTGTTCTATGTTCATAAGATGCTTAATCAGAATGCCTGCTTTCACAAATTCTATGTTCATAATATTAAAAGTGCTAAATTGGAATGCGCTAACAATTTATGTGTTTTTCCTTTTATGTTCTTTTTAAAAAAAGATTAAAGAACTGGTGTTTGTTTGTAAATGTTAATGCCACAGTATATTTTCTTCCTATATAAGGTTCTTCTGCGGAAAAATTTTATGCACTTCAAAATATACTGCATACTTGGCTCCCATGTCTGTCTATAATCACTTTTATGCAAATTATATAGCTAAGCTCCCTCGCATTGTGCTTCCATTATGGTTATATTAGGCTTAGCTATGATAGGAATAGTATTATTGTAGAACAAGTATTCATTTGATTTGGAAGTCAAGGAGTTGTTGGGAACTATTGTATAGACTATAGAGGAACATGTTGGATAAATATTGTTACTGAAGCTTTTATGGATATTCCTAAAGAAACTATTGGAGCTTGTCACACTGGGAAAGAACTTCAAATTGAGCTTCTATGCAGTTTATTCAGATGAGCTTTGGCAAATATGTATTCCTGCAAAAGTCTTTAATTTACAAATGGCTTTTGTTTGTAGGCAAATATTGAGTACAATAAATTTGATTTAAGCACAGCAAATTTTTTTAGAATAACTTATGTTAAAATGTGCCTTCAATATTAATGATTAATCCACGCTTATTTGGGCTCTATCTAGGTAACAAATTGTATTTCTTGATTATGAACACATTGCCTTTATTTCAATTTTCAACTGTTTTTCACTGTAACTAGAAAATTTCATTTGGCATCAGGAAAAAGCTTGAATATCTTCTTTGCAGTTTATCAGATAAATGCTTTGGTAAATATGGAGTCCTGCAAAAATGTTTGATTTAAAAAAGATCTTGTTTATAGACAAATTTTGAGTGTTATTTGCTTATTTGAAATTAAACATTGGAAAATACTTGAAAATAACTCATGTCAATATGTGTCCACTACTGCATTACAAAATTGCCTTGCATATTGATGGCGAGTACTGATTTCACTCCACTCTTATTTAGTTCCCCAGGTAGTTAACAAACATTGTTCGTGAACATAAACTCATTACTTCTATTTCAAATTTTGAACTCTTCTCACAGTAAATTGAAGGTTTCTCTTAGAGTTTAATCTTACAATTATAATCCTCCAAATGGCAATCTGTCTTACTTGTCAGTTGACTTCCTCTGTGTCTTTCACTTATAATTTTATACAACTTGCATTGCAATAGAATACTATACTGGACTTATTTCTTTGAACAGCTCTGTCGTAAAACATCTTTAAAAAAATGCACAAAATCATGCCAATTTAACATGTATCATATCATTGTTGATGCTTGAGTTTGGCTTGTTTGCTTCCTCTGTTGATTTAGGAGCTCCGTTAATATTAGGCTTAATTATTTTATTCAAAGTTCAATGTCTGGTTATTGCTTTATTCAGATAAATCATAAATGCTAAATTTGTTCATTAAAATTTGAGTGGAGATTCTGAGAATTTATGATGTGTTTGTAATTTTAGTTTTCACTCCTCTTTGGACATGATTCGAAATATGACTGCAGCTTTTGTAGATTCACAAGGATAGGATTTGAAGTCTCAATTATTTTCAATTGCATGAATTATTAATTATTGTTAATCTGAGCAAATTGTCACTGTCTAGAATGAAATATCATCCCAGGAATATTTGGTTCTGTGCTTGAACGTTCAAGCAATTCATTTCTTTGTTTGTAGAGCTGTATGATGTTCACTGTTTTGAGATATTCCAGTCTCGTAACAGCCTCCTGAATAAGGAATACCATTAAAATTTTGGATTTTGTTTTGCTATGATTTAGCTTATTTTTTTGGAACAATGTATCAGAAGATTTGGTCCACACTTATATTGCTGGGATGGATATAGGAGGAGAGGCTTAAGTTTCCTTCTCCTCCTCAATTTATCATGGCCCTCAAATGCTTTTTGAGGTTTTAACTTGAAGACTGGGAAGCTGTTCTTGTCGTCGGTTAATAAAGGAGTGGGGCTTGTTTGCTTGGTAGTCTGCATTTAGATTATTTAAGGTGGATGGCAGTCACTTCTTTCTTAAAATGTATTTGAAAGTGTGTGGCCTTACGTTTTCTTGGCTTCCATCATTTCTCTCTCTCTCATTGGGTTCTACAGCAACCCTGGCTGAACCTAAACTGGTCCAGACTAGGTTCTGATCCTGGTCTGGGAAAGGGTCTGGCCTGGGTTAGTCCAGGGTCCTGAGGCCCAGGGCAAGACCCTTGGCAAACCCAGGATGAATCTGCCTAGGACCCAGAGATAAAAAGATTAATGTTTAAAAACAAAAAAATAATTATCCCTAACCTTAACTAACAGCTTTCCTAAGTCTTGATCGAGGATGAGTGGCATGTGGCTGCTATAATGTCATTTGCATGGTGCAGCATGTGGGAGTGGCACTAGCATTGCTTGTCTTTCTAACAAACCATATGATGACATTGGTCCTCTCATTAAAGAGCAATGCGATGATATCTATTGTTTTATATGTGCAGATGCAATAATATAAAACATTTTGATTTATCTTAAATGTATGACAAATGACATTGAATTATCAATTGTCAGCTGTGTTCTGTATTTAATCTTTGTGCAAATATATTCATACATATACACCCATATAAAAAATATATTGTATGCCTGAACCCAGCCATATTGATACTTGAAGCTGGGGAAAAGAAAATTTGGCAAACTGCACCCAAACTCCGAACCTGAATTCTAACTTCAACTGAAAACATAGTTTTGTCTTAAGCTTTCATTACCTCAACAACAATTAACTGTTCACAATGCTTCTACTTGGAGTTCTTCTGGTATGGATCTAAGTGATGTGCATTGTGGATTTCTGCTAGTTGTTTCTGCCTCCAACCTATTCTTTTCATTAAAGGTGTGATCAGAGGTAACCAAGTGTTTTTGCATGCCCTTTCCTGGCACGTAAATTCCTGCCACTTTTCTTCTTTTCAGTTTTTTTTTTCTCGTCCCTTCCCATGAGGGTGGGTGGATTCTACAGTTAATCAGATTATCACGGGGGATGTTGTACGTTCACGTTGTACCAGAAGCTCCTCCCTGAAGCAGCCATTCACATTGGAATTGGAGCTTGACAATTCTTGGACACAAGTTTTGTTCCGAAAACATTTGGCAATCTTAATCAAATTTCAGATTTCACAAAGTTTAAAACATTTCCTAACCAATTTTTGCCATTGTAATGTCATCTCTTATTTTCTGAAACACTTTCACAGTAAAATATTATATGTTCAATATGCTCTATTTAAATGATTTTTTTAGCAAGCCAATTGCCTCCAAAACACAACAGTAATTATCACGCTCTTAACATGTTAGCCTCTCACATAATAACCCCAAGTAGAATTCAGAGCAGAGTTGTGACATTCAGAAATTTCAGTTACAATACCTATACTGGAAAATATCCAAGATTCAGTAGATAATTCCATACGCAGAAAATCAGCTTCACATATATATGCAAACCTATTAGATCAAGTCACAACCCTTTAAAGGAGTTTATATTTTCCTAAAGCCGCTCTTTAAAAATTCAACAACAAAGCAAGCAGATCTTCGAAGCAAGAGCTAAAATAAATTTTTATATCACCCCACTTTCAGTTGTAAGTAAAACTAGTACTATCATTCCACAAGGACGTCTCCAGGGATCTAGGTGGCATCCTCGAAACTCGAGGATTTAGAAATTAAAAATTTAAATCATTAATGGGGTTGGTTAGGCTGATCCCCTTGTAAATCCAAGAGAAGGCATCTCACCCGAGGGATGACTGAAATTGAACATTGACAGTGCCTCTAGGGGTGACCCCAGAACTTTCAATGCTGATTGCATAATCAGGGACCATAGGGGGGGAATCGATTGACACCGTATAGAAAAATTTACCCTAGGGGAGGAGGACTAATAACGAGGCTGGGACATAGGCATTACTTTTGAGATTACGAGTTTGCAAGCAATTAGAAGTCAAACAAGTCCACGTTGAAGGGGATTCAATGGAAATTGTAAACACCATCAGAAATATTCAAACTTTTAATTGGAAGATCATCAATATTCTAAGGCAAATTATATTAATAGGGAGATAAATTGGCAAATTTTAAAATAAATCGTAACATCAATTGTATAATTAGCAATTCGGAAAGTGCTTGAGCTCCGATTGACTTCCTTCCAGCAACAAATCAACTCGCTAACATTTGTATTCTGAAGATGGCAAATGATTATTGTCTCCCTTTGGATTGTGTTTTTTGCATTGATGATGACATTGATGACACTGATAGTTTGGCCACAACGCTACAAGATTTCACACCGTACTTAGAACCTCCCTGACCATCATAATTTGGGATGTATCCAACAACTTCCAAGGAGCTCTAATTACCCATTCAATGCCACATTTTTACAAGCATTTGGAGCTTGTCTTGAGTGATGATGCAAGGTGATCTCCGAGTGAAGCTCCAAGTCATTAGGCTGCCCCTACCAATTCCCCTTCAATAAAATAAACAATAAAATAATTGACACAATTTTAAAATTCTATAATTATTTTGATAAAAATTGCATCCACAAAGACATTGCCTAGTGATACTCAATCTCCAAAATCTTTGGAAATATTTTGTCCTCCTTGAAATTGCATCCATATGCCTATGCCTCTGCCTCCCTTGCCCTAAATCATTTGAGAAACATTGAATTTTTTTATTTTTTATTTTTCAATTGCCTAAATACCTCCAATTTTATTTTTTATTAAAATTTTGAATTACACTTTATTAGTAGTGTAGTTTAATTGATTAGATGATGTATATATTTACAAAATCTAACATTTATTTGTTCTCTATGCCCTCACTACACAACATATATCCATGTGTAATAGTGAAATTTTCGTACCAATTTCAAATTTCATTTCATTTTGGGCCCATTTTGGTCGAATGCTTTATTACAATTATATATTGGCAAATGAAGCAATTTTGTGCAAAGTTGGGCTTGTATGCTAGAGTTGTGGGGTCAATTAATCAATTAGAAAAGCATGAAACCAACATACCAATGAAACGTTAGATATAAAGACTAACTTGAGTCTCATTGGTCTCTATCTCATAGGATTCCTCAAGTCATGGTTGCTCTCAGATCATTGAGCAACTGATCTTTAGAATGACAACTCCAAGAATGAGTGATATGTGATGGAAATGATCTATATGCAATGCATTCTAGATCTATAAAATGATAGCATAGCTTACAATGATAAAGATTATACTATGATAATGGAACTAAAACATGCTATGATATTGATGCTATGTTAGGCTAATATACTATGCTAACATGATATATGCTATGTTAATGATAAAAATGCTTCTAAATGCTTGACATTGTGATTGAAATGAAGAGGGGCAAAATTGAGATTCTAAGATTAAGACTTGGTGATCTTGATAGACAATAATTTGGATGCATAAAAACTTGAGATCCTGATAATGAGGGAATGAGGCCTATTTATAGAAGAAATGAGCAATTGGATGGTCAAGGTTGAATAATCTTAACAAGAGTTAGGATTGCTTGAAAATTTGGTGATCCTCCATTCATGTTTACAATTTTCACCAATGAAATGGTGACAATTGTCAATGTGAGAAGGCTTGCGAGGAAAGAGAAGAGGCATTAAATGCTTGAGAAGACATGATGGTTACCCTAGAGGGTTTGGTTAGGGTTAAGTTAATGGACAAAGCCTTTATCCAAAGAATAAATTCGTGTGCAAGGATTAAAGGGATAACCATGGTCAAAGCAATGAATGTTTGAAGAGACCCATGGGTTAAAGGGATGGTTAAGTTAGAGAGATAGCGTCTAACCAAAGATCAATATTGAGTTAATCATAAATGGTTATGTAAGATCCTTATATGCTTTGGAAGACCTTAGAGGTTACCTTGTTGAAGACATACAACCTTTGATGCTTTATGAAGACTTTGCATGTTTTTGAGAAGTGACCCCTTAAGGAATGTGCAAATGTTTAAGAGGAAATTAGGCTAATTGGAAATTTAGAATATTCTAGAAGAAAGGTTTAGTGATCAAGTGGATTTTGTAGGAGAATGCAAGTGGGGGAGTTTTTAAGATTTTAATTGGAATAAAATTAATTTATTTCAACTTGCATTGGATACATTTAAATAAATATTGATTTATTTAAATTTCAAAAGAGGATTTAATTAAATAAATATGATTTATTTATATAAAAGCTAGAATTTGGATAAATGAATTAAATTGAATTAATTGAATAATTTATTTAATCAATATAGGAAGGTGGTTAGGATTAATTAATTAAATATCAATTTAATTAATAGTTGAATTGTTAGTGAATTAAATAAACGTTAAATATTTATTTAATTTGGTGTTCAGATTTATGTGTCTATAGGGCTTATTCCCCAATCCTTCACTTGTCTTGAGTGATGGTGCAAGGTGATTTTCGAGTGATGCTCCAAGTCATTAGGTTACCCTTATTGATTCCTCGTCAATAAAATAAACAATAAAAAAATTGATGCGCAATTTTTAAATTATACATAATTATTTTGATAAAAATCAATTTTTAAATTATATTCATAATTATTTTGATAAAAATTGTCTCTGCAAAGACATTAATAATTATTTTTAAAATCTAATTATTGGCCTAGTGATACCCCTATTCATCTCCAAAATCTTTGGAAATATTTTGTCCTTGAAATTGCATCCTTGTGTCTTTGCTTACCCATCCTAAATCTTTGAGAAACATTGGATTTTTTTTTTTCATTTTCCTACATGGCCCACAACTTTATTTTTAATAAACTTTTTGGATTACAATTATTATTAGTGTAGTTTAATTGATTAGGTGATGTTTTACATATATTTACAAAAAAAAATTTCTCTTACATAACATATATCCATGTGTAATAGTGAAATTTTCATGCCAATGTCAATTTTCATTTCATTTTAGACCCATTTTGCTCGAATGCTTTATTGTAATTATATATTGACAAATGAAGCAATTTTGTGTAAAGTTGGGTTTATTGCACAATACTTCACAAATACCACCTCTAGATGTTCTCATATATTTAACCTTTATCCCAATGGATATTCTACAAATAATTCCACACATTTGACATTCATTACACCCCATTGTGCCTTGCCCCCATATCAAGACATTTATTCCCTATATGGATATCATCCTCTCCTTATCTTGGGTCGTTTCTCCAATGCAAGATCTATACCACACCATATGGACCTCAACCTTGAAATTCAAAAGTTTAAATTAATTTTTTTTTAACTAATTCTTGCCCATTTTATTTGTCACAAGCTGACTTGGTACATTTTTCATGTAATTTAGAGACCACACTATATGGACTTAACTCTTGAAATTCAAAAGTTCAAATTCAAAATGTTTACTAATTCTTGCCCATTTTATTTGTCACGAGTTGACTTGGTACATGTTTCATGTGATTTATTGCTATGTAGTGTTGTTTAAAGGCATTCAATGTGATTTCATTTGATCATCTAATGAGCATTTGGAAAATCATATGCATTGTAGAAGAGAAATAGTATAGGAAGCTTTTGCTTTCGGTCACTAAAAATTTGCATTATCAATGTATAGTGTTGTCTTTAATTATCTCCACAATTGTGAAAGTTGGTCTAATAAGGGGGGGGTTGATCTAAGAGAACATGGCCCTTGTGATCATGATCTTCCCCAGGTGTTTCTATATACTGTTTGTCCTTGACAATGAGCATACATTAGATAATTTAGTGAATTAGAAGTATAATTGTATGATTGTCTGGGTTATCTATGCATGGGTCACATGATAGATCATGTCCAAAGAAGTGACAAGTTAAGAGATTGACCCACAATAAAGTTAACAGGCTATCTTGATTTACCAAGAATGTTGGACATGTAAACAAACTTTTACTTTTCCTAATAAAATCTCCTACTAGAAGCTCTTCAAGATGTTCACCTATTTCTTTTATTTTTATAGGGCTCAACAAATAAGCAGGTTTATAGGGAATTATAGATTTGCATTTGAGTCTAATTTGTATCTCACATTTTTCTTGATCTGATGACCAAAATTTGAGTGGATTCATACTAATAATTCTTCTCAAATTTTTCTTTAATTATACTATAGAGATATGTTGTAGAATTTTTTTCTTCCATGAGTTTTTTGGATTTCTTTAGTCCATTTATTTTGTGATAATCTTTTATCCTGCTTATCTTCTAGTCTATAAGTTACCAATTTTAAAATTTGAACTTTTATTTTCTCTTCATTGTGTTGGTGTTGGAAATAAGCCACACCTGGACTGACGATGGACTGGTCCAAGAGGGGCCAGCAGCTCAGTGGTAGAGCACTCCAGCAGCATATGGAAGGTCCTAGGTTCGAGTCCTAGCTGGTCCATGTCTCAACATGGTATCAGAGCTAGGTCCAAGCTAGGAGCCCCAAGCACACGAGAGGTGTGGCTTAAGGGGGGATGTTGGTGTTGGAAACAAGCCACACCTGGACCGACGATGGACTGGTCCAAGAGGGGCTAGTAGCTCAGTGGTAGAGCACTCTAGCAGCATATGGAAGGTCCTAGGTTCGAGTCCTAGCTAGTCCATGTCTCAACACATTGTGTCTCAAGGAAATATTTGTTTTCCTTAAGACTTAATGGTTCATATTTTGTATGAAATAAAATTCATAATAACCATCACTATCCATACCATTATATTCAATGAAATCTATAATAAATATTTTCCCACTTATTTTGATATGGACATCTTGAGCATACCTTCCCCATTTGAGTTGTTCTCTTATGATTGAATAAGCTTTTGGTAATTCTGGCCTTGGTTTCCAAAACCTTTCTCGAATGGCTTTTGTCTTTGCAAAATATCTAGCTGATCTTGGGTTCACAAATGCATCAAATTCAATGGGATTATAGCCAAGAAACACAAAGGCAATTCTAATGTAGACACTATTGTTGGCTAGGTAATTTGTAGATGCTTTTTCTAATTGCTTCTTAACTTTAATCATATTTTTGAAACCCCAAAACAATTGTGTTTGTTGATTTATTCTATTATACATTATATTTTTGAGATTGTCAATAGATTTTTCCATCATCTTTTGTTCTATGACTATTTTTGTCAAATTATGTATATCACTTGAGACCATATCCAATTTTTGGGAAATTGTTATTTGCTCATCATCATTATTTGATTATGAACTATTCATTTTACGGTGATGTCTACTATAAGAAGTCTTAGACTTTTTCTCATGTGAGTCCACATGTTCTTTTCTAGAATACTCTTTCTTTTTATATCTTTTCTTTTTCTTATTTGAATTCTTTAATCTTTTGTAGATGCATCTTGCTTCCCTTCTTTCTTCTTATGTTTTATATGTGTTGCATCTTTATAAGGAATCTTTAATTTCCTCAAAACAAGTTTTCTTTGTAGTTGATTTAGATTTTCTTAAGCATTTCATAAACAAAATCATTTCTATTGTCTTCTTATTCTTCAGATGATTCTTTAGAATGAGAATTGTAATTAATATATTTTTTTTATCATGTTAAATTGTTCTATACCATTTTGAACAATATCCTCATAGTTATGTTGAAAAGTTGTATATACCTTCATGACAAGAAAATAAGTATCCTTTTCTAGAGAATAATGGTTTTTGTCATAATTTGTTCCTTTAAGCTCATTCCGAAGCTTTTCATTTTTTGAAAGGATTTGTTCCTTTCCACTTATCTTTTCATTTTGAAGAGATTTGTATTCATTATCAATATGTGGAAGACTTTTGCTAAAGGTTTCATTCTCAAACTAGCATGTGCTACCAAAGTGACTTTACAATTTTTTATCTTATCCATTATAGTTGCATTTTTTACTATTTTTTTATAAATAATATATGTACAAATTTCTTAGGTTTGGGAGATCTCTTCTTTTTTGTAACTTCTGTTGTTGCCCAAAATTAATTCTGTCTTAGATATGATCTCTTTTTGTTTATTGTTTCTCATCAAATTTAGAAGTCTTTATATTTTCCATCCATTTTTCCATTTCTTTTTGGATTTGATCTTTTTTTTGCTCAGTTTTTTGGATTTGATCTTCATTGTTAAGGCTTTCTATCTTTTGCAAATATTTCCTTTCTGAATTTTTCTAGCTATAAAAGTTTAATCAATTTTGTAAGATTTTGTACTTTTTTCTCTATCTAGTTCCCATTCAATTTATTTAAGATCTTTCAATACTTTTATTTATAATTTTTTACATTTTTGTCATATCTTTGGGAACCTTCATCTATTTGTTTTCCTTTCATATTATAGAGACTATTTGAGCCATTTGTGTTTTTGTCCTCCCTAAACATCTTTCTATTTTCTAGTCCTTTTTCAAACTTAGTTTGTCTAGTATCTCTTTGCATACAAGCCTTGCTCTCATTTTTTATATATGACATTCTAAATCTTAGAGTCTTTTTCATTTTCACAAATAAGTAATTCCCTATCATCTACAATGTTATGTCTTGGCATTGATCTTGAACTAGAAGCATTCATATTTCTGTATGTTGTCATTTTTAGAAAATATTACTAAGAAAAGTTTTAGATCTTGAAATTTTGACTCCAAGTTCGTTGCTTCAATTTCCAAATGTAAATTTTCTTAATGATAGAAAGAGTAAGAGGCCAATCCTATACAAACACCAACCTATAGCTAGAAAACACATACTAGGATCTAGTGAAAAGAGAAGCTTCAATCAATGTGAATGTTTGGACATCTATCTTTTCACTATTGTGTTCATAAGATAGTGGCACTCATAATATTATATGTTTCCCTTGTCAAATCAAAGAAAAAGATGACATGGAGCATAAAACACAATCCCAATACCGTGGATGAAAAATCAAGAGAAAATGAGGACATTGGAAAACAAGAATAGGAGTTCAATATACATAGAAAATATGTGTTTGTGGGTGCATTTTGATTATCCCAAATATTGTCATATGAAGAGGAAAGTAGAGGCCAAAGGATAATCAAGGACAACAAGCAAGGAAAAAACTTGCTTCACTAGAATCTTAGATACTACATACAACTTGGAGTGTCAAATCCTATCTTACTATTCATCATGGCTAGACTAAGTAGAGAGAGGCTTGAAGATTGTAGGTAAAAATGGAAAATGAAAAAATTATGAGAAAGGATCTAGAACTTGTCACATTCATGTAGAGTGGAAGGCATGTATAAAGAGATAGTTACAAAGGGAAACATTGTGGTCAAGAAAGAGAGCTTGACATGAGGGATTATTTTCTACCATTGGATGTTTCAAATGACTTTAAAGGGACCCTTAGCAATAAACAATGAAAAAGTTTAGAAGACCTCTGTGCTATGAAAATTTAAGTTTTGGTTGCAACTGATGTGATTGAAGAAGGTATTGAGGAGATCAAAAATATAAAATAAAAGGAGAGAAGATAAATATGTGATGACTGTCACCACAGAATGACATTATCAATCTGTGGAATAAAATCAAATTCAAAGGGAAACAAAATGCAATATTCCATGCACTTACTCTCATATTCAATTTCTTGAAAGGAACACAATAATAGATAAGATCAGTTGAGATTTAAGTGATAGAAGTAACAAGATTAACAGCCTCATGAAAAAGGGTTATCGTTCTTCATGAGAGTTTGCTCCTTGAAATTTATCATCATTCATGAGAAGGGATTAAAGGGACACAACCTTATTTAGTGTAGCAAGACACCCAATTGAAAGCGAGATTTATACATAGAGATTGTTCACAAAGAGTCTAAGAGAGGCTACATGAACTTCAAACATTCAAATCAATGTTAAACTATTAGAGGACATCCTTCATAGGAGTTGTGAATGATAGTACATAGAATATGATAGTGCACTTTATTTATTCTTTAAATCATTGAAAGAAAAAATTACGACAATTCAAAGGGGACAACAATCAAGTTCAAAGAAGCCTAATAGATATTTTTAAAGAGAAAAATCTAATATGAAGGACAATTCCAAGACATAATGAGCAAAATATGGTGATAAGTAAGGCATATTTATTTTCAAACAGATAGAGGATAGGGATAGGAAGTTGTCATGGATCATCAAAAATACTTTACAATCAATTATGTGTCCTTAAAGTGGCAAGAAATAAACAACACTATCTTATATATATATAAGTGGGGTCAAAGAAGAACATGGGAGCCAATAAAATTCCATATGATAGAGGCCAAATAGGATATAGTCCATACAAGACGATTTAAAGAAAGATATAAAAGATAGGTTATGATACATAGTAAAAAAATTGCATGGTTGTGTTGGGTAAAATATATGATAGTGAAGTCTTGTGAAATTTTGAGTGTTGGAGTAGTTTTCAAGGCAAAATCAAGATTTCAAATACTTTACATCGTTTATTACTCGGTGTACGTTTGAATATAAATGGAAAATTCCAACAAACTAAAAAAATAGAAGTAGATCTTCAATATGATGGAATCCACATGTCATTGAGCTTCATGTTGTAGGTCTAGATTGGACAATGAAGTCAAAACACATGAGTAAGTATAACATATAGGAAGATTTATTCATGAAGAATGCCAAAGTTGACAAGTGCAAGGATAGTTTATGCTTGATATAGATCAAAAGCATGAACATATATAATAAGAGCAAAACATGAAAGAGACAAATGACATTGCCATCTAATGTGAAAGAGAAAAATCAAGCGCATTGAGGATACGTGATAAGGAATGATGCATGCCAAACAAAGTAGTATGGTTCATAGGCATTCAATGTGGTAGTCTATAATGACAAAACTAATAGAAATTAAGTGCCAATAATTCTTTAAAGCAATAGTACATCTAGATAGTCCAAAAAAGAGAAAGAAAATATCCAGGGCCTCAAATAGCACAAAGAAAACAAGAACAAAAAAACAATTGTGAGTTGTACAATCAGTAGTTAAGAAGTATAAGGGATTGTCTTAAGTACACAATGCATAATGACAAGTATAACAATCATGAATGATACAAAAGATAATTTAAAGGCTAGTAGTGTAGTGTAACTATAAATTGTATAGGCTAAAGGAAATTCGGGGCTGGATGGGTGCGGGGGATTGATTAGAGATGAAAATGGTAGGCTAATCTTAGTAGTGGCACTCCCCTTGGGATGTCAGACTAACCATCTAGTTGAAGTTGTTGCGACCTACCATGATTGAAGTTGGCCAAAAGCATTAATGCCAATTTAGTTTGGCTTGAGGGAGACTATAATAACATTATTCAATGCTTGATTGGTAAACGAAAACCTTCATGGAATATTAGAATATGGATTGAGAAATATTTGGATATCATAAGGTCATTCCAAAAAATTAAAATTTCCCATGCCTACGGAGAAACTAATGTGTTAGATGATCACTTTGCCAAGGTGGGTGTTGGGAGTAATGATGAAAAGGTTTGGAGCTTTGGTGATTGCACATCGGTTGATGTCAAGGCCTTGATGTTACATGATTTATCCTAGGCAAGACAAGCCGACCTTTTCAATAAATGCTTATGTCACCTCTCAAAATGATGGTTCAGGCTTTTATAGATTAAAGTGTTCATTTATTGCGATTCTCGTCAACCTTGCACTCTTTATGGGTATTTTTTAGTTTCCTTTGGAGTTTCCTTTCTTTGCACTTTTCCACCATTGTTTCTACTATGGGAGGTGAAAGGAAAAGGGTCGAGCCCCTAAATTGTGATGATATCAAGAACAACAAAACCATTTAGTGCATCTTGGATTGTGGTGGGCTTACCCCTTTCATTGAGAGATTGCATGGTGCTAATGCTAGTGTCACTAAGAAATTTTCCAAGGGTTTGAAGGATAAGAAAATTCAAATTGGTGGAAGGAAGTTTGAGATTGATGAGAAGTTGATCGCCAAGGTCACTAGTCTCTCCATGGATGGAGCTAAATTTTATAGAAACAGGAAGATGTCGGATGTTGCGGTGAAAATATTTCCCAGAATTGAGAAGGAAAGGGAAAATTTGGCTAAAGTGGATAAGAGCAGCTACGATACAAGTAAAATAAAAACCATATGGTGCTCTGTTCTTTTGTTTTAATGAAGTATGTTCTCCTAGATGTCAGATATACTAGGGCCTTTGGGAATCACTTTGTTTTGCTGAACCACTTTGGGCATAAAGTGCAAATATCTTTTCCCTTCTTTTTGCTTGCTTCTATCAATGCCAACATCAATTAGGAAGAACAAGAAAAATCCTATCCTTCATGGGGGTTTTTTATTTTTTATTCATGAATGTATTAAAACCCTCCCCTCTCCATCATCTAGGGTTTATGAAGCCTCATATGATTCTGAGGATGATGATCATGTTAGTCTTTCCTCTCATGAGGAGGAGTGAAACACCGAGTTGGAGGATTTTGGTTTTGGGTTAGAATCTTCCTTGAAGCAAGGCCATAGAGCTAAGATGTGTCTATTTCAAACTCTGAATCTCTGTCCTCCCACAATTCTATCCCAGACAAGTCCAAACCCGCCCCCAACAGGATTAATAGAACCCCCTTCCCTAGTGATCTCAATACTAAATCCCCTTTCCATAGCTTGGATAGAAATAACCCCAACTATGTTCTAGCCATTGCCCAAGACGTAGTCATGGATAATTTAGGGTGTTTAAATGTGCATTCCATGAAATCAAGGATATTAATATCACACTCTCGGCAATCACTAGAAAATATGATAAGCAGGGTGCAAATTAGTGGATTGTGGACTAGAGGAGATCAATTGTTGATTCCATGCAAAAAATAGTGAGAACAATGAGTGATCTAAAGGAAGATTATGATAGTAGAATCTCAATTTTGGAAGACAAACTTAAGAAAGAGTATGAAGGCAGATTGATTCAACTTGAGAGTAAATTCTAGAAAGTTAATGAGAACCTAATCTCTCTGGTTACCTATAGTCACAAGGTGGTGAAGAACTCAACTAAAAGCATAAACACCATGGTTGGAAAAATTGAAATTCTCCATCAGGAAGGGGCTATTCTGGATGTGTATACCATTGAGAAGAAACAGGAGGAGACAATTGGGCCTTCCAAGAGAACTAGAGAAAAAATTGAAAAAGAAATCTTCTAATCAAGATATATAGGAACATGATACAAATGGAAGCTGAGGCTGTGAAGGCCCTAAAAAACTTGTACCAAATCTTCCTTTTTGCTATCTTTTTGGTGTTTTGTGGTTTTTTGCTGACTCTTGGCTTCTATTTAAAAATGGGTATATTTTTTATGCAATATTTTGTTTTAGATCTTTGTTGAAGAGTTTTGGGTCCCTTCAAACATGTTTGTTTCGTAATAAAACTCTATAAATTGTATCCTATATGGGCCTTAACCTTGTTGGCCATTTGGTGGAATTGATTATGTGTTGCATTGATGTTTTGTCATTGATGCCAACAATAGCTATTTGGATGCTTTATCAACACCTTTCTGGTCCCAGTAGGTTGAGTGGTTTTTGGTTGATTTGGATCCGACATGATCTGGTAGGCTTCGGTATGATTTGGTTATGGAATTGGCTTGATCATGATACTCATGATCATATTTAGTAAGTTGGTTTTGGTCTGGTGATCGGATGCTATCTTGTTTGCTCAGAAGCTTGGTTTCTGGTTCCGGCGGAGGTTTCACCAACAAAGCTTTTGATGAATTGCATAAGTGGTGTTGGTGCAGCTTTTGGTGGAGTTTCAGGATGGTGATGGTGATCATGTTTGAGACTTGGTGGATGAAGATCATTGTTGATGTGTGTGGACCTATACTAGGTCCTGGTTGATCTAGGTTATGGACCGGCTTTAATGTAACGTGTGGATTGGACCTCTCGATGTGTTTCTGGGATGTCTTATGTGTTGGATATTATTTGTTTGGTGTAAGGATGACATGGTTTGTAATTATGTAAATATTTTATTATCTGGTGGCCGACCTAATTGTTTATGGTCAAGGGTTTGTATATATAGATGTAAGATCTCACTGTAGATCAACATGGTTATGTTAGAGGTCATGGTCAAGGGATGTAATGTGCGAACAATGTAATATCATTCAGACAAAAGATTTGGTTGATCATTGGAGATCGAATTGAGTTTATGTAAGAGGATTTAGTCCTCCAATATTGAGCTTAACTAGAACTATACTCAGGCATAGGAGATGCTATCTTTTGCAGTTCAACACTTCTCCAGATTGTAGTCTGGATTTCTATTTAGTCAGTGAGACTCCTTTTGTGATGAGCAGTGTGCTCTAGGTTGTTGGTCTTCCTACAAGTACAGGCCCCTCAATTGTAATTCACATACTTACTGCAAAAGTATTATTTGATTGTGGGCAGGCTTCCCACTGTGGTTTTTCCCTTTACCAGGTTTTCCACGTATAAATCTTGGTGTCATGTGGATGGTATTTATTCTGTTATTATTGTTTATGCTTAATTTTACTGTTATTCCAGTATTAATGTTTTGGGTTCCGATATTAAAGTTTTAAGTACTAATGGCTCCGGTAATCTGTGACAACTAATTCACACCCCCCTCTCAGTTGTTTTCTAGTTATTTGAACTGCCTAACAATTGGTATCCGAGCTTTGGTCCTCTCTGCAGACATCTTAACTGCTTGAGGAAGATCCTAAGGCGTCTAACAGTTCAAGTTCATCCAGTTCTTCTAGAGCTATCTTTCGGAGGGATATTCCTAGGCTTGATGGAACAATTACATAGAATGAAAGATTTGGATGGAGACTCATCTAAGATGTCTTAGCAAGGAGATTTGAGAGATCACACAGAATGGTGTCACACCTTATAATCCGGGATCTGACAATCCTGGATAAGGAGAATGAGAACGATTGTAGAGCAAGAGAATCCCTCTTGCGTGCACTTTCTGATCAACAAACAATGGGATTAACTGACAAATCATCTGGAAAGGCTATATGGGATAAGTTGGAGACTCTTAATGAAGGTGACCCTATAGTGAAGATTGCTAAAGTTGATGGTTACCGATTGAGATATGAAAACCTAAAGATGGAAGAATATGAAAGGATTACTACATTCATGGAAAGGGTAAATGAGATTGTTATGGGAATTCAATGTTGTGGTGGAACTCTGAGCGAAGATGAAATTGTTTCTAAAGTTCTGAGAGCCCTACCACCAACTTACAAAATGAAGGCTACTACTATTAATGAGTTGAGAACAATGGCTAATACATATGTCAATAGAGATACTTTGGTTGGGAACTATCTTCTTTTGAGCTTGAAGAATTTGCACCTTCTGGAGCTGTGAAAACTGAACCTGATTTTCATGCATCTACATATGCAACCGATAAGCAAGATTGGAAAGCTTTATATGCAAAGGAATTGGAAGATATGAAGTTAGAATATGATGAGTTTGAGCAACTTGAAGAACGGTTTGCTAGAAGAGTACCTAAAGGACCAGTAGGAAGTAAGTATGAAGGAAAAGCACCTTTTAAATGTTTTGCATGTAATAAGATTGGTCATTTTGCATCTAGATGTCCTAAAAGGAATTCGAGATTTGAAGAAAGTGTTAGAAGATCATTTAAGCCTAACCCTGGATATCATAACAAGTATAAGTATAGGAAAAACAAAGACAAATCATGTTATATAGCAGATGAGGAAGACATTACTGATTCTGATGATGAACTGATAGAAGACTTTGCTAGTGGTTCTGACAATGGGAAGGAATGGGTGTTCCTGGCTATCAAGGAAGATGATTTGACACTGGAAGAGAATGTACTTTCTGCTAACATTGAATACATGGATGAATGGGTAATTGATAGCAGTTGTTCACATCATATGACTGGAGATAAAGGGAACTTTCTATCTTTGCAAGAATTTGATGGTGGTCTAGTTAGATTTGGAGATGACAAAGCACATATGATCAAAGGAAAAGGAACTATATCATTGGATGCTAAGAACAATACTAACAATGTATATTATGTTGAAGGTTTAAGGCATAATCTTTTGCGTGTAGGGCAATTGGTGGATAAAGGATTTTAATTACAGTTCAAGGATGGAAAATGCAAAATCATTAATAGTTCTAGTTTGGAGATTGCAACCGGTACACAACCAAAAGGTAACATATTTCATTGAAACTTCGGTGAGAAGACATGTTTGATTACACAAATTGATGAGAGTTGGCTATGGCATAAAAGTCCGTGTCATGTGAATTTTGTTTGCATTGTGAAGATCAGTTCAACTAAGGCAGTTAGGGATATACCTAAGATTAAAAAAGCCCTATAATTCGGTATGTAAAGAATGTCAAATGGATAAACAGTTCAAAACCTCTTTTAGGAGTATACAAGATAAATTTAATGATGTTCTTGATCTTATTCATACTGATTTGTGTGGCCTCACTAGAGTTAAAAGTTTTCAAAGTGATAGATATTTCATGCTAATCATTGATGATTATTCTAGAATGATGTGGGTTACTTTTCTATAAGAAAAATCTGAAGCATTTGAAAAGTTTAAAATATTTAAAGCTAAAGTGGAAACTGAGACATGATTGAAGATTAAATGTTTGAGGTCAGATCATGGTGGAGAATTCACATCCGATGAGTTTAATAACTTTGTGAGAAGTATGGTACAATTTTCTGCTCCCCAGACACCTCAACAAAATGGAGTTGTGGAAAGGAAGAACAAAACTATCTTGGATGCTGCTAGAAAAATGATGATGGAAGCTAGTCTACCTCATATCTACTGGAGAGAAGCAAGGAGCACAATGGTTTATACATTCAACATGTTACATATCAAAGGAGAAACCGGTAAGACACCTTATGAATTATGGTTTGGCAATACACCTACAATTAAGTATTTCAGAATTTTTGGTAGTAAATGTTATATCAGGAAAGATGATATCATTGGCAAATTTGATCCTAGATGTGATGAAGGCATATTTATTGGTTATTCTAATGAAAGCAAGGCATATAGATGTTATAACAAGAGATTGCAGAGAATTGTGGAAAGTGATAATGTCAAAGTAGATGAGCTGAACAGAAGTCAAATAAGAGTTTATGAGAAGGAATCAACAGTGGAAATAATTATATCTGAAGTGGTAGTACCTTTACTGGAATAAAATCTTAAACCAGTTACTTCGGCAGTATCTGAGAATTCTACAGTAACTGAAGAACAAGGAAGAGGAACTGAGAGTCAGAGGACTCCTAGGTATGTGAGATTGAATCATTCAAAAGATCAAATCATTGGGGATAAGAGAAATGGAGTGATGACAAGAAGAAGACTGACAACTAATGAGGTATGTTTAATTTCAAAATTTGAACCGGAATCAGTAATTGAGGCATTTAAAGATGAATATTGGTTGAAAGCTATGGAAGAAGAATTAGATCAAATTGAGAAAAATAACACATGGACTCTGGTTCTCTGGCCTAAAAATAAGAATGTTATTGGAACTAAATGGGTTTTTAGGAATAAATTGAATGAGGATGGTCAAGTTATAAGAAATAAGGATAGATTGGTTTGTAAAGGATATTCTCAGAAGGAAGGAATTGATTATGGAGAAAATTTTGCACCTGTAGCTAGGATTGAAGCTGTAAGATTATTTCTTGCCTATGCTGCTTATAAAAACTACAAGGTTTATCATATGGATGTTAAATTTGCATTTTTAAATGGGGATCTCGATGAGGAAGTTTATATTGAGAAACTTGATGGTTTTTCACTATTAGATGATACAAACATGGTTTGCAAGTTAAGGAAAGATTATATGGATTGAAACAGGCACCTAGAGCTTGGTATGCAAGGTTGGATAGATATCTTTTGAAACTTGGTTTTACAAAGGGTAGTGTTGACAGTAATTTATATTATAAGATCACTGATGATGATATACTGATTATTGAAGTATTTGTTGATAACATTATTTTTGGAGGTGAAGATAAGTTATGCATAGAATTTTCTAAGAATATGGAGAAAGAATTTGAGATGTCTATGATTGGGGAAATGAAATTTTTCTTAGGTTTGTAGATTACTAAGATTGACAAAGGTATTTTCATCTATCAAACTAAGTATGCTAAGGAATTGTTGAAGAAATTTGGTATGGGAGATTCTAAACCGGTAAGTACTCCTATGGATACAAGTGAGAAATTGACAAGAAAATATGTTTCTGCATCGGTAAATCCTACAAGATACATATCTATGATTGGAGGTCTACTTTATTTGACTTAGACTAGGCCTGACATTATGAATGTTGTTTGTATTGTTTCAATATTTCAGAGTGATCCTAGAGAAAATCATGAGATTGTGGTGAAAAAGATTTTTAGATACTTGCAAGGTACATCAAAATATGGTTTTTGGTACCCTAAGGATGATGACTTTACTTTATGTGCATATACAAATGTTGATTGGGTTGGAGATGTTGATGACCGGAAAAGTACTTCCGGTGGAGCTTTCTTTCTTGGAAAGAAGTTGGTTTCATGGATCAGAAAGAAACAATCATGTACTTCTTTATCTACTACTGAAGCTGAGTATGTTGTTGCTACTACTAACTATACACAAGTTTAATGGATGAAGCAAATGTTGAAGGATATAAAGGTGGATTGTTGTGCACCGGTAGTTATTCACTATGATAACTTTGCTGCTATTGATATATCAAAGAATCCGATATTTCATTCTAAGAAAAAACACATATCTATCAAGTACAACTTTTTGAAGGAAAAGGTGGAAGCAAATGAAGTTAGACTAGTTTATGTGAACACTAAAGAGAATATTGCTGATATTTTCACTAAACCTTTGCCCAAGGAATCATTTGAGTACCTATGAGATAGATTGGGAGTTTATGCCCCTCTGATAGAGACTTGATTGATGCGGATTGGCATCAGTCCAGTATGCATTATCAGAGATAGTATTCATTCTGACACTGATGTGGGGATGCTACTACTCACAGGGAGTAGTCATCTTTGTGATTCAGTGGTTTATATTTTTTCTTTGATATTTTTGTCAAATTTTTGGCATTGATGTCAAAGGGGGAGTGATATTGATGTGAAAAAGGAAGTGAAATTCAGAGCTTTACAGATATATTATTTACAGGGGGAGTTTGCTCTTTGTTTCAGAACCTCATTGCTACATTTGTATATGGGAGATTGTTGGTTGTCTTCCATTGGGGGAGACTTCTTTGGCATTTCTTGGTACTTAGATGTTTTTCACATCTAGTGTTGCCATCAATGCCAAAGGGGGAGATTGTTTGCCATTTGGTGAAATTAATTGTGTGTTGTATTGATGTTTTGTCATTGATGCCAACACTAGCTATTTGGATGCTTTACCGACACCCTTCTGGTCCTGGTAGGTTGAGTGGTTTATGGTTGATTTGGATCTGGCATGATCCGGTAGGCTCCAATATGATTTGGTTATGGAATTAGCTTGATCATGATACTCATGATTATATTCTGTAAGTTGGTTTTGGTCTGGTGATCAAATGCTATCTTGTTTGCTTAGAAGCTTGGTTTTTGGTTTCGGCGAGGGTTTCACCGGCAAAGCTTTTGATGAAGATATTTGATGAATTGCATAAGTGGTGTTGGTGCAGCTTCTGGTGGAGTTTCAGGATGCTGATGGTGATCATGTTCAAGACTTGGTGGATGGAGATCATTGCTGATGCGTGTGGACC
Organism: Cryptomeria japonica; assembly: GCF_030272615.1. Lineage (NCBI taxonomy): Eukaryota > Viridiplantae > Streptophyta > Pinopsida > Cupressales > Cupressaceae > Cryptomeria > Cryptomeria japonica. The sequence goes on along the minus strand of NC_081413.1, from coordinate 297,946,930 downwards.
TATATTGGGTCCTGGTTGATCTAGGTTATGGACTGGCATTAATGTAACATGTGGATTGGACCTCTCGATGTATTTCTAGGATGTCTTATGTGTTGGATATTATTTGTTTGGTCTAAGGCTGACATGGTTTGTAATAATGTAATTAGTTTATTATTTGGTGGCCGACCTAATTGTTTATGGTCAAGGGTTTATATATATAGATGTAAGATCTCATTGTAGATCATCATGGCTATGTTAGAGGTGATGGTCAAGGGATGTAATGTGCGAATAATGTAATATCATTGAGGTAGAAGATTTGGTTGATCATTGGAGATTGAATTGGGTTTATGTAAGATGATCTAGTCCTCTGGTATTGAGCTTAACTGGAACTGTACTCAAGCATAGTAGATGCTATCTTTTGCAGTTCAACGCTTCTCCATATTGTAGTCTGGATTTCTATTTAGCCAGTGAGACTCCTTTTGCGATAAGCAGTTCGCTCTAGGTTGTTGGCCTTCCTGCAAGTGCAGGCCCCTCAGTTGTAATTCACATACTTACTGCAGAAGTATTATCTGACTATGGGTAGGCTTCCCACCATGGTTTTTCCCTTTACCGGGTTTTCCACATATAAATCTTGGTGTCATGTGGATGGTATTTATTCTGTGATTATTGTTTATTCTTAACTGGTTTAACTAATATTCTGGTATTAATATTTTGGGTTTCAGTATTAAAGTTTTAAGTACTAATGGTTTCGGTAATCTATGACAACTGATTCAGCGCCCCCCCTCTCAGTTGTCTTCAGGTTATTTGAATTGTCTAACAAACCTATCATATTGTTGTCATATGTTGATATTGAGACCGATTCATGTGTGCCTAGTATCATAGTCCCCCAAAAGGGGCCCAAATTCAAACGTGTGTAAGCGTAGATTCTTTCCATTTGTGATTTGATCTTTGATATTCTCATGTGACTATTAGAAGTTAGCCTAAATATAAATACCTTGACAACCCTATCTCAAAAAATAATGTATCATTCAAAAAGTTTAATTCAAGAAGCTATCACAATTCAATAATTCCCAATTCCTTCATTCAAGAGTAGATCTGAGTACAAGGGGCAACAAGTCATAACAACCTAGCTTCAAGTATGATTTAATGATGGATAATGTTATGTATAGTTGTTATTGCGTCAACACTTGGAGGAATTGTCTAAAGAGAATATCATCACCACCATTATCAATCCTAAGGTATAATATTGTCAATTCAACATTTCAATTATGATTTAGAGTCTTTCCTACAAGAGGTAAGCTTCCTTTTTACATCATCATTTCTATTTTGGCGGTGGGAACACCAACACAAGGTTTGAGCTAGGCAAGTCCCTATTTAGCACAACCATTTTTGCTCTTTAATGTATACAACTATAGATCTGATGACTAAGAGGTATATAATTGTGCGAAGTAGACAATGGCAAGTAGTCTTATACTTTGAATTGACAAAAACCCTTGGACTATGCCAAATTGCTCATGTCTGGCACTTTTTGGCCTAGATTCTAGGAAAAAGACTTATAGGACATGTTGAGTATATTTTTGAATCTTTATGTCAGTTTGGACACCTTGAGGACAAGGATGCCCTTCTCCATAGTCCAACATTTTCAACTCCAAATTGCAGCTATAGGTTCCTCTCTACATCTCATTTCCTGATCTCAACTTAGAACTGTGTTGCTAGATTATTTTATATCTTGTTGTTTATGTTGAAATTTATCAATTTCTTATCATTTAACCTAGTTGATTCATACACACTTCACAAACTCAAATTCATTACAACAATGAAATATTAATTTGTGTGTTTAACTTTATTTTTAGGACTATAGTCCAACCTATTTGTGTTCCAATGATATTCCATGGATATTTGAGAGCTTTGTTTGCATTCCTAGGCTAGGATCTCATTTCTTACATATGATTTTGGTGAACCCAACATGTCTTATGCTTGCATTTTCATTTTTGGATTTTATTTGTATGCATTTAATTGATTCATATTTGCAATAATTTTTAAAATATATCACTTATGCACTAAATTACATGAATCTTTATAGGGGAACCTCAAAAATGTTTCTAGCATTCTTTCCTCTCCTATGTTTCACACTTGCATTCTTAAAAGATTTGATAGATATATTATGTTCCATATCTATTTTCCAAAAAGTTTTGGTAAAAGTTTTTAAAATTGTGATATATGTCTTAAAAGCTTTAGTAAATGTCTTACAAGTTGTGATATATGATTTGATAGTTGTTTATGTATGCGGGAAAATAAGGTGACCAAAATGAATAAATCGAATTCAAAAGACCCACACACCAATGAGACTCTTGGTGCAAGTATACGAACTAATTGAATTAGTTCAACTTCCCAATGGGTGTCCCATTGTTTTCTATCTCACAGGATCCCTAAAGCCAATGTTTTGCTCTCAGATCATTGAGCAAGTGACTTACGAATGACAACTCCAAGAATGAGTGATATTTGATCTACATGCATGAATGAATTCTAAGATCTATGTGATGTTAAAACTATGATGATTAAGCTTAAGATGAAGATAGTGATATGATAAAATATTAACAAATTATCCTAACATGATAAACTATCCTAGCATGAATATTCTATGATATGAAAAATGCTTCTAAATGCTATGATGATATTCTAACAAAGAGAGGCTAAAATGCTTAGTAATTTAGGCTATAATGTAGATGCATGAAAGCTTGGAGATTATGGAAAATGAAGAATGAGAGCTCTATTTATAGGAAAAATGGGGCAATGGATGGTCAAGATTGAATAATCTTAACAAGGGCCATGATTGAAAGTTAATCAATCCATGTTTACAATTCTCACCAATGAAATGATGACAATTATCAACAAGAGGTTTCTTGAGAGGAGATGCAAGAAGCATTAAATGCCTAAGAAGACATAAAGTGATTAAAAAGGGAGAAAGGGGAATTAATTAAATAAAGTGATTTATTTAATTAAAGGCTTAGAAAAGGTTTAGGTGAATTTATTAAATAAATTGAGTAATTTATTTAATCAAATGGATGAATGTGAAGAAATAAATTAAATAGAATTTAAATAATAGGAGGATGGGGTTAAAATAAATATTAAATATTTATTTAAGAAAGTGGTTAGATTTATATGTCTACATTTTGCCCTTCTTTGAAGTGACGTGTGTGCATATGTTGATTCAAAGAAAATTGTTGGATATGCTGCTAGAATTTGATCGATATGATGTTGTGTCAAAATGTTGATATGATGCCCTAGATGTAGATTTGATGAATGATATTGATGATGCCCCCTCGGGATATGAATAAAGGATTTAGTAAAAAATTATGAAGTTGATGAGCATTTTTAAATTAATTGCAATATGATAATATTGACTGTGTTGTATGCACATTATTGATTCATCTCTCAAAAAAATGATGTTGAAAAGGTTAAAAGTGGGAGTGAAATACATGCCCCACTTATTAACCCTTTGATTTTACCCTATTAAAAGGTAAAAAAGTGACTTCGATGGCGATTCCATACTCGCACCGATTTGAGCACGTCAGGCGATACCGAAGACCCACTGCATATGACCCACTAGTAAGTGACCAAAATCCATCTTCATTTTTGATTAATTTTATTTATTTTTTCCACGTTTTTCAATTTTTGTGTCAAATTTTGCCAGTTTAGCGCGTAGGGTAGGTGTTCTAGCGCATATGATAGGAAGGTTAGCATGTAGCAAACCCTAGATAGGTTTATCTTTTGAGTGCCAAATAGTAGCACGGTCGGGGGGTAAGTTAGCGTGTAGGGTGAGTTTAGCGCATAGGGTATGTAGATCAGCGCAAAGGGTATGCTAGGTAGCGCGTAAGATAGGCTTAGCATGTTGAGTAAGAAGGGTAATGCAATAGATGTGTCAGTTAGCACGTAGAGCGGATTTAGTACACTGAGTAAGAAGGGTGGCACAATTTGTGTGTTAGTTAGCGCGTAGGAAAGGTTTAGCACATAAGGTGTGTTTTACAGTGCATTCATGGAAAATTTTAGCGCATAGGTGGCAACTTAGCACTTTGGGGCCCTGATTTAGCACGTAGGATAAAAAGTTGGAAAAAAAAGTGTTTGTGAAAAATGCATCGTGAGTCAAATGGGCTGGATAGGTTGTGTAGATGACGATATGGGTCCGTCAATTATTTTGATATGGTTCATGGTCCGATGTGAGTCTTGTTTTGTGACAATGTCTGATTTTGATATGCTGTTGGATTACGATATGAGTTTGGTTTCGATATGGATCTTGTTTCAATATGGATCAAGTTGCCAATACGGGTCTGGATTTCGATATGGATTTTGATTTTCCATATGGGTTTTGATTTTGATATGGGTCTTTGATTGCGATACGGGTCCTGATTTTTGATATGGTTCTTGATTTCGATATGGGTCTTTGATTTTGATATGAGTCTGGTTCGATATGGGTCTTTATTTCGATATGGGTCTTTGATTTTGATATGGGTCTGATTTCGATATGAGTTTTGTTTGGATATGGGTCTTGATTTCATTATGGGTCTTGGAGTCTGATTTCGATATGGGTCTTGATTTTGATATGGGTCTTTAATTTTGATATGGGTCCTGATTTTTGATATGGATCTTGGAGTCTGATTTTGATATGGGTCCTGATTCGATATGGGTCTTGATATGATGTATTGATATGATTCACTGATTGATGCAAATATGTTATGATGTGTTCTTTATATTCTTCACCTTTTCAAGTTGATTTGTTTTTTTTAATTTTTGATAGATTTGATGGAATTGAGAACTGATGATGGATATGTGTTGATTTGCAGGCAGAGCTTGGCGTTCTCCAGTCTCGGGAGAGATTTTTGAGGCCATGGACACTTATCCCACATTTGTCAAAGGCTGATAGAGATGTGATTGAGAGATGTGGGTTATCCTCTTTACTAGACATGCCCCAATATATCATTAACTGGGGGTTATTGACAGCTTTGGCGGAGAGGTGGCACAGTGATATAAATACCTTTCACTTAGCGACTAGTGAGATGACAGTCACACCAGAGGACTGTTATCGGATTCTGTGGATTCCTGTAGTTGGGGATTTGCTACCTTATGAGCAGACCAAGGAGGGTGGCACAAAGGCTCTACGTTGTATCTTTCGAGATGATGAGATTAGTGGCTACAAGATCCCGTGGTAGGAGTTCTTGGATTTAGGTTAGGCTTCATTGCCATTAGTATTAGCAGGTATCATTGGTGGGTCCGTGTGTCCCGACCGTAGGTCAAAGGGACTGACCATTGGATGGGGATTGGTTCTGGAGGATATGGTGACATAGGGATGCAGGTTTCCATGGGGGTCTTGTATGTTGGCCCATCTATACAAAGAGCTTCACCAGGTAGTATATATGAGATATACTAGTCTATTAGCTGGGGTGACATTAATACAGGTGTGGGCCTAAGAGCATATACTAGTGTCGAGACCGCTTACAGATAGGGATAGGCCAATTGGTCGGGCATATTTTTATGTGTATACAGGTGTAATTGTCCAATGCAAGCTAATAAAACTAGAGCACTAGCGGAGGGTGTTGGATGATATCGATACGGTCATATGGAGACCGTTTATGGATTGTGAGGTGTGGGCGGAGGATAAGCTAGAGATGCCCTATGTATATATGTAGAGGAACCTGATTGGATGAACACCCTTTATTATTGAGCGATTCTGGCACAGTTGCATTCATTGACAATATGGTAGACAACAGGGGATGCCACAAGGAGCCTATTTGTATGCTCGTCGATGACAGGATGTGTCAGAGTGGTCGCCTACCCTAGATAATAGAGAATCTGTAGATGAGTACATGTCCCTAGCAGGACAGATCTGGGTTATGGGGTTGGGTTTGTGGATGTTGGGATGACGAAGGAATTCTCAACCTACTTTGTGGCACATGTTATGGCATGCATATCTGACCTGGCAGAGCTGTTGCCAGCTTTTGACGATGATGAGGAGGAGAAACCATAGAGGCAAGGGGATGTGAGATGGAGAGATGAGGATGAGGATGAGGGAGAGGAGGGAGGAGATGGAGGTGGAGGCAGTGGTGGAGGAGGAGGTAGAGGAGATGGAGGTGGAGGTGGTGGTGGAGATAGAGGTGGAGATAGAGGTAGAGGAGATGGTGGAGATGGAGGTAGAAGTGGGGGTGGCAGAGTTGGTCTCGTTCTTGGTGCGGGTGGGGGTGGCAGACTAGGTGCGGTGTTAGCTATTGTGGGAGGGATAGAGGAGGACAGGTGACCTGCCCAGAAGAGGAGATATGAAGTTCTACCTCCACTAGCACCTTGGACACGGACAGGTGTAGGTGGGACCACAACATAGGTACCCGTTTAGATCAGGGTGCCCACCCATCAACATGATTTATAGATTAGAGCGCTATAGGTCTCGGTTCAGGAGCTGCAGGCATAGGTGTTAGCTCAATAGCGACAGATTATGTAGCTACAAGAAGAGCGGGATAAAACAGTAGAGCGCTAGAGCCTAGCAGAGGCCCTTGCTGACAGGTTAGAGAAAGCCTCGGTCGATGCCCCACTCCGGGACACACTGAGAGAGATACAGTACTCGGCCAAGGAGGTCGAGTATTATAGGTATTTATATGAGCAGATGGTCCCTCGAGATCATAGAGCTCTTAGCTATGTTGTCGTGGTGTCCACTTGATCTAGCCGTAGTCATACGAGGACAAAGAGTAGAGGAGTTACGCGACCTACCCGATGTGATCTATCCGGTGGAGATCCGGGAGCTAGGACATTTGCTGCTAGACCGTCTGCCTCATGAGATAGTCATACCTGAGAGACCTGTCTCTGTTGTATTTGATCACTTTTGTTGTATGTGACAGACATGATACCTCTTCTACATTTCGATCATTTTGAGAGAGATTATATATATGGCATTGGTTTCTTCGATCCACATGTGATGTGTTACTGATGAAGATATGAGTTATGATGTGCATTATTTGATATGATGATACTATGAGGATGATTAGATGCTTAGATAATAATGATATTTTTGATCTTTTAATGTTGATTTTATATGATGACATGAATGTATGATTCATGATGGAGTGAGTGATAATGTGATGATGTATTGTTGTGTTTACTTTGATATGAGATGTGATGTTTATGATTTGTGAGATGTATCTTGAAAATGAGATGTATGATAATGGTAATGATATGAGATGTATCTTGAAAATGAGATGTATGATAATGATAATGATGTGAGATGTATCTTGAAAATGAGATGTATGATAATGATTATGATATGAGATGTATCTTGAAAATGAGATGTATGATAATGATAATGATATGTAATGTATATTGAAAATGAGATGTATGATAATGATAATGATATGAGATGTATGCAAGATTAAAATGATATGCAAGTTAAGATGATCACTTTAATTCTATTGTTGTCATTCTTGTTTAGTCACTTGTTTGAGCTCTTTTTGTCATCATTGAGATTTTGATATGTTGAAAGTTAATACAAGCATCATGGTATAATTGAACCATAATGGCCTGAGTAAAACTTATATGGATGTTTGATATTTCAAGATGACACAAGCGTCGAGGTATAATTGAACCAAGATGACCTGAGTGTTGCTTGCATAAAATAGACAAGAGTTAACAATTTTTATGTGCAAAGTGGAAAATGTCTTCAATGATATGTTTCCAATCATGTCTTGAGACAAATTTGCACCATACTAATGATCGCCTCACAGACAGAAAACCAAAGAAAATATCAGATTCCTTTGTTGCTTTTCTAGCTCAGTGCATCCTTGAGTAGCTGAGGAGATCTAATGATTCAGAAATCAAGATACAAAATGTAAAAAACTTCATGCCAAAATGTAAACAAATCATAATTCAGAATGAAATCATCCATCATGTATGTGTTGAAGTGGCAGTTGGATAATGATCATGTTTTCTAGTCCGATGAGTAGTTTTGACAATGGTTTTCTGAGTATGCTGCAATCCTTGTTTGTTGTCTGAATGTTAAAGTGAGATGAATGTTGCCCCTAGTTATGGACACTCGTCGATGTGGATATATAAGTTGATCACCAAGCCATGGTGGGATATGACATGGATAATTGTTTAGAGAATCAAGGACAGTGACTACGCTAAGTATGTTTGGGATAATGTTGCGTGTATAAGTGTTTGGCGATGGCTATTGGCTTAGACCAAATGGATCAAAGATATGATATGAGTACTAATAGATAGAGGAGTTGTTTTCTCACAAATAGCGCCTATTGCCAGGTTTTCACCACTTGTTTTTATTGCACTTTTTTATATGTTTTTCATTTTTTTTGTATTTTATTTATTTTTTATTTTTTTTTGTGTCACAAAGTGCCTGTTTGCCAGGTTTTCACCATAGTGATGATTTTTGTTACTTTATTTCATTTTATTTTCTTTTTTGCTTGATCCGTGCATTGGAAGACTCAAGTGTAGAACTTCTTCAGATGGATGTTGTTGGTTGGTTCATCGATCACATCCCCTTCTGAAGTTGACAACTGATATGCTCCTGATCCATAGGTTGATATGATGACAAAGGGGCCCAATCAATAGGACAAGATCATCGAGTTTGAAATCCCTTGGGATGACTTTGTGATTATAGCTTCTGCACATTTGTTGTTGAGATGCCTTAAGATTGTCATAGGCACGTTATCATTTTTCATCAAGAAGATCTAGTTCTTGCAACCCGTTTACTCGATATTCCTCATCTGGTATGAGACCATTCAAAGATACTTAGAGAGATGGGATTTCTACCTCAAGAGGTATAATTGCTTCTGAACCATACACCAATAAATATGGTGTAGCCCTTGTAGGTGTTTGGATACTGGTTCTGTATGCCAAAAGTGTTGAATTAAGTTGTACATGCCAATCCTTTCCAACATCATTTGTTGTTTTCTCAAGGATTTTGAGGATTGTTTTGTTTGATACTTCCACTTGGCCATTCCCCTATAGGTAGTATGGTGTGGATAAGCGATGTTGTATTTTTACTCATTCGCATAGCTCTCACACATCTTGATTCTTGAAAGGAAGTCTGTTATCTGTGATGATGGAACTGGGAATGCCATATATACAAATGAGATATTTGAGGATGAATGATGAGATCTATTTTACAATTATGGTGGTCATCAGGACTACTTTGATCCATTTGGTGAAGTACTCTGTGACGGTGATAATGAACTTATGCCCATTTGAAGAGGAAGGATGAATATTTCCTACTATATCAAGTCCCCATTGACAGAAAGTCCAAAATGTGGTGAATGGTTGTAGATCCTGTGCTGGTGCATGGATGAGGTTACTGTGAATTTGACATTTAGGACATTTCTTAGAAAATTGATAGGACTCTCTTTCCATTGTCGGCTAGTAATATCCCATTCTCAGAAGTTTCTTGGCGAGAGTAGGACCACTTGAATGTTTACCACAAATACCCTCGTGAAGCTCATGTAAGGCAGAGTCAGATTCGTTATGATCGAGGCATTGAATAAGAGTACCATCTAGACCTCGACGGTAAAGTGTGTTGGTAGTTAAGGTATAGCAGGCGGCTTGTCAGATGAAGCTTCATTTTTGGTTGTGAGATAGGTCAAGTGGGAGAGTATTGTTTTTAAGATAATCATAGATATTCCCATATAGAGGTGAATCCGAACTGGTTAGGGCATAGATGACTTGGGATGCAGAATTGTCATAGGCTGGGGAAAATAATTGCTCTACCAGGCACTCGTAACGACTTTGTTTATTTGAAATTTGCAACAGTGAGGTGATAGTGGCCATTGCATCAACATCTCTATTGTCCAATCTTAGAATTTGATCAAAGGTGATGTGCATAAAGTACTTTTTGAAGTCATTCACCATTCTCTTGTAAAGCATTAGCTTATCATCTTTCATCTAATAGTCATCATTAATCTGGCTAATAACTAATTGAGAATCCCCATAAACTCTCAATTCTGTGATTCTCTATTCTACAACCACCTTGCTTCCTGTTACCAGAGCTTCATATTCAACAATATTATTGGTGCATGGACACATCAGTCTATAAGATCTTGGAATTGTGTGCCCCTCTCGAGTGATGAACAGGATGTCGACACCCGATCCATGTTGTGTATAGGATCCATCAAAGTATAGGGTCCATTGCTTAAATTCCACCTATAGTGGTTGTTGGTCTGGTAGTGGTGCTTCTGCCAGTTGATATGCAATTACCTGTCCTTTGAAGCCCATCGTTCTGTGTACTAGATATCAAACTCACACTTAGAATCATAACCCATTTAGCTAATCTTCCTACGAGAGTGTTGGTTAAAAGATTTGTCTCCTTAAAATTTTAACTATTATCTTCTCAAGCAAAATATGACTCTGTTTTACCCTTTAGAAAGAAACAAATATACCAACAGTTGGAAGAATTAATGAAAATTCAACCTCTGCATTAGAGGGCATCTTCTCGTATGATTTATAATGAATTAATTATACAATTGATATAGTAACACTTTTAACCAGAATGTATTGAAAAGTCTTCAACATTTATCCATCAACACAAACAAATGCCTAAATTTTTTTGAAAGAATGTTAAGAGGGGAGCTCACAGACTCTCAATTATAACGTATTTGCTGCATACATTCAAAACAAAATGGGGACTTAGCAAGAGAAACTAATAGCTCAATCGAGACTCTCTCATGCCTCACAGGGAAAGGGGGATCAAGCAAATCAACACCATGTGAGTCAACCAACAACTTATAATAAATATGAACTGAGGAGAAATGCAAAGATAATTGATTATCAGATTATATCATGCCCACATAACATCCTAAGAAAGATGATGAATCCCAGAATGCATAGATTCAAAGATAAAACAACATTCCATTAATAGTCAGCCATTGTATCATTCCCACAATTCATATCAATTTTTTTTCTATTGTTTCCAAAATCATAGTTTCAGAACCCATTCAAAGGCAAGCTTTTCAGCTTAAATAGCCACTAGACCATAGTTTTTACAAGATTAACAAATAATATTTACTTTCCCTTTGGTAAAAGAAACCGTTAAAATAACATAAAAGAGAACTAAACTGATCGCCACTGAAAGGCCAACATTTCATTGTAGAACAACTAAGCATCCACTGCAACTGAGGAAGTTATGGGCTTGTCCTGCTTTGTCGCGGATCCATGCCATTCTAGGTGTGTTGCCGAAAAGTTCAAGATAACTTGGAAATAGGGCAAGCCAATGTGTATGATCCTTTTCTTCCACACTTCTTTGTCCATATTCACCTACGTGACCTTCACTTTATGAACCTCTAAGTGATCCAAACAGACAATAAGCATTGATTTAATCCTTGCTACCTTTGAAAAGTCATCGGTAGTCAAAGATTTTGTGGTCTGAATGGAATGGACTCTGTCTTGAAAGACCTTAATCATGTCTATGACTTCCTCAATCACCTTGGCTCCCTCCTTCATGAGCTGGATATCAATACATTTAAGGTCCTTCTATATAGTGTCAATCAAGTTAGTCAGTCCCCTGAGTAGCTTGGTGGACTCTTCATGGCCTTGCCCAATGATTGAATTGTGCCACTCCATGTTTTTCTTTGACACGTATAGAACATTATCATCTAGGTTCTCAACTGGTTTCTCAGCTAGGAATTTTATCACTCCATACTTTTGGATATCATTCATTTGTGCGAGAACCGCTACCCACTTAATCCTTTCCTTTTCCCAAGCAACCGTCTCCAACTTGAGCTCTTTACTCATGGTTTCTAAATCCTTATAAACCTTAACTAGATTAATAATATATTCTGATCCTTGTTGAATTATCAGGCCCAACGATTTGTTAAACATCTCCATCACTACCCTATTCCTTTGAACTTGATCAAGCATCTTCTAGTTTGCTAGAGACTTAGGGTCAAATGACACTAGTATCTATGACAATGGTTGAGGATCTAGATTATGAATAGCGTTGATGTATTCTGCCATCTGTGTGACCATTTGCTTCATTTCTCTCTTGTCTTTTTCATCTTTCCAAGTCCTTGAGATTATCCTCTTTGTAGAGGATTCCAGATGTTTTACATCCACGACCCTTGATGCAACCCCCAAATCTATCTTCTCCATAGTAAAATTTTCCTCTGTGGCCTTATTTGCATCTCTCCCAAGAATGGGCTTGGCCACTTTAGTTGTCCAGTGTTTTGTTGCATCATCCACATCAAGCATTGCTTATGTTTTGAACTTTTTGGGCTTTAATGCTTTTCCCAAGCATTTACTAACCATGTCCTCCAGTGGAATGGTGAACCTCACCATGCTTCTCTTCTTTCCAATGGCGGCTTCCAACCATCTTGGTGCATTGGTAGGTTCTTTAGGTGGTGGGGTGATCTGTGCATCTGGGGAGGTAGCGATCGACAGGGTATTCATGGGATTCTGTTGAATTTCCACTTCTTCATTTGTATCCATTTCTTGCATCCCGGGCTTGCTTTGATCCTGTGAGTTCATTGTTTGTCCAGGCTCTCCGCTGGGGTCTAAGTCCACCATGACGTGTTGCAGGATAGGCTCTCTACCCTTCTTTTTGCTTCTTGACCGAGTTACTCGGGCAAATATAAGACCGGATGACAACCTTTCTGACCTTCTTGGTGGTGTTTTCTCTACAGCAGGCTTTGAGACACCTGCAACATCAGTAATTTCATTAGTGGCAGAAATAGGAGATTGAACCATGATGTGTTAATCACTTCTTGATTCATGTGAGGACATGTGAGGACCCTCCTTGAATTTCAGTTTCCTTTACCATCTTTCTGTTCTCCTGACAACATTGAAGGTCCTTGCTTGGATGCTATCATCTTCTTTTTTGTTCTAGTCAATTTTTGGAATCTGTTTCCCTTCAATCTCAATACCAAACTCAGGATCCAAGATGTCTTCCTTTGTATCTTCCAATACACGTGATGTATTAATTGGGAGCCTCAAGATAGCTATCTGTCGTAAAGTGAATCTTGACCACAACCTCTTTCTTACTTCATGCTCATCCTTGAAGTTTTCCCAATAATCCTCTATCTAAGATTCATGGCACAAATGACTATCTATATTAAGGTTATCCCTTGCATAACCTTTGTTGTCAAATCTTTGCCTAGCCACATATGGCTGCAGGTTCATCCTTTTGAACTCTAGCTTTAGATTCAAGGCATCTGATACTGATTTGCAACTATAATACCCAAGTTCAATGGGAAATACCACCCCGGATTCACCCTTTTCCCCTAATCTTTTATCTATATAAGCCAACTGCCTGCTCACTTTTGTAAGCACATAGCTATCAAAGGCGTACCTGGGTAATTTGAATGGTAGCCCTTAAAAACCACCTACCCATATGTAAGTAAACCATGGAAATTGGATAAAGAAACTCCCATATATACTCACAAATTCCATAGCCTCAACGGGCATTCTCTTGTTTGCATCACCCTCAAGTTCAAAGGCCAGTCTTCCTGTAAAGACCCCATTCCATATGTCAATTTGTTCAACATGTCTATGTTGTTGCAACAAAGGGTAATAATTGTAAACCCTCATTCCATCAATCCAGGGTTCATTGGGTAATCCAAGCGAATCTCTTGTGCAAGCTAAAATATAAAACAGGTAAGAAGACATGTAAAACCCAGTCATCCCCACAAAATTTCTTAGTCCTTCGTGAAGCCTCTCCGCAATTACCTGAGACCAATCTAGAAATCTGTCACTAGATAGAACTAGTTGGATGAAAAAGTACATCTAGTCTTCCCAGTAGAAGGAAGGTGAATTCCTCTTTACTCTGTTCAAAAGGACAACAATGTCCCGCACCTCTGTGATGAGGTGTTCTCTAGTTAGGGGTTTGGGTAGTCGTGATCCTCCTTTATGAACCCTCAAGAGCCAATTTCTTGCAATTACACTTCTGTATTTTCTCTTCTTCTAAGAGAAATAGGCGTATTAATTTCCAATGGTCCAATCCTCATAATCCTCTTTATGTAGAATACCCTTTGTCATCATCGCTGTTTCCCTATTAATACTAAATAACACCTCACCATCACTGGTTCTGATACACCTGTTCTAAGAGTCATATATGTTCGTGTAAGCCAACACTAAATCTGGACATGGTGCGACGAGCGGGAATACAGTAGCTTCCACAAGACCACTCTTAACGATCTTCTCCATTAATGAACTAGCCTGAGGGTTCTTAGTCCTTTCAAGGAAATCCCCCAAATATACATGAACTAAGGAGGTGTCTTCCATTTCCGGCAAGATACTCACTAAACATGAGGTTCGGTCAAGCTTTGGCAGCACTGGCCTCATTTTAACTATCTATTCCCTTGACCAAGAAATTTTAACAGCAATACAATATGCTACCCCAACAATTTTCAGATTTCCCCCTTTTCTATACTGATAAAACTTCAGTACACAAAGAAACACAACGTAGGAGAAAACAACTAAACTTACCCAATAATAGCATGAAAACTGGAAATTCTTCTGGAGAATAGAGCTAGATTTACCTTCGGCGCCTCCAATTTATTGAAGTATGGCAACTACGATCTTCCTAAATATGGAAATAAACTCATACATTTTTCCTTTAATTAGACAGGCAAATATCTATAAGGCCACACACGCTTCATCATGATTTACCCAAGTGTGCAAAGTAACGGTGAAATGACAAACCTAACACCTTCTTAATTATCCATCACTTCTGCACAGGAAATTTGATGTTTGTATGATTACTTTCTACATTTAGAATTTCAAAAAGCCGAATAGGGGAATATTCCTTCTTGTCGCGCCGCTTTTCTTTCCACCAAAGAGCTTTCGGATTAGTTTGAAATGAACCTATGAACCTTGAACCACTTGAACAAAAGGTTCAATAGTTCAAGTTCACTTAAGAAATATAATAGTAACGGGCGGCATATAAACAACTCCAGGAACGAGCTGCAAAAGAAAAGGACTATTTAAAGTGAACCTTGAACCTTTTGAACCACTTGAAATTTGGTTCAAGGTTCAATACTGCACATCAACTCAATGTAAAAAGACTCACGCTTGTCATATAACAATACATTGTCGTGACTTACTAAAAGGCGTTTCAAACCTTGAACCTTGAACCTTTTGAAATTTGGTTCAATGGGTTCAAAACTTCAATGACCAAAAACAAAAAAAAATGTACTTGTTCACACGGTGACAAAGACCAAAACAACTTTCTTTTTTTAAAATGCGCTTTGAACCTTGAAGCATATGAACCTTTTGACAAAAGAGTTCAACGGTTCAAGTACGAGGAGAACAAATGATCTGATGGAAACAAAGGCACAAAAGGCAACCCGCGAATTGGAATTAAAAAGGGAAAAATTACGGGTGAACTGACATCAGCTCTGACTGGGGACTAGAACTGTGGAGGAAGTATAAATGAACTACAAAATCTTTGGTTTCGCATGCCAAACTTTATTCAAAGACACAAACATACTAAATTGAAAAGACACACAAACACAAAATAACTAAACACTATGTACAAAAACTATGAGGGACTCTCGTTTACAGTTGATTAGTTTCAAATCTTGACCATTGTAGGTCAAAGGAAGAATAGTACCATTTGGATATGCAAGTTTAAAAGAATTCAATCCTTTTACCTCATGAATCAGGAATGGTCCCTTCTAGAGCGACTCAAACTTAGCATGTGCTCCCTTAGGTTCTCTTCTTCTATCCCAGAGCAGTACCTGATCACCCAGCATGAACTTTCAAGGCCTTTCTCACTTGTTGAATATTCTTTTACCCTCATTTGATGTTCTGTTATCCGGTCCACCAATTTATCCCTTTCTTCATCAATCCTTGTCAGGTACATGATTCACTTCTCCAAAGAACTCTGGAAGTAAGCATCTTCAATAACTATTTGTAGTTTGGTGGCTGCCAGCTCTAAAGGAAGTGCTACCTGAGCGACAACACCATAGACCAGTTCAAACGGAGACATCCCAATGGCCCTCTTTGGCGATGTACGGTCGGCCCAAAGAGCTTCGTACAATTTCTTATGCCAATACTTAAAATTCTCACTCACTAATTTTTTCATGATATTAATGAGGTTTTTGTTACTGGATTCAACCTGACCATTTCCCTAAGGATAATAATCAGATGAGTGAGCAAGAGAGATTCCATGATCAAAGAAAAACAAAGAAATTTCAGCAGAGGAGAAATTGGTACGTTGTTTGCTACAATTTTTAATGGGACTCCAAATCGAACTAAGATGTTCTCATTTAGGAAATTACAAACAATCTTCGAGGTTGTCTTTCGTATTGGAATGGCCTCAACCCATTTAGTAAAATAGTTTGTGGCTGTTAGAATATGAGTGTGATCGACACTAGAGGTTGATGTCAAGGGACCAATAAAATCTAGACCCCACTACTTGAAAGGTTCATCCACAACCACGGGTCGAAGTGGTAATGCTGTGAGCTATGGTTTACCGGCGAACAAGTTACATTTTTCACACCTGGCCACCCATGCATATGCATCCATGAACATTCTTGGCCAATAATATCAGTTCCTCAGGTTCTTGTAAGAAGTTACTATTGAAGAGAAATTCCCCCCACAAGCTTCATCGTGGAATGTTTTCAAAAGAGACTCCTGGAGTGATTTATCGACACATCTTAAGAAGGTTCCATCCAATCCCCTTTTATAGAGTATATCATTAAACATGATGTACTTAGCAGCTTTCAGTCTCAGGTTCCTCTTCTCCTTCGTAGAAAGGTTTTCTGGGCAATCTCCATATGTCAAGTAATAAGCTAAATCTGAAAACCAGGAATCTTGTAGAGAAACAAATAGAACTAAAGGTAATTCCTTTGTCACTTCCTTTTTACTTTCAGCAATTAGCTTGCACAAACCTTGCCCCCTTACCAATTTTGTGGGTCTAATGTCTAAATCAAACTCTTGAATTTTTGATACCCAAGAAGCTCTTTCATTCATCCTTATGTCTTGTTGCGTTAGAATGCTCTTGACTATCATATGAGGCACATAAACCACAACATGAGAATGGAGAACATAATACCTGAACTGTGTCATCGCCTTCACGACCGCATATGCTTGCTTTTCCATTATTGAATATTTAAGTTCATGCTTTTTTAGGGGTACACTCATGAATGATATAGGGACCTCATCATCATCATCATTTTTCTGTAACAAAATCCCTGATATAGTGTGCTCTGAGGCATAGCAGTAGATGACAAAATCTTTATTGAAATTAGGATTAACCAAGACAGGTGCCTGACCAATAGCATCTTTTATTGAGGCAAACACTTTCTTCCCTTCCTCACTCCATTTGAAAGATTGTTTTTCACTCATCAAATTCACAATATATCTGGTAGTCTCAACAAAGTCAGGGATGAACCTTCGAAGAAAATTCACCTTCCCGAAGAAGGATCTAATGGCATTCCTACTTGATGGCAGAGTTAGTTGTTGAATTTCTCTTACCCTTTCGGGATCTATTTTCACCCCTTCTTTAGAAACATTATGACCAATCAACTTACCCTCTATGACTCCAAACACTAATTTCTTGGGGTTCAAGGATGCCCCATGCTCACGACATCTCTGCAACACTTGCCTCAGGTCCCGAAGGTGGTGTTTTCTTCTTTTTTAGAACACTGTCAAATCATCTAGATATACAACAATGATCTCATCCTTAAAGTGGCCAAAAGACAAGTCCATAACCTGTTGAACTGTTGCTCTTGCATTAATCAAACCAAAGGGCATCTGATTAAATGCAAATGTACCCCAAGGAGTAATAAAGGTAGTTTTGTGTTGATCAACTTCCTAAATGTTGATCTGATTATATCCCAAAAATCCATCAAGCATGGACATCATCTCTGATCCTAAGATAGTTTACAGAATGTGGTCCATGGCCGACAAGGGATAATTGTCTTTTAAGCTAGTTTGGTTAAGATTTCTGAAGTCTATGCAAATCCTTATTTCCTCGTTTTTCTTTCTGAATGGTACTATATTTTCTATCCATGTAGAATGATGGATAGGATATATAATCCTATCTTTTAACATCTTATCCACTTCTTGGAATATAACCTGCACCACTTTTGGATTGAAGTTTCTAAGCTTTTGCCGGAAAGGGCTTGCTCCGGGCTTCAAAGGACTCTGATGCTGAAACTTTCCTTCTCTAAAATTCTTAAGATCCTCATAACACGAGGCAAAAATGTCCTTGAACTCCACTAGGGGGCTAATGAACCTCTCCTTTTCTATCAGTGTACAACACTTTCCCAGATTGATATATTTAGGGTCTTTCTCAGTACCAATGTTGACCTTTTCATAACCTCCACTATCTTGGGCCTCTCGGGACTTGTCATCTTTGTTATTTTTGCAGGCATCATTATGGTCAAATAGATGTTCCAAAGAAACTAATCCTTTAGGAATCTTGTTTCCTTTCAACTGCATGACTCCATTAGGCAACTCTTTGGCTCCTTCTGGCAAAAAATCTTTGCACTCTGCATCAAAACCTTCAAAATACATGGTAGAAAACATATCTAAACCTTGCATAAAATTATTTATTTATTTATCACTCCCAAATACCTTCCACAAGTCAAAGTTATCTGGGACACTGGGCCGATACACCAACTCTACCCTGTAAATTTCTTCAACAAATTCAGGATGTGGGACAAGCAATGAAGGTGGGATTGCTAATGAATCTGCTTTTGAGTTCAATTCACTGGGTATTGCCTCAATGGAGAATTCATCAAAATCTTCAATTTCGTCCCAAACTTTGTTTCGATAGCGCTTCAACCTTTCATTTTTAACACTAAACAACCCCCTAACCTTCTTTACAATAAGTTCATCTTCTCATTTAACCCATAGGAGTTTCACTCCCAATCTTTTAGCTTCGACTAAGCCTAACAACAAGGCCTCATACTCAGCCGTATTGTTGGTATTTTTGAACTCTAGCTTGAAAGAAAAAGGAATAGGGTTGCCGGAAGGTGGTATTAACACTACCCCTACACCAGAACCTGATTCTACACAACTACCATCGAACTCCATTAGCCACAAGATTTCTTTTCCCTCATTTTGAGATGAATCCCCCTCCACCTCATTATCAGACAAAATCATGTAGTTCCCAAATTGACAGTCATGATACAAAATCTGGGCCCTAGGGTCATAAGATGGGAAAATGAATTTGGACTTTGGTTCAGGTTGCATGATGACTCACTGCTTCCCAATAGGAATTGTGGCTTGGGACCAATCCATTTTGATTTCACCACCTAAGTCCCTACAGAAAGTATGACTTAATAGCATGCCATAACTGGCTAGGATATCAGCTATCAAAATCATCAACTTGATCCTTTTATCCAGGTGGGAGGCAAGAACTACTTGAGCATCCTTAATTTGGCCTTGTGGAGGAATTTGTTTTGAATCCATAGAATAGCATCTGCCAAAGGTTTTGGTCAAGGATAACCCTAATGCTTTGGCTACAGTAGAGGGCATTATATTATTAGATGCACCTGAATATATGATACAATTATTCAACCTATGACCATTTATGAATAATGATATATAAAAGGGCTCTGGTTTCGACTCAAGAAGGGGTACAAAATCATCTATTTGAAGAGCAACTATTTCAGATATCTTTTCATAAACTAAGGGATGAACCAACTCATTATTATGCGAGGACAATATGACATTTACTGACCACTGCATTACATTAGTCTATTGTGCATTATTTGCTTTCACAAATTGTACAAGTCTGTCTAGTTCTTTAGGATTTAGCTTTAGGTACTCAACATGTGTGATTTGAATTTGAGAAGATTTGCAAAATTCTATTATATCAAATGAACTTTCTTTTTCAACAAGATTTAAAAAAAAGGGTTCTTGCAAATTTTTATCATTATTATGCAATTTTGAATCAATTCCTTTACCTTTGAAGGCCATCGCAGATGATGAAGTAGACATCCAGGGTTTCACATTTTGTTGATTTCTAGTGAGAACAACACATGAAGGATCCTCTAAAGTAACCAAAATATCACCGCCTCTTTCCGAATCTGACTTATACTCAAGAAAATGGATTTCAGAGTCTTCAGGTTGCTTTGAAGATTCTTCTTCTCCCCACTCATTTGAGGTATCTTTGAAATTCATCAATTGTGCATACCGTACCATCTCAAGACAAGAATTGCCATCATGTTTATCAGTAAGGTGAAATACACACATATTCCTTTTAGCAGAAGGTGCTTCAATTGCTAATCTTTGCTGAGCAGGGGGTAATTGCATGGTCTTATTCCCATAGCCCAAAGACTGGTTCACATTCCTTCTAGGTATATCTTGGTAGGGAGGTGGGTATGAGTTACTGGGTTTGGGAAACTATCTTTTAAGGGTAATCACATTATTCATTAACCATTGGATGATAGGATCAAAAGAAGAGGTTGAAGGCTGAGCATTAGGTGTCTGTACTTCCCTTGTCCATTTGCATGTTGTGATTAAATCATCTTCTAATTCAACTGCAAGGGTTTTGGCAGTATTTAAATTTGCAACTCTTTGCCTGCAGACTAGGAAACCTATTTCGGAAGGCATAGAATTAATAAAGAAACACTTAAGATTGTCATCTAAGGGCTTTTGATTAGCTAGAATCTTGTGCAAGATCTTATCAAATTTTGCTACAAAGTCCCTCATAGATTTAGGAATTTCCTTCTTTAACTGGGTTAATTGTGCTAAGAGGGAATGTTCATCCTCTGCTACTTTAAATATTGCCTCAAATCTCATTTTTAGATCTTGCCAGGTTGTTATCACACTATTTGGCAAGTGATAAAACCAATTGGCTGCTACCTCGGTTAATGTCTGGATGAACAACCTCACAACAACATCCTCATGTTGAACCACTATTATCCCACAGGCTACCTTAAAGGCATTCAGGTGTTCATCAACGGTGATTTTTCCATCACCACTAAATTTTGGCAAATGATCCCTAGCACCTTTTGGTAAGGGGTTAAGATTCAAACCTAAGTTCAACGGGCCTACAACTGTCCCCCAAGGATTATTTGCCACCATTGGAAGTATGATATTGAGGGGAGTCAGGTTGATTATATTAGGTAGAACAACACTGTGCAAGTTCAGAGCTTGACAAACTGAGGACACAGGTGGTGATGGCGAAGGGGAAGGAGACCTACTTCTTGCCCTTCTTTGAGGTGAGAAAGTGGGTTGAAAATTTAGGTTTTGTAACTCCTGAAAGACAGAATCAAAAACCCCTTCCCTTCTTTGGGACCTAGTATATCTCCTTGACTCCAGTCTTGCAACTAGGCAACCATTCGTATAATTCAAGTCCCCAACAGAGTCACCAAAAATCTGTTGATTAACAGATTTGTCTCCTTGAAATTTTAACTATTATCTTCTCAAGCAAAATATGACTCCGTTTTACCCTTTAAAAGAAACAAATATACCAACAGTTGGAAGAATTAATGAAAATTCAATCTCTACATTAGAGGGCAGGTCCTCATATGATTTACAATGAATTAATTGTACAATTGATATAGTATCATTTTTAACTAGAAAGTATTGAAAAGGCTTCAACATTTATCCATCAACCCAAATAAACGCCTAAATTTTTTTGAAAGAATGTTAAGAGGGGAGCTCACAGACTTTGATTTATAACATATTTGCTGCATACATTCAAAACAAAATGGGGACTCAGCAAGAGAAACTAATAGCTCAATTGAGACTCTCTCATACCTCATAGGGCAAGGGGGATCAAGCAGATCAACACCATGTGAGTCATCCAACAACTTATAATAAATATGAACTGAGGAGAAATGCAAAGATGACTGATTACCAGATTATATCATGCCCACATAACAACCTAAGAAAGATTCTGAATCCCAAAATGCACAGATTCAAAGATAACACAACATTCCATTAATAGTCAGCCATTGTATCATTCCCACAATTCGTATCAAAAATTTTTCTATTGTTTCCAAAATCACAGTTTCAGAACCCATTCAAAGGCAAGCTTTTCAGCTTAAATAGCCACCAGGCCATAGTTTGTACATGATTAACAAATAACATTTACTTTCCCTTTGGTGAAAGAAACCATTAAAATAACATAAAAGAGAACTAAACTAATAGCCACTGAAAGGCTGACATTTCATTGTAGAACAACTAAGCATCCACCGCAACTGAGGAAGTTACGAGCTTGTCCTTCTTTTTCGCGGATCCATGCCATTCTAGGTGTGCTGCCGGAAAGTTCAGGATAACTTGGAAATAGGATAGGCCAATGTGTATGATCCTCTGCTTCCACACTTCTTTGTCCATATTCACCTGCGTGACCTTCGCTTTATGAACCTCTAAGTGATCTGAATAGACAATAAGCATTGATTCAATCCTTACTACCTTTGAAAAGTCATCGGTAGTCAAATATTTTATGGTCTGAATGGAATGGACTTTGTCTTGAAAGACCTTAATCATGTTTGTGACTTCCTCAATCACCTTGGCTGCCTCCTTCATGAGTTGGATATCAATAGATTTAAGGTTCTTCTGTATAGTGTCAATCAAGTTAGTCAGTCCCCTGAGTAGCTTGGCGGAATCTTCATGGCCCTGCCTGATGATTGAATTGCACCACTCCATGTTTTTCTTTGACACGTATAGCACATTATCATCTAGGTTCTCCATCGGTTTCTCAGCTAGGAACTTCATGAATCCATACTTTTGGACATCATTCATTTGTGTGAGAACCGGTACCCACTTAATCCTTTCCTTTTCCCAGGCGACCGTGTCTAGCTTGAGCTCTTTACTCACGGTTTCTACATCCTTATAAACCTTAACCAAATTAATAATATATTCTGATTCTTATTGAATCATCAGGTCCAACCATTTATTAAACATCTCCATCACTACCCTGTTCCTTTGAACTTGATCAAGCATCTTCTGGTTTGCTAGAGACTTAGGGTCAAATGACACTGGTATCTACGCCAATGGTTGAGGATCTGGATTCTGAATAGCGTTGATGTATTCTGCCATCTGTGTGACCATTTGCTTCATTTCTCTCTTGTCTTTTTCATCTTTCCAAGTCCTTGAGATTATCTTCTTTGTAGAGGATTCTGTTAGGCCCAATATGGAAAGCTAATGTACTGAGAGGGGAGGGGTGAATCAGTACTTCAAAACCTTTTATCAACAATAACTTTACTGTTATGCATAAACAAAAAACTGTTGCAACATAACATAAAGCTAAAACAAATAAATAACAATCATACATGATTCACTCCATAACACATATATTTTGGTAAGTAGTAACAATCTCCCCTTTTGACATTAGTTGAGATGTTTGACAAAACTACTTTCAAAGTCATAACTCAAAAAATCTACATACTTACAAAATTTGACTAAACAAATAGTCTATACATTAGTTAATGAAATAGTATATTCAGATATACTCCCCTTATCACTATACTGTACAAAACTATGATTTTGCATGCTCGGCGATCAATGTTCTGTGATAACTGCTCGGTTCACTGCTCTATTCTCTATTCCCTATCAAAATTGACTCTGCATTTGAATGAATACTTTGTTTTTCTTGGTATATACTCCCCCTATATACTACATTCCCCTGTATACTTTTATATGATACTTACTCCCCCTTTTTGACAAACATCAAAACTTAGTTACCATTCGGTGGTGGCAACTAGTCAAAAATGGATTTATACTTTGTCCTTGCATCGGTGAGAGTGGTAGAGAGGGCATCCTGAACACTGTCCATGAGTGAATTATGTTCTTGAATGTCAGCTAACAGTGAAATGAGTCCATCTAAGCTACTTCCCTCTTGTTGAGTGGATAGGGAGGTAGATTTGTTGGTCTATTCTTGGACTGAGGAAAGATGAGGAAGGAATAATGTTTGAAGTGTCATTATGTCCATCCTTATCTTGTGTTCTTCATTCCTGAGTTCCAATTGTTGAGCCATGAGCCGTTGTAGCTTGGTATAAAAATTCTGAATGGAATTAGGCTCAGTGATCAACTTATTTGAGAGATTGGTGATCTCTTTCTCAATTGCTTCTATTTTATTTTTGATATCTTTAATGAATAAAGAAAATGTACAGAGTTTCTGAAATAAATAAAGAATGTGCTTGAGTTGAGGGGTCAACTCAGCAATAAATTTGACAAGTTTAACTTTGCCAATGGCAATATCTTTCTGTATCTCTTCAATCATTTTTGCAGTGAGCTCCTTATCTTTTAGCTGGCTCAAATATTTGGATGCATCTACTCCAGATGTCTCTATCTTGGTTAGGAGTTCATCTAGTTGAATGTGGATGGTTGCATCTTTGGTTACTGTAGCTTCAGGTAGCATATCGGTTAAGAGTGCTTTACCTTCTAAAGTACTTTATTTTTCTTTTGAATAGCCATTTGCTTCTCCTGTTCAGCTTTGGCTTTGCATAGTTCACCGAATTCAATGAGTGCTTGCCCCTTTAATTTGGATATATCAACATTGGGCAACACTATTGGTTTTGACAAATCTAATTTGAAACTATGCTTTTTCATCTTCTTTTCTTTACCTTTCATTGGATGGACTAAAACAATGGCTTGCGAGGCTTGTTGACCCTCGGTAGGTTTCTTGGTAGAGGCAAAACTTTGGTCAGTTTCTTTAGCCTCTGTAGTGTCCTTTGGTGTCTCGGTTGCAACATTTTCAGTGTTGGAAGGAGCTTGAGAGGTCTGTTCTTGAGAAGTACCTTCTGTGCTTTGCTCTGTATCCTTGTGGGCCTCGGTTGAAATAGGCTGATTGATCGGAGGATAGGGCTGAACTTGGTCCAAAACTGATTCACTGGATACAAGTTGGGTATAAGAATTCCCTTCTATCATTTCCTATTCTGGTGCCTCTGTATCCATGATATCTTCATCTACTTGTATGGTGTTAGCAGGGTCCTACTTGGTGATATCATGATCTTGCTCGGTGACATCAACTATTTCAACTTCAGCTTGCTCACCAGCATTCTTGATTCTAAATATTTCCTACCATTTTTCCTTGGTCTCATTCTCTACATCCAAGTAAAGGCCATTCATCAATTTCAAAGCTCTTTGCTTGACTAGGAATTTTGTGTGGCAGTTTGTCAAATGTTCGGTGATCTCATCTACCGACATGTTTGGGAAAAGATGTACCAGACTTCTTTCTCTAATCTGCTTTTCCAAGTCCATTGCATACTTCCACCTATTGTCAATATGAAAATATAATTCGTTTGGAAGAGATTTCAATACTTCCAATGGGACCAATCGGAATTTCAATAGTGTGCAGATGACCACTTCTTCTATTTGTCTCTTTTCATCATCAAATCTAGATTCATAATTTACATATCTGAATGATCCAAATCCACCATATTTCTTTAGATTAGCACAAAAATTTTCAACACTATGTACATTTACCTTCTTGCTCTTGACAATCTGAAATTTACTTGCATCTTCAGATTTGGTGTCACTAGACTCTTTTGCCAAAATGAGTCTCCGAGTAGATTTCTTGTAAGTTTTTGTTACCTTTGGTGCGACAACACTCTTGGTTTTCTTACTCGATGAAGCTGTAGATGCTCTTGTGTTAGGTCGCTTTGCTGGAGGAGTCAGTGAGACCTTTGATGTATCCTGTTTCTTTCTTTTCAACACTTTTCCCTTAGGTAATTCGGTGCTCAGTTTTATAGCTACCTCTTGGGCTTCAGATTCCTCTTCGGTAATGGCTATAGTGCCTTTGACAGGTGTGGAGGAAGAATCTTCTCCAAATTTCTTCGTTAATGCCTTTATCATCTTTTTTGCCTTCCTTGTAGCTTTGGGTACTACAATGCTCATTTTTACTTTTTCCTTCACTTCTTCATATGTTCCATACCTCAGCTCAGTAGCATACCTTGGTAATGTAAGAAATGCATCTATTTGCTATTGTGTGATGTCAAAATCAATCTCATAACCCATAGGTGGCAAAGATTAAGTTCTTGGTTCCACAACATTCACATAACAGTAATCTGTTTCCACTTCAAAACATATGTCATCTTTGTATTTCTCCACTAGCTTGGGTGGAATCCGGTACCTATTATGCATCCTTTCCTGAAACTTGCTAAAATAATCATCCATCTAATCATTAAAATTATCACCTAGCTTCTTGATGAAGTCATTGATCTGATGGGTGATTGGTCGATGTAGTTCCCAAACAACTTTACTGACTAATGGAAAGAATTTTTCAAAATAGAAAAACATGCATATTAACAGTGATCCAAACTTTAGTGTATTGGCCGAATTGTTCTTCTTTGGCTTCCTTATGGTGTTCAGATTCTCAAATAGGTTTTCCAGCAACACCTCACATAAATCAATTTTCATGCCTTTCTTCACAATTTTATATGCTAAGTCTACTGCTACATAGGGTACACTGTTTTTTCTTGCCGATTGGAAGAAATAGTAACCTATTACTCTAATGGCAAACTTTAGTTCTGCATCAGTGACATTGTTCAATTTCAGTCCTCTATAATCTGATTCTACTCCGGTTAAACTGATCAATTCCTTCTGTGATATCATTTTTTGAGCTCGGGCATGATCATAAATAGCGTAACCGGTGATCAAATGAATGATTTCCTTGGTGATCTTAAAGGGTTGCTCTTCTACCCACATGAAGTCATCATGAACTCTACTCAAAACAAACTTGACCCATTGGGGTTTGAATACACAAGGATAGGTTAGGGCTTCAGTCAATCCCTTGATCTTAATGTGCTCATACTTGCTATCCATTTTACCATCGATGCACAATTCATCATATGTGTCTTTGATTTCAACGTGACCTAGTTCTTCAACTTGACATTTGGTGAAGAATCTCACATCCTCGACTAATATAAGTCTATTCAGGATGAGTTAAAATGTGGTTTTGTCATCCAATTCAGATGCAATTTTGGGAGTTAAAGAGTATTTCAGTGAGGGATTTTCGATGTTCTCAACAACAATGGGATTCTAGATCTTAGGCACCATTGCAGATTTCAGATAAGAATTAACAAAAGATCCTTAGGGTTTGAAGATTTTCAAATAGCAGATGCTTCACACTTAGCAGATAATAACAACTTGATGTGATTAGTAAACCAAATTAACAATGCATTGAGATTGATGTAAATACCTTGAATTTTTCTTTGGAGGAGGTTTGATTGCCTTTGATTCACTTTTCTTTGCTCTCTTGAAAACTTGGTGAGTGAAAAATGACCGCGTAAATGCTTTAAGTACACAATATACCTTATCAAGCTCCATGCAGGTTAGGTCAAAAACATTAAATGCACTTAGTTCCACTAAACTTTCTTTCCTTTTTGCACTTTAACCGAGTAACCAGACTTTCTTCATTTACCGACTTGATAGGATTCCTGTATTCACCGACTTGACAGTCTTCCTGTATAGTGCTCCAAAAGACTTTGATAGAATTTCAAACTTACTAATACATTTTAGTTATGCAGATTTTGAATTAAGTACATAATAAAATAGGAACTGTTAAGATTTGACCTTTGAGAGAATGCAGTCCCTTCATACCTTTACTGATTAATTTGGAATAGGTGCACCTAACTCGATAGGTAAGTTGCTTTCTTCATTTGACACAATTTCCTTCTTTTTCCAAATCATCTGTAATTTTTCTTTTATTTCCTCAGTGTCTCCTCTAGGTTGATCTCTGCAATCTCTAGCCAAGTGTCCAATTTTGTGACAATGAAAACATGCCATACCAGGATTTCTCCATGATCTTTGGTTGTTCATTCCAAACCTTATAAAGCAGTTGGCACTTATATGTCCATATCTTCCACAACATTCACACCATATCCTTGTATTGTAATCCCATGGTACTGCAGAATATTGCCGGTAAGGATCTGTGTGAGTTCAGTAACCTCTAGTATTTGCTCGGTGTGCAGACCACATCTAGTTTTTCTGCTTAAGCCAACACTCCTTGGTACTATGTCTATATCTATTGCAGTTTTTATAAAACCCTTTGAATTTTGCCTTCTGATAATTGTTAACAGATTTTGTCCTACATTGGTTAAATGTGTGACCATATTTATTGCAATTGTAACAATAACCATTAGACTTAGTGACATTCGGCTGCTTACCTTTTCTAATTTGGCACATGTTATCAGTATGACCTTGATTTCCATAGTAGTTGCAAATAGGCTTCTTTCTTTTGATGTGCTTCTTGTTTCTAGCTTGCTTTGATGATTCTCCTCTCTCAGTTGTATGAATTCCCTTCTCGGTAGAGTCTTTTCCTTTGTAACCTTGTCCTGCTTCTTTGTTGGGTCTTCTTGTATTTAGCTGCTCATCCAACATCTTTGATGCTTCATAGCTCTTCTTCAGTGTTTCCTTGGATTTATTTTTTGTTTCAAGTTCATTGGTCAACCTTGATATATCAAGTTTCAATGCTTGATTCTCATCATCTTTCAGATTTGCTTCATGATGTGCATAACCAAATTGATTTGATAGATTTTGTTGAATCCCAATCAACCTTATGATTTCATCATTCTTTTCAGATACTAATGCTTCAAGCTATTGTTTTTCTCTTTCTAGATCTCTTACTTTATCCTCAGCTGTCCTCAATGCATCAAGATTCTCAGTCATCTTTGTGCTAAAATGTTCATGTCCTCTTTTCATTGCATTTAGCTGATCGACCAGTGCTTTGTTCTTTTCTTTCAATACTCCAATCATTTCTTCAGTCTCTTCAGATATACTATTCTTAGATGATGTTTAAATTTGTTCCACTAACTCTTGAGAGTCCTGCAAATCATCAGATAATCTTCTTCTCACTTTCAATGATTTTTGCATTTGTCTTTGCATGTCTGCAATCACTTGATTAGCATGATCCAACTCTTCTTGGAGATACACAATTCTTCGAGATTGTTTATAGCCTTCCATTGATAGGATCTTTCTCTTTAGGTTGTTAAACCTTTTTCCAAGATTCAAGCTCTGATACCAATTGTTAGGCCCAATATGGAAAGCTAATGTACTGAGAGGGGAGGGGTGAATCAGTACTTCAAAACCTTTTATCAACAATAACTTTACTGCTATGCATAAACCAAAAACTGCTGCAACATAACATAAAGCTAAAACAAATAAATAACAATCATACATGATTCACTCCACAACGCATATATTTTGGTTAAACAAAAACTCTTGGTTAGAGGGAAAAACTGCGGTGGGGATGGCACCCACCACTTCACTACTGCAATAATAAAGAGTGCTTGGTTAGAGCTACATGTTCAGTTATTTTTGATAGCTTACCCTGTTAGGAATATTAAGATTTGTTAGATCTACCTTGCTAAAGGATTTTACAACACTTAAACTAAATGTTGTACTTGGTTAGAGGCTTTACAATTTATAGACTTAGTTAGAGTTTTTTACCCTGTTAAAGGTTTCTCTTACAACTTCAAAATATTTCAATAAAATCTTTACAAATATCTGCAACTTTACATCTGGAATGTTATAGCAGATTCTATGTGCTCAAAATAAGATTACCTTGCTTATAGCATACCTCGGTAACCCATAAAGTAACTCAGTAAACCCTTCTGTTTACTCTGTTCTTTGACTGTTCTCTGAAATCCTTCTCGGTGACCTCTATGTCTCTGTAATAGTCATAACACTTAGTGCTTTCTTATGTATCACACATGTCTTGCTTCATACACCTCTGTATATCTCTATCTATCACCCTTTTATCCTTAATCCATGTTGTATAAATAGATCTCTTATGTCGGTGATATGATTCATTGCCTCAATCTTACAAACATAATTTATCAAATGAATAACTATATAAAATATTTCATTGGTTAGATGACCTCAAAATCATACACAATCTTAGAGAACAATTTCCAATGTGATAACGATTCTATGTTCCTCGATCTTGTAACACATTTTCCCATGTGTGTCTAGATTCAATGAATCTGGTAACATGTTTCACTCGGTGTATCATTATTTCTGCTCGGTAGACATGGAATGATACTCGGTAGACAACTCGGTGTATACTGGGTTTTGTGACTACTTTCTTCTATAACCGACTGTTCTGTGCATACCAACTGAATACTTCTGTAGAGGTAACTGACTAGAGTATATAGAATGACTTTGGATGTAAAACTAATGGCAACTTGATAAGCAGTAACAGATTCTAGATGTTTTACATCCACAACCCTTGGTGCAACCCCCAAATCTATCTTCTCCATAGTAAAATCTTCCTTTGTGGCCTTATCTGCATCTCTCCTAGGAATGGGCTTGGCCACTTCAGCTATCCAATGTCCTGTTATCTCATCCACATCAAGCATTGCTTGTGTTTTGAGCTTTTTGGGCTTTAATTCTTTTCCCAAGCATTTACTAACCATGTCCTCTAGTAGAATGGTGAGCGGTACCATGCTTCTCTTCTTTCCAATGGCGGTTTCCAGCCATCTTGGTGCATTGGTAGTTTCTTTAGGTGGCTGGGTGATCTATGCATTTGGGGATGTAATGATCGCTAGGGTATTCATGGGATTCTGTTGAATTTTCACTTCTTCATTTGTATCCATTTCTTGCATCTCGGGCTTGCTTTGATCCTGTGAGTTCATTATTTGTTCAGGCTCTTCGTCGGGGCTACTTGCCATGACCTATTGCAGGATAGGCTCTCTACCCTTCTTTTTGCTTCTTGACCAAGTTACTCGGGTAGCTATAAGACCGGATGACGACCTTCCTAACCTTCTTGGTGGTATTTTCTCTACAATGGGCTTTGAGACACCTGCAACATCAGTAATTTCATAAGTGGCAGAAATAGGAGATTGAACCATGATGTGTGAATCAATTCTTGATTCATGTGAGGACATGTGAGGACCCTCCTTGAATTTCAGTTAACTTAACCATCTCATTGTTCTCCTAACAACATTGAAGGTCCCTGCTTGGATGCTATCATCTTCTTTTTTGTTCTAGTCAATTTCTGGAATTGATTTCCCTTCAATCTCAGTACCAAACTCGAGATCCAAGACGTCTTCCTCTGTATCTTCCAATACACCTGATGTATTAATTGGGAGCCTCAAGATAACTATATGTCATAAAGTGAATCTTGACCACAACCTCTTTCTTACTTCATGCTCATCCTTGTAGTTTTTCCAATAATCTTCTATGTAAGGTTCATGGCAGAAATGACTGTCTATATTAAGGTTCTCCCTTGCATAACCTTTGCTATCAAATCTTTGCCTAGCCACATATGGCTGCAGGTTCATCCTTTTGAACTCTAGTTCCAGATTCAAGGTATCTGATACTGATTTGCAACTGTAATACCCAGGTTCAATGGGAAATACCACCCCGGATTCACCCTTTGCCCCTAATATTTTATCTATATAAGCCAACTGCCTACTCACTTCTGTAAGCACGTAGCTATCAAAGGCGTACTTGGATAATTTGAATGGTTGGCCTTCAAAACCACCTACCCGTATGTAAGTAAACAATGGAAATTGGATAAAGAAACTCCCATATATACTCACAAATTCCATAGCCTCAATGGACATTCTTTTGTTTGCATCACCCTGAAGTTCAAAGGCCAGCCTTCCCGCAAAGACTCCATTCCATCTTTCAACTTGTTCAACATGTCTCTATTGTTGCAACAAAGGGTAGTAATTGTAAATCCTCGTTCCATTAATCCAGTGTTCATTGGGTAATCTAGGCCAATCTCTTATGCAAGCTAAAATATAAAATAGGTAAGAAGACATGAAAAACCCAGTCATCCCCACAAAATTTCTTAGTCCTTCATGAAGCCTCTTTACAATTACTTGAGACCAATCCAAAAATCTATCAGTAGATAGAACCACTTGGACGAAAAAGTACATCCAGTCTTCCTAGTAGAAGGAATGTGAATTCCCCTTTACTTTGGTCAAAAGCACAACAATGTCCCACACCTCTGTGATGAGGTGTTCTCTGGTTAGGGGTTTGGGTAGTCGTGATCCTCCTTTATGAACCCTCAAGTGCCAATTTCTTGCAATTACAGTTATGTATTTGCTCTTCTTCTCACAGAAACAGGCGTATGAATTTCCAATGGTCCAATCCTCATACTCCTCTTTATGCGGAATACCCATTGTTGCCATCACCGTTTCGCTATTAGTACTGACTAACACCTCACCATCATTGGTTCTGATACACCTATTCTCAGAGTCGTATTTGTTCATGCAAGCCAACACTAAATCTGGACATGGCGCGATGAGCGGGAATGCATCAGCTTCCACAAGACCACTCTTAACTATCTTCTCCATTAATGAAACAGCCTGAGGGTTCTTAGTCCTTTCAAGGAAATCCCCCAAATCTACATGAACTAAGGAGGTGTCTTCCATTTCTTGCAAGATACTCACTAAACATGAGGTTCGGTCAAGCTTTGGTAGCACTGGCCTCATTTTAACTATCTATTCCCTTAACCAAGAAATTTTAACAGCAATACAATATGGTACCCCAGCAATTTTCAGATTTCCCCCTTTTCTATACTGATAAAACTTCAGTACACAAAGAAACACAACATAGGAGAAAACAACTGAACTTACCCGATAACACCATGAAAACTGGAAATTATTCCAGAGAACAGAGATGGATTTACCTTCAACACCTCTAATTTATTGAAGTATGGCAACTGTGACCTTCCTAAATATGGAAATAAACTCATACATTTTTCCTTTAATCAGACGAGCAAATATCTATAAGGCCACACATGCTTCATCATGATTTACCCAAGTGTGTGAAGTAACGGTGAAATGATAAACCTAAAACCTTCTTAATTATCCATCACTTCTGCATAGGCAATTTGATGTTTACATGATTATTTTCTACATTTAGAATTTCAAAAAGCTGAATAGGGGAATATTCCTTCTTGTCGTGCTGCTTTTATTTCCACCAAAGAGCTTTCGGGTTAGTTTGAAATGAACCTATGAACCTTGAACCACTTGAACAAAAGGTTCAACAGTTCAAGTTGACTTAAGAAATATAACAGTAACGGGCGGCACATAAACAACACTGGGAATGAGCAGCAAAAGAAAAAGACTATTCAAAGTGAACCTTGAACCTTTTGAACTGCTTGAAATTTGGTTCAAGGTTCAAGACTGCACATCAACTCAACATAAAAAGACTCATGCTCGTCATATAAAAATACATTGTCATGACTTACTAAAAGGCATTTCGAACCTTGAACCTTGAACCTTTTGAAATTTGGTTCAATGGGTTCAAAACGTAAATGACCAAAAACAAAAAAAATGCGCTTGTTCACATGGTGACAAAGACCAAAACAACTTTCTTTTTTTAAAACATGCTTTGAACCTTGAACCATATGAACCTTTTGACAAAATAATTCAATGGTTCAAGTATGAGGAGAACAAATGACCTGGTGTTAACAAAGGCACAAAAGGCAACCCGTGAATTGGAATTAAAAAGGGTAAAATTATGGGTGGACTAACAGAGAGAAAATTTTCTTAGTAGATACTTGGGATGATCGATCTTTGCTACTATCTTGATTGTGTGGGCTAACATATAGTTGCAGAACTTTTGAGAAGTAAACACCACTGCTAAGCAAGCCTTTTTGATGAATGTATAATTGAGTTCATATCCGTTTAGAGTCCTGCTGATGTAATAGATAGCCATTTCTTTGTCTGCTGGATCTTCATGTGCTAGCAGTGCCCCGAATGATAATTCTATTGTTGATATATAAAGAATGACTGGCTTGCCTGCTATTGGTGGTACCAAAAGTGGTGGATTTATTAGATATTGTTTGAGCTGGTGGAATGATTCTGCACACTTGTCTTCCCATTGAAAAGGTATAATCTTATGAAGTAGATAATTGAATGGGAGACACTTATCTACTAGCTGAGAGATGAATTATTTGATGGATTGTAGCCAACCTTGCAGAGATCTGAGTTGGCTAATGTTGTTAGGAAGTGGCATCTCCATGATATCCCGAACCTTTGCTAGATCCACCTCGATGCCCTTTTCTGATACAATGTAGCCCAAATGTTTGTCGGATGTGACCCCGAAGACACACTTCTTAGGGTATAATCTGACATTGAATTGCTCCAATCATTGAAAGATTTTATCTAGTATGCCCAGGTGTTCTGCTCTGGTGAATGATTTAGCTAGTAAATCATCTACATAATCCTCCATGAAAGTATGTATCATATCATGGAAGATTATTGTCATGGATCTTTGATAAGTTGCACCAACATTTTTTAAGACAAAAGGCATAATGTTCCAATAATACGTTCCCCATGGACAGGTAAATGCAGTTTTATCTTGATCCTTTGGGGCTATCTTGATTTGATTATAGCCAGAGAAGCCCTCCTTTAATGATAACATTGTGTGCCCTGATGTTAGATCCATAATAGTGTCTATGCTTGGCAAAGGAAATTCATCCTTCGGACATGCTTTGTTGACATCCCTAAAGTTTGCACATATTCTGATGCTTTTATCTAGTTTGGAAACTGCACAATGTTTGAGATCCATTCAGCATAGTCTATAGATCGGATGAATCCATCTAATAACTTCTTTAGTTTTGCTTTGACCAATAATGCCACATGTGGATTCATCTTTCTTAATTTCTATTTGATAGGTTTAGCTCTAGGAGAAATCGATAAGTGATGCATGATTAGATTTAGATCTACCCCTGAAATGTCAGCATACAAGTAAGCAAAATTGATTTGCTTCTCCTTGAAGAATTTGATAAAATCTAGTTGTCCTTTTTCTGTGAGTGATTATGCCAAATGTATGGTTTTGACTGCTGCTTTAGTGCTGATGTTTATTGATTGAGTTGGCTCAATCAATATTGATGACCTCTCCTGGTAATGTTCAGGAAGAGTGTCAAGTCTCCCATCCTTAGGTGCCTCAAAAAGGTTTTCACCTTTAGATACGTCCTTTACATTTACTTTTTTGTGATCTAATATTGCCATTGACTATTTTTCACCATTAGATCCGTTGTTTATTTCATTTTTGCAACTGAGAGACTTGGCACTCCCCCGATTGTTGATATCATTATTTTGTTCACTGGTGGAGCATGTTTTTGGGTTGAATGAGTATAGGTATTGGACAATGGATTTATCATTTGGGAATATTGGTATATCATGATGTTTGGGTTCTTCCCTGTCTATGAGATCAGGACATATGAGTGGTAAGGAGTCATTTGGTGGGTTAAGATCAGCTACTGTAAGTGTCATGATGGAGTCATTGTTATAGTTGTTTGGGATACTGGTAAGGTCTATGATATTTTTGAGGTCTTGGATTGTATTCTCTTTGATATTGCCTTGCTTGTATTGTCCCTTCTTTTTCTCACTAGCCTCATAGATATGGTGTGGGCCAAATTCAAACGATCAAGATCTTGAGCCTCGTCCCTCCTGAGAAAGGGGCGCGTATGCATGGATTGTATCCACTTCAATATCTTCCATAATATCAGAACAACTATCCCACTCATATTCATTAGAATCAGTTTCAGAATCACTATCCTAGGTTACCTTGCTGTATTTGACAGGTATGTTGTACAGTGAGAAAAGATCATTGATAATTGACACAAGTTTAGTAGCTTGGTTTGATTCAGGATTGGTGCTTGCTTGTACTCTTTGAATTTGTTCGTACACCATTTCCCTTCTGTGAGTAGTAATTTCCTTAGGTTGTGGCTTAACCTGGGTTTGATCCAGTTCTTGTACATGATGTATTTTCTTATAAGAAGCTTCATCCTTTTGAATAACGAGTTCTTCTTGGCATCTTTCATTTTCTTGATTATTTTGCTCCTTCCTTGTCTTTTCTGTTGCATGGTGCAGTGCTTCTTTCCATGAGTCTTCATTATGTTTTTTCTTTGCTCTCCACTGAGGTTTTTGATGGTGATTTTGCTTCTACACAGGTGGAACATGTTGCCCATACCCAAGTCTTGTTTTATCTCTTGCAAATTGTGAAGGAAGTTGCAGGGGTTCGACAATGCCTTCTTGGTGCATAGGTCCTTTTCCTTTTTATCCCATTCGTTGCATGATCTAGAACCCATTTCCATACCATTTTGTTGGTATGACCACTTCTATGGTAGCAGCTCTGACTTCGTCTTCATCCTTGTATAGCCAACTAAGGATGTCTTTATCTTCTGATTCGTCAGCCAACGTGCCTAGTTGGATAAATTTACCATCAAACCTAGTTCAATGGGTTGTGTTGCCTAATGTCTTGATGTGGAAGGTTGTCCATAAGATTTTGGTGAAGTTAGAAATTTAGATAGATATAAGGGTTCAAAAGAGTACTCACCCATACTTTGGTCCTTTATTTTCATCTTTTGCTTGAAGTCTATGGATAAGGACTTGAGTTATTTTTGATGGTTGGATACTGAGGAAGCTTGGGCCTCCCTATTGTGTGGAACTAGACTATCTTGAGCTGCCCCCATAGCATTGCAATACTAAAAAAGGGTTATTATCTACAGATATTGAAATTTCTTGTCCATTGTAGGGGAACTTGATACATTGATGGTACATGGAAGGCACCACTTACATTTCATGGATCCATGGATGATCCAGTAGTATATTATATGTCATGTCTATGTCCAAGACTTGGCACACGGTGTATCCTTTTACATGACCTACTTGAATGGGTAGTATTACAGTTCCTTCAGATGACCTCTCTTCATCATCATAGGCTTTGATAGTGATTTTCTTTTTTGGATCAATATACTGCTCAGAGAAGCCCAATGCACGGATAAGATTTAGAGTACATATATTGAGACCAAATCCTCCATTTATTAATACTTTTTTTACCCGATATTTATAGACTAAGACTTTGATATGGAGCGAGGTGTTATGCGGATGATTCAAAGAGACATCATCGTGTTCAGAAAAAGATATGTTGTGTAGCATCTTCATATGGGCCACCATGGCTTGGAATCAATTAATATCCATATTATTTGGAACGGTTGTTTTGATAAGAGCTTGCTCCAAGATATCATTGTGTTTTGGTGAAAGTTTGAGTAACTCAAGTATAGATATTTGAGTGGGTGTTCTCTGTAGTTGGTCAACCAAGTTATATTGGGTCTTGGGGAGAGTCATTGATGTTGATGTATTCTCTTTCAAGACATATTTTTGTGCTCTTGTTGTCACATTTATTGACGTATGTTCTTGTTTGTCTTTGATTTTTATGACATTCACTTGATTGTCATATGCCAATATGTGATTGATGGTGTTTTCGTATATGTGATTAATACGATCTCCTTTGATTTTTTGGATGTTGGTAGTCCTCCCTTGTCGTAATTTGGAAGAGGATTTTTGAAAGCTTCATGGTCACCATTGGTTTTGTGACCAACAACCGTTAAGTCAACCTTGTCTATCATGTCCTGAACTATGTTCTTCAGCCTCATGCAATCATTTGTGTTATGCCTTTTGTTTTGATGAAAATCACAATAATGTGTCATTCCACCAGGGTGGTTTGACTTGGGGTTCAAAGTTTCTTGTGGCTGGAAATGTGATGATCTTATTCACCAATAGCTCTCAAAACACAGATTCCAAGGTTTGTCCTAATGGCATGTATATTCATCGATACGGGAAAGTATTAGTGTTGCCTCTTTGGTTGGTGTGATTCCCTTGATTGTTGTTGTTGCTTTGGTGATTTTTTTTGTTGTTTAACATTGAAGCTCCTTGGTTGGTATTTCATTGATAAGTGTTAGTGCCTTGATTAGCACTTTTTTGACCATTATTGGTTGGTGGGTTGCTTGATAAAGTCAACACTGTTTGTTTAGACTTCACATTGTTGGCATTTATTACCCCATCATTAACAATGTTTTTGCTCCTTGTTCAAAATTTCGACTTTTCTGAATTGTTGTTATTGTTTTGATTGTTAAAGGTGTTATTGTTTGATGAATTAACACCTTCCTTAATAACTTCAATTTTCCTTTCTTTATGGAAGCTTCCTCTACTTGGATACCATTTTCTATTAATTTTGCATAAAGATGGTATACATTGTAGTTTGAGTTGATAACTCATCTCATTATTTAGATTGTCTATGAAGATTTCCATCTTTTCCTTTTCAGGCACATTTCATGGATATCTTGAGACCATGTGCCTCTATCATTGTAAAAACACCATGAATGTTTCATTGCTCTTTTGTTTTGTGTTACACACATCCAACATGGTGATTGTGTGTTGGATGTTATAGGAGTATTTTGTTATGAATTTTTTTACCAACTCATCAAATGATCTGATGGGAGGTGTGAGTTTAGACAACCACTCCATTGTTTGCAATCCCAAACTTCTTGGGAATAATCTCATTATATGTCGTCGTGAGCAAAATCTAAGCTCATGGTACAAAATTCCTACACGTGATCACGGGGGTCACTCTTACCATTGTATTTGTCATACTTTGGTATATCTAAATTTGGAGCAAAAGGTACCATGTTCAATCTACTATCAAAAGGATAAGGACAAATGTCATCTAATGAATATTGTACTGTGGTCACTTGTTGCATGTCCTACATTTGTCTTTGAAGTGTTTGGAGTTGTTGTGTAAGAGGAGCTATGGGTGTTTTTGTCCTTCGATGGGAAGCTTCCCCTCGCTCATTAAGATTGCCCTGATTGCGGACATGGTCTTGTTCGTGAGTGTTATCTTCCTCATGGGTATGGTCTTGGTTTCATATGTGTTCTTGATCATGCATCTCTTCTTCTCTTCATTGTTCTTGATAAGCATAGTTTCTCAATCTTGTTCTTGAAATTCTCTTGTTGGCATTTTTTGATGATTGATGTTGTGATTGTCATTGATGGACACACACTTGATTTGAGATCACTTTTGGTATGTATGAGTTAAAGATCAACTAGTATTTGTTCCAACCAGTATGATATACCATAGTCTTTAGACTATCGAAAAAAGTGTTTGAAGACCTCAATCGGAATGAATACCCCAAGTGGTTCAAGGATCTCAAGCGATACGAAAGAATGAAGCCGCACAAATCATTTTTCCCAATCTTCATTTTGTCAAACCGACAACCGATATTTTGCTTAATTCAGTATTTTGTTTGAACTGGTAATAATCTGTGATGAGTTACCAATTGGCATTTTGTGATGAGTTACCATCCACCGATTGTTTGGTGGTGTTGACACTTTGGCAGTGCATTAGTGTTGTGTTACCAAAAGTGTCCAAATGCATTGAACCTAGGAAATTGTATTGTAATCCTATTGGACCGACATGAAATCAGATTCCTTTATAAGGACATCATGTCTAGGGTTTTAGGGTGTTGCTAAGGATTAAGGTGGTTGATGAGTTTTTGTAAGTGAGATTATAGAAGAGAAGTTCATGACTGTGAGAGAAGGTAGAGTGTGAATGTGTTGAAGACTGAAGTAATGCTGGAATGCATTAGGAACAAGCTATCATGGATCTAACCAAGCAATTTGTGCTATTTGCTAGATCACTCACTTGTTGATTACTCACATCTTTGACAAGTCTGAAGCCCTTAACCAGGTAGGCCCAAAAAGCCTTTTGTAAATCCTCTAACAAGGTGGTTCACATCTGTGGATCTAAAATCCTCTGGCAAGGTAGTCTTTAATCGGACATATTTGCTAAAAGAGATTGAGATTCCTAACAAGATCTATTTTGGTAAAGAACATTGTATGACCTTAACCGGTCTGGTTCATATTCTGCAGATAGTTACTTGTGAGTTTCATCTCACCGTGGTTTTTCCTATTTGGGTTTCCACATCAAACTAGCTTGTGTTATGGTGATTGTGCTTTTGTGGGTGAATGCATTATTTGCTATTTGATTTGCATGTGTGCTAACCAGTTTGTTTGGTAAACTATTTCACCGATTTCTTGCTAGACTAGTAAAGTGTTTAAGTACAATAATTTTTGGCTTACTAATTCACCCCCCCCCTCTTAGTATTCATCAATTGGTATCAAAGCCAACCTTTCTATAAGTTTAACCACTTGGAAAGAGATATGGGGGAATACACTGTGAGGGAACTTACTCATCGACTCACTCATAGTCTGAGCAAGCCTATGATGATCTTATGGTCAAATATAAGGCCTCTCAAGAAAAAAGTAGAGAACATGTTGAAAAACTGATGGAGCTAACTGAAAATAGTTCCTTTGATGAAGGAGACATGGAAGCCCTAATTCAAGAAGTAGAAAAGCTGAATGAATCCAATTCCAACCTAAGAAAGGAGTTGGAAGGACTGACTATCCAAATCTGTCAAGAGCTTGAGAACCAAAGGAAAGTTGAAGATCTTGTAAAAGATAGAGATCATGAGATCTTCAAGTTAAAACAAGAAATCAGTGCCCTAACAGCTCAACTCCATGCGAGCAAAATGGAAAAGGAAGACATGCAAGGAGAACTAAACATAGCCATCTCCAAGAGTGCAAACTTGATGGAAACAAATGCTGCTATTTCCAAAGAACTCTCTGAGCCAAAGGAAATACTTGCTAAGTTAAATAAGAGTATTGTTAAGCTAGAGCAAAATATTGAATCAGCCAAACCTGTCAAGAATAATGGACTTGGTTACTCCGATCATGAGGAAGGTGAGACCTCTGGTGCAAATGCTAAAGCATCGAAGAAGCAACCAACATTCAAAGGTAAATGTAAGCAAAAGTACAAACTTGTTTGCTTTAACTGCCTTAAAGAAGGACATACTGCCAATGTGTGTAGGAGCAAAGCCTACAATAATTTTCCTTACTTTATAAATAATGTACCTAGATCCAATAAGTTTAATGATAATTGTTATGCATGCAACAAGTTTGGGCATAGAGCATCTGAATGCAGGTCTGTTATGAACAACACTGGAAGATATCCTCAGAGGACTCAAGGAGTTGCTCCAGAACCTTTTGTGAACCGAAATCCCAACCGGTTTAATACCTTTAATCATCAGTCAGGAAGCGGTGGCTATCAAGCGGCAACTGGATGGAGAGAAAACTATTTGATTTTTTCATTGTCATGGTCACATTGCTGCAACATGCATGAGGAAGAACGGTAACATGAATAATGGACTATGGAGAGCACCTGGAATGGTCTGCTAAAATTGCAACAAACCAGGTCACATTGCCAAATTTTGCTGAACAAGAAAGAACATATCGGATGACATACTAGTCACTCCGAAAGGAAAGATTGATATTGAAACTATTCAAGCAGATATGAACAAAACATGGAAAAAGAAACCAACGGTGTTGCATGAAGAACCAGTCTCTGCACCTAGTATGGAAATCATGGAACCGACAAACTAAGCATTAGAAAAGCTTAGGGGGAGCAAATGGTGAAATAATTCGAACCCATGGTTTACATCGGTAAAAGACCTTAATCGGTATGTGATACCTGTCAGTTGATAGAAGACCGGAAATAGTAAAAGGTAAATTAGGGTTTATGCCCTAATAGTGGAGCATTTATTATGGTAGGTGGAGAACCTATTTAAAATGAATTTTCAAATCATTTCTCACTTATCATTTTTTGAGCAAAGAAGTTTTTCAAGTGTAGAGTGAAGAAAAGCGATTTACACTATGATTCAAAGAGTTTATCAAAATCCTGAAAAAGAATCTGAAGCAAACATTTGTTGGAGGAGTGTAGAATGCAAAGAGATATCTTTGCAACCAAAGGAGTGTGTGGCGAAGTTTAAATTTTGAAGCCCTAAATTTTGATCTACAAAGGCATTTTATCATAATTCTCCATTTATAATGGCTTCCACATCACATCATAGCTCTAGTGCACCCTTTGATTCTATGGACTTCATTCAATGAAAGTTGAAATACAATGCCCTGTCTCAAGTACCTGCAAGTGTTATAGTGGAAGAAGGCATTTTCGATTACATAGACTGCAAAATTGAAGACCTAGGGTCTCTTGTGATCCATTCCCAGCTGATCTTGTTTTGTGGAAAGGATAAGAAGATTAAACCAGAATTCAACATTTTGGAAAAGAAGAAACTTCATAATGGAGTTTACTTTCTTGAAGAATTTTTGGATGATCACATTCGCATTATTCTAAGCAGGGTACACGGTGATAAGATGTAGCTAGAGCGGACACATGATATCATACCAGAAGTGATTCATGCCATCACCGGTTTTTATAACACATGGGAAGTGCCAGCCGTAACGAAGGTCAGTAAGACTGTAATGTCCAAGCTCATCAGTTTAGTGAGCGACTCATGTGGAATGATCGTCAACTCAATCAAGGACGATCTGGTCAAGTATGCCTACATGGCGATAGGCTACCAGACGTTCTCTACTAGCAGAATTAATTTTTTCTCTGTTGCAGTGTTAAATGCCGCTTACAGGATGATGAAGGAAGATGCATCATTTGATCTGTGCACTTGTATGCAAAGACAAATTCTGTTGATTCTTAATTTGATCAAATAGGACAATGCACTGAGATTTAAGTTCAGAAAACTACTGGTTAGGTTGTTCTTTTACTTCCAAGGCTGCTTTCCAAGAGTAGGTGACATTCAGTGGTCTGCTGACCAACCGATGACAAAGCAAATCAAGGAAAGTCTACAAGCAGTTGGAACTGGCTATCCGGAAGTACTGAAAAAATACTTTGATGAGTTCAGATGCAAAATGAACCAAAGGGTAAGAATATCCGGTGATATAGTAAAAAAGTATGAGGAAGACATCTACTTCACCATCAAAGTGGATGAATGCACAATGGAGGCCGTTAAGCCCAGATAAGAAGAAGTGGAGCCTATGGGATATGAGGTAATGTATGATATGTTGGACGGGTATGCTTCTACCCTAATCACCTCACCCCTTGATCCTAAGGCAAAGAGAACTGACACCTATTTGGAAAGGGTTACACCGGTTTTAGAAACCTTAGAAAAGAAAGGAAAAGCAGTGCCTTTAGCATTGGCACCGGTTACTGCAGCCAGTCCCAAAGTGACCAAGCGGTCACCAGCTAAGAAGAAATTGGAAGTTGCACCTGCAAAAGTCTTTGAAAGAAAGTGGAAGATGAAAAGCAATACACCAGACTCAGAAGAAACTATGTCAGAAGAACCACCTAAGAACATCAGGCAAACAAGGAAAAAGACAAAGAATGAACCAGCAACATTTGCACCGGTAAATATTGATATTTCTTCTTACAAACCTTTGACACATTGTCAAAGAACTATAAAGAATATTAGGAGAAAATTGCTGAATGATTTAATTTATTGTTTTGATGACTTCAATGATGATGAAAAGGAAGAAGTTGAACAGGAAATCATTAAGTATTTATGTGTTAATGACCTCCCGCCTTCACAAATTAGATCTGAGATACTGGATTCTTTGTATAATTCTTTAGACAACAAATGGCGCATTGCCATAAAGAAGGAACAGGAAATAAAGGAGAAATTATTTTCCCAATACTTTCCTGACCTGTCCAATTCTGAGCTATTTGAAGTCATTAACCAAAACGAAGGACTCTTCTTCACTAGAAGGAGAAGACTCTGGTTATTAGAAGGGAGAATTGATGATGTTGAAAAAGACACTCATCTTCATATGACAACTGCTCTACATACTCATGAACTCCATCAAGCCAACAAGAAGGCTAAGCAAGAACCGGAAATAACAAAACTAGATGAAGTATATGATAGTGAAGGGGAACCTATTAGTGAACAAATGGAACCCATTGACGTTGATGCCTTCGACGGTGAAAAATTTACTCAGGGTACACCATCAGAAGGAATAGGATAGGAGAAGCAGGCAAAAGAAGAAAAGAAGCATCAGGAAGCACAAAAGAAGAAACAGGCAGATGAAGAGGATAAGAGAAAAGAAGAGGAAAAGAGGAAAGAAGAAGAGGATAAGAGAAAAGAAGAGGAAAAGAGGAAAGAGGATAACAGAAAAGAGGAGGAAAAGAGGAAAAAGGAAGAGGATAAAAGAAAAGAGGAGAAAAAGAGGAAAGAGGAAGAGGATAAGAGAAAAGAAGAGGAGAAGAAGAGAAGAGAAGAGGAAAATAAGAAACAAGAGGAAGAGAAGAAGAAGAAGGAAGAGGAAAAGAAAGAAGAGGAGAAGCAGAAAATGGAAGAGAAGAAACAAGAAGAGGAGAAGAGGAAGAAGGAAGAGGAGAAGAAGAAGGATGAAGAAGAGATGAAGTAAAAAGATGAAGAGAAGAGACAAGAAGAAGAGAAAAGAAAGAAAGAAGAAGAGGAGCAGAGGAAGGCTCAAGAAGATAAGCAAAAAGCCAAGGACAAGGAAGCAATGGTAAAGAGCACACAAGTGGAGACCCCAATGGCAACCGGTAGTCAGGATAAACTAGCAAACATTACTAGTCCCATTGACCTCCAGTTTGCAAATGAATCAGAGTTGCTACAGAGCATTAGGGCTGCTCAAGAATGCTTGGAAGTGATAAGGAGGAAAAAAGAGAAAGATGTGATGCAAGCTGTGGTGGACACTCTTACCGGTTTGATACCCAGTACGAACCTTCCCAGTACCGATTCCTCACTTGCCCAATTGAAGCTCCTATGCATAGTTGTAGAAGACCAGGTGCCAAGCCTGGAAGAGGTTGCAAAAGCAAAGGCCAAGAAGGAACATCAAAAGGCTCTGGACACTACCTTGGTGAGAAAGTTAACAAAGCTCTGGTCTGATCTTTAGAAGGCACAGAAGGACATTAGAGATGCAATGAATGAGGGCAATCTACTACTTAGCAATATTTGTCAACCTCATTTATTTTGTGATGATGTGCTCACTCAGAAGGACAAATTGCAAACTGATATGTAGTCATTTATTAGCACCTTCAAGATGCCCTATGACTCTTTCTCCACATATGGACAACATGCTCACCAATTTCAACTTTAGTTGGCAAGACTAGAGGCAGAGATAAGCAACCGGACACGTAATTTGCAGGAACTTCAACTAGTCCTACTGCCAAGACTGCAAATTCTCCAATAAATTGTACCTCAATATAGATGCCCTAACGGTTACTCAAGGGATGAGTACCATGGATGCCATGGAGGAGCATTTTTATTAGATGCAAATAGAGCATGAGGTTTCTACCTCATTGCTTGAATCATGGTCTTTATCCATGAAGACATTTATGCAGGACTTTAAATCGGTTTTTGACAAGTTTCACTCTTTATTTTCATAAAATATTTAAATCAGTTATT
Source organism: Cryptomeria japonica (assembly GCF_030272615.1). Lineage (NCBI taxonomy): Eukaryota > Viridiplantae > Streptophyta > Pinopsida > Cupressales > Cupressaceae > Cryptomeria > Cryptomeria japonica. Next base: position 297,901,986 of record NC_081413.1, on the reverse strand, counting down.
AATGCAAAAAGAACAGGGGTTATTCAGCTATACTTTGTCATTGTTGGCAAAGGGGGAGAAGTGTACTAGTATTTAAATTTTGGTGCATACATTATATACTTTCATGTTATTTCTGTTAAGGAGTAGTATACATTGTATTTTCTGCAAAAGGGATAGTGTATATGCTTAGGGGGAGTAATTTTGATTATGGCATAGTTTAGTTGTAAAACACTTAGATGTCAAAATTTTCCTAAGTGTCGCCATCAATGCCAAAGGGGGAGATTGTTGACATTTTTTGATGATTGATGCTGTGATTGTCATTGATGGACACACACTTGATTTGAGATCAGTTTTTGTATGTATGAGTTAAAGCTCAACCAATTTTTGTTCCAACTGGTATGATATATCATAGTCTTTAGACTATCGGCAAATGTGTTTGAAGACCTCAAGCGGTATGAAGACCCCAAGCTGTTTGAGGAGCTCAAGCGATATGAAGGAATGAAGTGGCACAACTCATTTTTCCCACTCTTCATTTTGTCAAACCGGCAACCGGTATTTTGCTTAAACCGGTATTTTGTTTGAATTGGTAATACTCTATGATGAGTTACCAACCGACATTTTGTGATGAGTTACCATCCACTGGTTGTTTGGCGGTGCTGACACTTTGGTGGTGCATTTGTGTCGTGTTACCAAAAGTTTCTAGATGCATTGAACCTAGGAAATTATATTGTAATCCTATTGGACTGACATGAAATTAGATTCCTTTATAAGGACATCATGTCTAGGGTTTTAGGGTGCTGCTAAGGATTAAGGTGGTTGATGAGTTTTTGTAAGTGAGATTATAGAAGAGAAGTTCATGTCTGTGAGAGAAGGTAGAGTGTGAATGTGTTGAAGACTGAAGTAATGCTGTAATGCATTAGGAATGAGCTATCAAGGATCTAACCAAGCAATCTATGCTATTTGCTAGATCACTCACTTGTTGATTACTCATATCTTCGACAAGTCTGAAGCCCTTAGTCGGGTAGGCCCAAAAAGCTTTTTGTAAATCCTCGAACAAGGTGGTTCACATCTGTGGATCTAAAATCCTCTAGCAAGGTAGTCTTTAATTGGACTTATATCCTAACAGAGATTGAGATTCCTAACATGATCTATTTTGGTAAAGAACATTGTATGACCTTAACTGGTTTGGTTCCTATTCTACAGATAGTTACTTGTGAGTTTCATCTCACCGTGGTTTTTCCCATTTGGGTTTCCACATCAAAATCTCTTGTGTCACCTACTAATTGTGCTTCTATGGGTGAATGGATTATTTGCTATTTGGTTTGCATGCCCCACACACACACAAAAAAGAATAACATAGCTAAGCCCCAGCCCGAAAGTAGGGTTTGGGCAAGACAATAAGATGGAAGAGAAAATAGGGTAGAGGGTGGGGGGTATTTTTATAATAATGTTGCTTAGAAAATAAATATCCTCATATATAAATATATATGTGTTTTATGGAAATATATATATATATATATATACATATATATATATATATATGTATGTATATATATATATATGTATGTATATATATACATACATATATATATATATATACATACATATATATACGTATATATATATATATATATATATATATATATATATATATATATATATATATATATATATATATATATATATATATATATAGGGGGGGGGGGGGGAACGTATAAATCTAACTTTAATTTAATTATTTTATTTAAATATTTATATTTTATAAACGATTATACAATGAGTTAAATATGATGTTTTACATTTAAAATCTTTTGGGGTTTAATCTTTTGAAACTTCATAGCAATTTTTGTAAGTTAATTGGCTTAGGGGGATTATTGTAGTCCACCTAAATTTAGGCTTGTCAAGATTAAACTTTATAGGGCAAATTTTTATTATGGATCTATTTAGCCCTTTAGTCAAATTTTAGACACATTATAATTATTGTTAAAATAAATCATGGGATTTAAAAATCCAATTGCTAGAGTTAATTTAATTAATCCCTACAATGATTAAAAGATTAATTGAGATTAATAATATCTCTTGTCAATTAATTTAGAGGTTTTTGCTTAAATAAATTTACTATTTAATTAATTAATGAGATAATAATAATTCTTTTGGAGAGTTAATAGTCCGCATTTAAATTAAATTATTTTCGCTTACTTGAGTTGGTGGTTAGAGTTAACTCAAACATAGTTAAGACAAGACTTGATACAACATTATTTTAGCAAACCTAGTTTTATTAGGTTATGTTTTAAAAAAAAAATTATTTCGTTTGTGCCCAAAAGTTTGGGCATGACATTTTGGTATCAGAGCAAGGTTTCCAACACTAAGAACCTTTCTCCATTACATTTCGCTTTAATTGTTTCATTAATTATATTATATTAATTTTTATGATATTTATTTTTAATTAATTAAATTTGTTCTCCGAAATTTTTATTGATTTATTTAATTCATTTTATTTTATTTTATCATAAGGATGCCTCCGACTACAAGCTCGCAAGCGCAGGAGGGGTCCTAGGCGTGTACGCACGACATGCAAAGAAGTCGATAGGGAGGAATCGGTTCCGGAAGGGAACCCAAAGGCTCCTTCCGAACGGCCAGTTGACCCAAACTGAGACATCTTATTAGCACTCCAGAACCTGATAGGGATAGTCCAGGATAGGCTTCCAGAGAGGATCATCATGTTGAAAACCAAAACTTAGGGAGCCATAGATCGACAGATAGGGAACAGAGTAGGAGTCCACCTCCTAATCCCATAGAGAGTCAAGCTGGGCATGAACCTGAGTCTATTCACCTACCAGGACCGCCTCTAGTAGCAGAGCCAGTGTATTATGAGAGATCACGTCGGGATCCAGGGGATCTAATCAAAGAGGTTATGCGCCTCTAGCCACCATCTTTTGGGGGATCGACCGACGGGGTAGAAGTTGAGGCTTGGCTTTTGAGCCTAGATAGGTGCTTTGCATTGCGCTCCTATGAGAGCAATCTAAAGGCATGTGTAGCAGTCCACCTATTGAGAGGAACGGCCTCCACATGGTGGAGACGGGAGGAATATAACTATGGTTTAGTTACAGATACTCTCACATTAGAAATTTTTGAAGAGAGGTTCAGGGAGAGGTACTTGTCAAAGCATTATAGACAGCATAGGATAGATGAGTTCCATGACCTCCAACAGAAGGGTCTCTCAGTGACCCAGTACAAGAGCAAGTTCTTCGAGCTCTTGCCATACATGGACTATCTGAAAGACGAGAAGCTTTTTGTCAACCGTTTTATCAGAGGGCTGAATGTCGGCATAACAAGACCAGTGAGGATGGCCGCTCCAGGGAGCTTTTGGGTTGCCATGGAGAAGGGCTTGATAGCAGAGGAGATTTAGGTCAGGCCACAAGATATAAGGGATCGGTTCCAGAACCAAAACCCTATACCCCAGACATACGGGTTTCAAAAACCCCATTGGAAGGGTAATAACAGACACACATCAGGGTTCTCCAAACCCCCTCCTCCACAAAAATCACAGCAGAACCAGAGGCAGAGGCCTCCGTAGAGTCAATAAGGCACAAAGCCCAAGCAGTGGCAGTCTTAGGGTCAGAGGAAAGATCAACGATCCCAAGTTCCTTACACACCTCCAGTGAAGACTCAACAGTCCTCCAGGGGTGGGTATAGTGGTTCTAGCAAGATAGGGGGACAACCTTTCTCTAGGCCTCAAGGCATCCAGTTTCAGGCACGTGGAGCTTGTTTCATGTGTGGAGCCATGGGGCACATGGCAAGAGAGTATCCTTAGGGTTAGATGGCAGAAAATCAAAGGATGGCAACATCAGAGCCTAGAGTTGGAGATATGGGCAAGTCCCATAGGGTTTTCACACTGGTTGACAACTGCCAGGCAGAGCACTAGGCCACAGTCATTGAGGCTACAAGTATGATCAAAGCTAGCAGTGTATTTATATTATTTGATTCAGGGGCTACTGACTCCTTTATATCTCCATTGGTTGTGGAGCGTTGTGGGCTAGTGGCAATTAGACAAGGTGTTAGTTGGGAAGTGGAGTTAGCTTCAGGGGCTAGAGTGTCAGTGGAATCAGAAGTTAGGGCATGTCAGCTCTAGATTGGCAATACCACCACCTTAGTAGGCCTTAGAGTTACACCACTTGGATCTTATGGTATCATACTTGGCATGGATTGGCTTTATGTCCATAGAGCCAAGATGGATTGCCGCCTGAAAGAGATCGAGTGTGAGGATGATCATGGTTCACCTATAGTAATCACCAGGATTCAGAGACCCATGTCTCTTCGTATGATTTCTGCAATGCAGCTTAAGCAGAGTATGCGAAAGGGATGTCAGTTATTTACCATCACCATTAGTGATAGAGAGGAAGAGGATGAAAAGGAAACATCGATTGATGACCATCCTATCCTTAAGGGATATTCAGACGTGTTTCCTTCAGAGCTACCTAGAATGCTACCTCGTAGAGAGATTGACTTTCATATAGACCTTGTACCAGGAGCTGAGCCAGTTTCAAGAGAACCTTATAGGATGACCACAAATAAGCTTAATGAGCTCAAGATGTAGCTTGAGGAACTCCTAGAGAAGGGTCACATTCATCCTAGTGTATCCCCTTGGGGTGCACTAGTCATTTTCATGAAGAAGAAGGGTGGATCTCTTCCGTTATGCATGGATTATCATCAGTTGAACAAATTAACCATCAAGAACCGATATCCCTTGCCCAGGATCGATGATTTATTCAAAAAAATTTAGGGTGCCAAAGTATTTTCCAAAATTGATCTGAAGTTAGGATACCATCAGTTGAGAATAGTGGAAAGCAACATCCACAAGACCGCATTTTGCACTAGATATGATCACTATGAGTTCACGGTGGTTCCATTTGGTCTTATGAATGCGCCAGCTATTTTCATGAGCCTCATGAATGGGGTATTCCATGCATTCCTTGACCATTTTATGAATGTGTTCCTTGATGACATATTGATATATTCTCAGAATGAGAAGGAGCATGAGGAGCACCTGAGACAGGTTTTGCAGTGTTTGAGGGACAGTCAGTTGTATGGCAGTTTGTCGAAATGTGCTTTCTTTCGTTTAGAGGTCAAGTACCTTGGGCACATTATTTCTAATGATGGGATCTTAGTTGACCAATCAAAGAACAGAGTTATTATGGATTGGCTAGCGCCAACCAGTGTGACAGAGGTCAGGAGCTTCATGGGCTTAGTAGGTTATTACTGACACTTTATTGAGGGGTTCTCTAGAGTCGCACATCCTATTACTTCTCTTCAACATAAAGCAAAGAAATTTGAGTGGACAGAGAAGTGCGAGAGGGCCTTTTGGGAACTCAAAAAGGCACTTACTAGCGCACCTATCCTTGTAGTGCCGGATCCCTTAGTGGATTTCATGGTTTGCACAGATGCTTCCCTAGAGGGTTTAGGAGTAGTCCTTATGCAGGATGGTAGGGATATAGCTTTTGAGTCTAGGAAACTTAAGACTCATGAGCTTAACTACCCTACTCATGACCTTGAGCTTGCAGCAATAGTGCATGCACTTGTGAGATGGAGACATTTCCTTTTGGGTCATCATTTTGAGCTTCATTCAGACCATCAGAGCCTTCAGTACATATTCACTCAGCCGAACCTTAATGCATGCCAGAGGAGATGGATGGAGTTCTTGTGCGAGTATGATTTTGACATTCACTACATCAAAGGGAAAGAAAATGTAGTTGCAGATGCTTTGAGTAGGAGATGTCACGAGGTATACACCATATCTATGGGCATGAATTTGAGAGATCGTATATTGCAGCAGTTGTCAGAGGATGGATGGTATTTAGAGGTTTGTCAGGTGATACTATCTTAGGAAACTCTAGAAGGGAAATATGTGGATTATTCCTTAGAGTCCAATGGACTATTATGCCATAGAGGGCACATTTATGTACCTTCTTCTAGGGGATTGTGAGAGTTCATTGTCATGAAGGCTCATAGAGCTCCTTATGCAGCACATCCCAAAGTTAAGAAGATGCATGCTAACTTGAGACAGTTATATCATTGGCTAGGAATACGGTAGCTCATTGTTGAGTTAGTAGCTCGATGCCTTGAGTGTCAGAGAGTCAAGGCAAAGCACTGCCATCCAGGTGGGTTGCTCCAGTCTCATGCTATACCAGAGTGGAAGTGGGATACTATATCCATGGATTTCATCATTGGCCTCCCTATGTCATCTCGTCGCCATGATGCCATCTTGGTGACAGTTGACAAGTTGACCAAAGTGGCCCACTTTTCATCAGTTTGGACTACCTTCACAACACCAATAGTAGCACAGGTGTTCTTATGAGACATTGTCAGACTTCATGGTGTTCCATGCAAGATTATTTCTGACAGGGATTCCCTCTTCACTTCTTCCTTTTGGAAGGCATTACAGGCAGCTATGGGCACCAACCTCAATTTCAGTACAACCTATCATTTGGAAATGGATGGTCAAATAGAGAGGGTTAACCAGGTGTTAGAGGATATGCTCCGCATGCATGTCATGGATCATTAGACCAGATGGGAAGAGTACCTTCCCTTAGTGGAGTTTGCCTATAACAATGGGCATCACACTTCGTTGGGGATGCCACCCTATCAGGCATTATATGGAAGGCCTTGTAGGACATCGTTGAGTTGGGACCGCATAGAGGACAAAGTTGCTATTGGTCCTGAGATAGTTCAGGATATGGAGCAGCAGGTGGATTTGATTAGGCAATGTCTTAGAGAGGCACATGATAGATAGAAGAAGTATGCAGATGCAAAGAGGATAGATCATAGCTACTTGGTTGGAGACAGAGTCTTCTTGAGAGTGCAACTGTATAAGAGTCCAATCCGTTACAGAAAGGGTTCTAAGCTCACACCTCGCTTTGTAGGACCATTTGAGATCCTTGAGAGGATAGGACCAGTTGCCTATCATTTAGCATTGCCACCTATCCTGTCACGCATCCACAATGTGTTTCATGTATTAGTTTTGAGGAAGTATATCTATGATGAGTCTCATATTTTAGATTGGGATGCCTTGCAGGTGGAGTCGGATGGAAAACTAGCTTTGGAGCCCATTCGCATTTTGGTATACCGGACACTGGCCCTTCGAGGTCGAGAGTTGGACCAGGTTAGGGTCCAGTGGGATTTCTATGATGAGGTTACGACTTCATGGGAGGACGCAACACGTATGAGATCACAGTACCCCCATCTTTTTGATGAACTCCAGGAGGAAGTTCATGCCTAGAGGGGGAGGGTGTGAAGCCCTACCCCGACTCATCCTAGCATTTCAGTGATTTTCATGTTGAGACTATTATGGATGCTTTATTTTAATGCATTATGGATTTAGAACTTATATGATTCCATGATTTGGATAACATTGATGTATATTGATGCTTCATTTCTATGCTTTATAGATATAGAACTCTAAATGATTCTAGAATAGGATAACTTTGTGATGAGGTATGTCATTATTGGAATTGCAGGACTTTACTATGATGATAGAAATAGGATGCATGTCTTATGTATGGACCAAAATTATGAGGATTATGATAATTACTTATGTGGATTTATTTGGATATAAGATATATTGATTTGTTTAATGTCAATTATATGCAGAGTGTTTCATATGTATTCTTATTGATTTGTTTAATATTATATGATGTTATTTGGAATTACTAATGTGTAATTGAGTTGCGCAGGAAAATTATCCATGTGACCATGGAAATACTATGGAGAACCAAACCTAGACCTATGTACATTCGTAAAACTAGGGGTTGTCTATTTGGAGAGACAACACCTCATATGTATCGTATTTTATTTGTGAAAGTAAATGTTGCATGTGTGTTAAATTGAATTTATTAATTTATGTAAATCCAACAAGAGACAAATTCCATGTGTAATTTTGTTATGTATTTTATTGTGTCACTTGACACATGTGCTGATTTGTGTCTTGATTTTTGACTTGTCTCTTGGAGGGAGTTGTTTTAACCATATCCTTTTCAAACATTTGACTATGGTCCCAAATTTTCCTTGGGTAGAGATTCTTTGGAGTGGTCAACTTAGGTTTGACCGGAAGGTTAACTTCAAATGTGTTTCTAAGGGGTCAAATGGACTCCTAGGGGTAGTTTAAAAGTTTTTTCTAAGGCCTATAAGGTATACCTATGGGTTAGGAGTATTTTTAGGCATGTGACTACTCCCATGTGACTATTTAGTCACCTCAAAAAGTGGGTTTTCTAAGGTGAGCGAAAATTCAATTTAGAAGGTGCCATCTAGGTTAGATAACCTTCCTTTTTGATGTGAGATTCTTTTTTTCCACTTTCTCTTACTTTTTCCTTTTTCAGTTTTAGAAACCTATGAGAACTCTCACTAAGGCCTTTTTAGGCAAGGATTAGAGATTTTGTGGGTAATCACCCACTCTCCATTTTTGGAGATCTTAGAATTTTAAAAAGAAGAGTTTTGGGATAAAAATTTGGCTAAGTGTAGAAGAAAGGATTGTGGAATTGGGCTACTCATCCTCAAACTAGTTCTAGCAAACCTTTGGGAAGATTGAAGGTTGGTTCATCTTCTCCCTTTCATGTTGCATGTTTATGTTGGAAAGATTGTTTTTTATGTAAAAGTTGTTTTCTTGTATTTTCCTTTGTGATTATTATATGACCTATCTGTTATTTCTTTTATGCATTTTCTTGTGATTTGGGAGTAACCAAGGCCTCCTACTCTTGGGAGAGTAGGATGGTCTTGTGGGTGGAAGGAGTTTAACAGCCCTCGAGTGAGAGACTCTCTTTATGAGAGTGATCTCAAGGGTTGTATATGTGACCCTTGCTGCATAGCCTTGTGTATGCATTTGGGGGTCATAAGGAGAGGAAGTATGGCATGAATGCCTTGGGGGGCATAAGGATGTGAGGTTAATGAACTTATGATATATCTTTGTTTTCCATGAGATGGCTTTGTGATCTACCATTCTTGCAGTCTCCTCAGGGTATTTGGTCCACTTCCACCCATGTAAAAACATCACATTTTGTGATGAAGTGTAGCCTTGGTTGGGAAAGTGTTTGTTGTATGTTTTTCCCTTTCTTGTTGTGTTTGCTTGAGTGTAACCTGTCTAGGGCTTGGTTCTCCAAGCTCAGGGTTGGCTTCTAGAAAGTCTAGGCTGGGAGGTGAGCTCTTCATGGTCATAGTCTTGTGATTTATTTGCAGGTTGCTTGGAAAGAAAAGAAAAAGACAAGCTAGGAGTTGTTGGTTTTACTTGATTTGCAGAAAAAGATTAGGGAATGAGATATTATATTTTAGTTGCAACAATGTAAAAGAAAAGCTATATGTTGTATTTATTCTAAAAAAGAAATGTATTCATTTTATTTTAATTCCTCATTTAATAGAAATGAGAGACTAGTTGGGTATCTCACCCATTTGTAATGTTGACTACGTTGTATTTTAAATATGCTTTAAAGAAACACATTATTCTATTAAGTTATTATTGCAAAAATAAAATGATTATTTGTGGATTAAGTCCCTAGAGTTATTGAAATAATACTTGTTGTATTCATGTTATTTCTGAAAATAAAAGTTCAGTTTATTTCCTTATGCATATTGAAATAATGGAAATGAGAGAAAAGTAAGCATATCTATTCCTTTTTACAAATTGTGGTTAAAAAGATTTAATTTGTGTATCTCTAAGATTTATTTTAAATAATCTCTAGGCTAATGTAGTTGCTGTTAAAATTTATTAAATTCTGTCATTTTCCTTATTGCAGAAAATAAATCTAAAATTAATAGTCTATCTCTAAAGTTAGCATCTAGATTTTAGAAGAAAAAAAGGAGGAGGGAAATACACTATTTAAATCTAATATTTGCACTATAGCTTTATGCCTAGATTTAAAAGAAGAAATAAAATATTTGATTATTGCTATGCTGCCATTTATTTTATTAATTTCCTACAAGTTAAAAATAACAATATTCATCTATGAAAATCTGTGTTAAACCTACCCTTGATTTAACCAATGATAGATTATATATATATATATATATATATATTCACCTATAAATTTTCTTTTTAAAAATTTATATAAAAAAAAGGGGGGTTTCGGGTTGGAGGGTTGAACCACTGTGTATGCACATAGTGGTCAGAGCGGCTCGGGCCGCCACTATGGCTACCCACAATGGACAGCATGCGGGTCGCCACTGTGGGCAACCATAGTGGTCGGCACGGGGCCTCCCACTGTGGTTACCCACAATGGAAAGGCTCCTGACCGCCACTGTGTTTACCCACAGTGGGCAGTGCCCGACCGCCACTATGGGGAAACACAGTGGTGTGTAGTGCACATTCAAACCGTCCTTCACTCCTCCCTCCATGGCCACCGCCGAGACCTTGGCTACCGCCTCCCTTGCCCTGCAATAAACACACACACACATACACACACCCCACACACACACACAAAAAAGAATAACATAGTTAAGCCCTAACCCGAAAATAGGGTTAGGGCAAGACAATAAGATGGAAGAGAAAATAGGGTAGAGGGTGGGGGGTATTTTTATAATATTTTAGTTAGGTTTCATGGGTATTTACATAATAATGTTGCTTAGAAAATAAATATCTTCATATATAAATATATGTGTTTAATGGAAATACACACACACGCGCACACACACACACACACATATAGTAAAAAAAAGAAAAAAAAAAAAAGGGGGAATGTATAAATCTAACTTTAATTTAATTATTTTATTTAAACATTTATATTTTATAAATGATTATACAATCAGTTAAATATGATGTTTTACATTTAAAATACTTTTGGGGTTTAATCTTTTGAAACTTCATAGAGATTTTTGTAAGTTAATTGTGTTGGTGTAAATAATTATTCATCTTGGATATTATTACACTTTCTTAAGTTTACTTAGGAAATGCATTTCATAGTAGTTTGGGTATGAGACACTTGGGTGTTTGTGCCACATTGGGATAATGTGTGTAGGAGAATTTCCACCTTTTATGGTGTTGATCTTGTTGTTACACTCCACATTCAGTGGGTGATCCACCTCATGTGGAATATTATATTGTTTCTCCTACCTACCCACACCTATTTCCTACCTACCTTTGTTTCTTATTGAGCCACATGTCATGTTTGTGTGCTCACATATCCCTAGCCTTGCCTATATAAGCAGACTCATCTACATTGTATGTAATTGAATGCTTAATGATCCAGTTGATCATATTTTTCATCTTGATAGAATACAGTTTATTTCTATCATCTATTTTGTTCTCTCTTATTTGTGCTTTCCATTGCCTCTTGATCTTGGCAAAATCTCACATGGTATCACAGCCATTAGAGTGTCATTGGTTTGCTAATTGAGAGAAATTTGATGCTATTTAGGGTTTGCATTTTGGATCTTTCTATTGTAGGTTTTTATTGAAGCTTGATGGGTCAAATATGAGGTTATCATTGGATTGAGGAGGTCCAAGAAAGTCAGTTTTGCCTTTTGTTTCATCCAAATCAGATTTCGGAGGCCAAATCTAGAGGCATTTGAAGTTTGACGCTGTGGCGGAAATTTTCCAGAAATTATAATTTTATAGGCATTTTTCAAATAGCGATATCTCACTCATCCGGACTTGTTTTTTCAAGCAATTTTTTTTGTTTTGGGGTAGAATTCTGTGATCTATATAGTGGTGTAGAATTTTTCTAATTTTCGGATATAGGTTTTTCGGAAATCGCTAAATCCCATTTTGTACAACTTTGGAGGCTTCATTTGGACTCATATGGACTCCTTTTCAGGTGCCATTTTTTTTGAAAGTGCATATTTTGTCATCTACTTTCATAATTTGCCATTTGTTTGCAGTAATTTTAAGTAGAAATTGTACTTTCATTATTTGGCCATTTTTGACATATTTGGTACTTGCATTTTGCTTGGATCTCAATTTAGATCACTAGCAGTATTTATTGAAGTCTCTTAGATCTCATTTTGAGAAGTTGTAAATTGAAATCAGAAGTCCACTTTGCCTTGTTTTGCAAGTGGCCTATTATACATGCACTACATATAAAGTGCCAAAATTATTATTTTGGGGGGTGTCTCTTGTGTTCCTTCCTTTTTGCTGCTATGGGTTCTTCTAAGTTTCCTCTCTTAACTCCTCATAATTATGCTACTTGGAAAATTGATGCGTGGAGTAAACTTATGGAAAAAGGACTCACTCATTACATTGATGGAACTATTGTTGCTTCCGCTGATTCTAAGGTTGATTCAGTTGGTCACTTGGATTGGCTCACTAAAAATATCATGGCAATTGGTACCTTAAGAAAGTATGTATCAAAGGATCTCATTTTTCACATTAAGAAATGTACTCTAATCAAGGATGCTTGGAAAAAGTTTCAAGACTTGTATGGTCAAGTTGATGAGATTAGGGGATATCAAATTGATAGTGATCTCACCATGTTAGATCCCAAGAACTTTGATACTATACAAGATTATATCACTAAGGCAAATGAGTTAAGGGCACAACTCAAAGATTGTGGCATTGATAAAAATGATACTCAATTGATATTCAACTTGATAGGCAAGCTTCCACAATAATATGCAGCATTTGTTTCTAGTTTCCAAACCCATAGGATGACAATGGGTTCAAGCTACACAATGCCTACTTTTGATGCTTTCAATGAAATGTTGATGATGGAATAAACTAATTTGATAAGCATGGGCATTCTTAAGGCTTCTAAGTCTCAAGCATTAGTGGCAAATCAAGAAAAACAAAGGAAATCAAGGAAAGGACAACTCAAACAAGAAGAATTGACAATCAAAGCCTAGGGACAAAGCACCATCTTCTCCACAAAAAGGAGATTCATCCTCTTCCAAGAGGGATAACTCACCAAAAAGGGAGAAACCTACTTGTGCCTATTGTAAAAAGTTTGATCATGAGGAGCATCGTTGCCATTTTAAGAAGATTGATGAGCTCACACATATCATCAAAAAGCATAACATTGATTTGCCTAGTGTCTACAAGAAGGATGATTCATCAACTTCCACTTCCTCACATTCAAAAAGAAAAGGGCAAGCATTCATGGCTTCTACAAGTGGGAAGACTCTGTCTTTTGGGACAAGAAAAGGAAAATCTCTTTGTACTACTACCAGTCATGATTCAGAGAGATGGCTTCTCGATTTAGGGGCTTCTCATCATATGATATCTTCACAGTCTATGTTCTCTACATTTGAGCCTTGCACCATGCCGTAGATTTTGATGGGCAATCATACATACATGGATGTGATTGGGAAAGGACCTATTAACATTGGGGATAACTCCTTCAATGATGTGTTGTGTGTACCCCACTTGACAAACAATCTCTTTTCCATCTATCAAATCACACAGGGCACAACTAAGAGAGTTGTGGAGTTCACACCTGAGTCAGTTTTCATTAGAGACTTGGAGACTAGAGCTATCATTGTGAATGGGGTGGTTGATCATGCATCTCAGTTATACTCCTTTTTAGATTTTGTTGATGATGATGATTTCACATTTGATTATTCTACACATGATGATCACACTTCTTGTGATGGTTCAGATTTTGAGGAGAACTTTGGACACTTGAACATGGGGATTCTCACATGTGACCCCATTCTTGAGTCTTGTATTTCATCTCCTCATATTGATATCACATCACCTATTGCACCTGATGATGCAGATAGTGCGACAGTTTTGCCTTCATGTGATTCAGTACAACAGGATATTCATTGTCTTCCAGCTTTAGATTCATGGGATGATTACTTGACAGACATTACAGGTTTGTTTGTGGAAACCTACATTGCAGATTTGGGAGACATCATTGATGACATTCATCTTCTCTTTGATGAAGATGATCCTTCTTCGATTGTTGCGAGGGAACACTCTGATCCTCTTGTTCATTCTCTACATGATCATTATTTCGAGGTTGACATGATTGTGGATACTTATGTACAATAGTTGGAGGAGGTCTCTTTATTTTTTGAGGAGACATGTGAGTCTTTGGGACATGTTCTACATCCATCTCCACTAGATCTTGGAGTGCCCTTTTCAGTAGTGTGGCACAATTTACCACCTTTGGAGGGGGTATCTTTCAACATCGACATGGGGATACTTGAGCAGTTTTTAGAGATTCCTTTCATCATGAGTTTTTTCATACATCTTCCCTTCATGATTAGGGAGACTTCATGGATACACCTTTGGTTTTGTTTCTTCCTAAGGGGAGGAATGTTGTTCGACAATCGTGGAGCAGTTTCTTCATACATTGAGCTTCTATCATTTGTGTAGATTCTACATTGACTGGGGGCTTCCTAGTCTCTCTTCTTCTTCTTCTCTCATATGGGGGGGACTTTTTCCTCACATGGGGTTTCATCCTTCACATTCTTCTATGAGAGTTCTCTTGTATGTTTTCATCTCTCTATTGGGGGAGGGTTTTTTCCCATTGGGTTTTTCTCTCTTTCCCCACTTTGTGAGAGATTTCATTGCATTGGTTTGTATGCATTTGCATTTGTATATGGGTACCTAACATGGCCTAATAGTCGGGACCCATCTTGCATTGCTTAGTTACATTGTAGACTTAAGTGCATTCCCCTAAGTTGAACTTAAGGGGGTGTTGGTGTAAATAATTATTCATCTTGGATATTATTACACTTTCTTAAGTTTACTTAGGAAATGCATTTCATAGTAGTTTGGGTATGAGACACTTGGGTGTTTGTGCCACATTGGGATAATGTGTGTAGGAGAATTTCCACCTTTATGGTGTTGATCTTATTGTTACACTCCACATTCAGTGGGTGATCCACCTCATGTGGAATATTATATTGTTTCTCCTACCTACCCTTGTTTCTTATTGAGCCACATGTCATGTTTGTGTGCTCACATATCCCTAGCCTTGCCTATATAAGCAAGCTCATCTACATTGTATGTAATTGAATGCTTAATGATCTAGTTGATCATATTTTTCATCCTGATAGAATATAGTTTATTTCTATCATCTATTTTGTTCTCTCTTATTTGTGCTTTCCATTGCCTCTTGATCTTGGAAAAATCTCACAAATTGGCTTAGGGGGATTATTGTAGTCCACCTAAATTTAGGCTTGTCAAGATTAAACTTTATAGGGAAAATTTTTATTATGGATCTATTTAGCCCTTTAGTCAAATTTTAAACACATTATAATTATTGTTAAAATAAATCATGGGATTTAAAAATCCAATTGCTAGAGTTAATTTAATTAATCGCTATAATGATTAAAAGATTAATTGAGATTAATAATATCTCTTGTCAATTAATTTAGAGGTTTTTGCTTAAATGAATTTACTATTTAATTAATTAATGAGATAATAATAATTCTTTTGGAGAGTTAATATTCCACATTTAAATTAAATCATTTTTGCTTACTTGAGTTAGTGGTTAGAGTTAACTCAAACATAGTTAAGACAAGACTTCATACAACATTATTTTAGCAAACCTAGTTTTATTAGGTTATGTTTTGAAAAAAAAAAATTATTCCATTTGTGCCCAAAAGTTTGGGCATGACATGTGCTAACTAGTTTGTTTGCTAAACTGTTTCACCGATTTACTGCTAGACTAGTAAAGTGTTTAAGTACAGTAATTTTTGGCATACTAATTCACCCCCCCCTCTTAGTATTCATCAATTGGTATCAGAGCCAACCTTTCTATAAGTTTAACCACTTGGAAAGAGATATGGGGGAATACACTGTGAGGGAACTTACTCATCGGCTCACTTAGTCTGAGCAAGCCTATGATGATCTTATGGTCAAATATAAGGCCTCTTAGGCAAAAAGGAGAGAACATGCTGAAAAACTGATGGAGCTAACTGAAAATAGTTCCTCTGATGAAGCAGACATGGAAACCCTAATTCAAGAAGTAGAAAAGCTGAATGAATCTAATTCCAACCTAAGAAAGGAGTTGGAAGGACTGACTATCCGAATGTGTCAAGAGCTTGAGAATTGGAGGAAAGTTGAAGATTTTGTAAAAGATAGAGATCATGAGATCTCCAAGTTAAAACAAGAAATCAGTGCCCTAACCACTCAACTCCATGCGAGCAAAGCAGAAAAGGAAGACATGCAAGGAGAACTAAACATAGCCATCTCCAAGAATGCAAACTTGATGGAAACAAATGCTACTATTTCCAAAGAACTCTCCAAGTCAAAGGAAATACTTGCTAAGTTCAACAAGAGTACTATTAAGCTAGAGCAAAATCTTGAATTAACCAAACCTGTCAAGAATACTAATGGAATTGGTTACTCCAGTCATGAGGAAGGTGAGAGCTCTGGTGCAAATGCTGAAGCATCAAAGAAGCAACCAACATTCAAATGTAAAGGTAAGGAAAAGTACAAACCTGTTTGCTTTAACTATCTTAAAGAAGGACATACTGCTAATGTGTGTAGGAGTAAAGCCTACAATAATTTTCCTTACTTTATAAACAATGTACCTAGATCCAATAAGTTCAATGGTAATTGTTATGCATGCAACAAGTTTAGGTATAAAGCATCTGAATGCAAGTTTGTTATGAACAACACTGGAAGATATCCTCAGAGGACTTAAGGAGTTGGTTCGAAACCTTTTGTGAACCGAAATCCCAACTGGTTTAATACCTTTAATCATCAGTCAAGAAGCGGTGGCTATCAAGCGGTAACCGGATGGAGAGAAAACTGTTTGATCTATCATTGTCATGGTCACACTACTGCAACATGCAAGAGGAAGAACGGTAACATGAATAATGGACCATGGAGAGCATCTGGAATGGTTTGCTATCATTGCAACAAACCAGGTCACATTACTAGATTCTACAGAACAAGAAAGAACATATCGGATGACATACTAGTCACTTTGAAAGGAAAGATTGATATTGAAACTGTTCAAGCGGATATGAACAAAACCTAGAAAAAGAAACCAGCGGTGTTGCATGAAGAACTGGTCTCTGCACCTAGTATGGAAATCATGGAACCGACAAACTAATCATTAGAAAAGCTTAGGGGGAGCAAATGGTGAAATACTTCGAACCCCCAGTTTACACTGGTAAAAGACCTTAACCGGTATGTGATACCTATCAGTTGACAAAAGACTAGAAATGGTAAAAGGCAAATTAGGGTTTATGCCCTAATAGTGGAGCATTTATTATGGTAGGTGGAGAACCTGTTTAAAAGTAATTTTCAAATCATTTCTCACTTATCATTTTTTGAGCAAAGAAGTTTTTCAAGTGCAGAGCGAAGAAAAGCAATTTACACTGCGATTCAAAGAGTTGATCAAAATCCTGAAGAAGAATCTGAAGCAAACATCTATTGGAGGAGTGTAGAACGCAAAGCGGTATCTTTGCAACTGAAGGAGTGTGTGGCAAAGTTCAAATTTTGAAGCCCTAAATTTCAATCTACGAAGGTATTTTTTCATAATTATCCATTTATCATGGCTTTCGCATCACATGATATCTCTAGTGCACCTGTTGATTCTATCGACTTCATTCAATGAAAATCGAAATACAATGCCCTGTCTCAAGTACCTGCTGGTGTTATAGTGGAAGAAGGCATTTCCAATTACGTAGACTACAAAATTGAAGACCTAGGGTCTCTTGTGATCCATTCCCAGTTGAGCTTGTTCTGTGGAAAGGATAAGAAGATTAAACCGGAATTCAGCATTCTAGAAAAGAAGAAACTTCACAATGCAATTTACTTTGTTGAAGAATTTTTGGATGATCACATTTGCATTATTCTAAGCAAGGTACATGGTGATAAGATGTACCTAGAGAAAATGCATGATATCACACCAGAAGTGATTCATGTCATCATCGGTTTCTATAACACAGGGGAAGTGCCAGCCCTAAGGAAGGTCACCAAGACTGTAATGTCCAAGCTCATCGATTCAGTGAGAAACTCACGTGGAATGACCGTCAACTCAATCAAGGATGATCTGGTCAAGTATGCCTACATGGTGATAGGTTACCGGATGTTCTCTGCTAGCAGAATTAATTATGTCTCTACTACAGCGGTAAATATCACTTATAGGATGATCAAGGAAGATGTATCATTTGATCTATGCACTTGTATGCAAAGACAACTTCTATTGAATCTTAATTCGATCAAACAGGACAATGCACTGAGATTAAAGTTTGGAAAACTACTAGTTGGGTTGTTCTTTTACTTCCAAGGCTACTTTCTAGGAGTAGGTGACATTCAGTGGTCTACTGACCAATTGGTGACAAAGCAAATCAAGGAAAGTCTACAAGTAGTTGGAACTGGCTATCTGGAAGTACTGAACAAATACTTTGATGAGTTCAAATGCAAAATGAACCAAAGGGTAAGAATATCTGGTGATATAGTAAAAAAGTAGGAGGAAGACATCTACTTCACCATCAAAGTGGATGAATGCATAATGGAGGCCATTGAGCCCAGACAGGAAGAAGTGGAGCCTATGGGCTATGAGGTAATGTATGATATGTTGGACGGGTATGCTTCTAACTTAATCACCTGACCCCTTGATCCTAAGGAAAAGAGAACCGACACCTATTTGGAAAGGGTTACACTGGTTGTAGAACCCTCAAAAAAGAAAGGAAAGGCAGTGCCTTCAGCATCGGCACTGGTTACTACAACCAGTCCCAAAGTGACCAAGTGGTCACCAGCTAAGAAAAAACTAGAAGCTACACCTGCCAAAGTCTTTGAGAGGAAGCGGAAGATGAAAAGCAATACACTGGACTCAAAAGAAACTATGTCAGAAGAACCGCCTAAGAATATCAGGCAAACAAGGAAAAAGACAAAGAATGAACCGACAACATCTGCATCGGTAAATATTGATATTTCTTCTTACAAACCTTTGACACATTGTCAAAGTACTATAAAGAATATTAGGAGAAAATTGTTGAATGATTTAATTGCTTGTTTTAATGACTTAAATGATGATGAAGAGGAAGAAGTTGAACAAGAAATCATTAAGTATTTATGTGTTAATGATCGGTCACCTTCAGAAATTGGATCTGAGACATCGGATTCTTTGTATAATTCTTTAGACAACAAATGGCACATTGCCATAGAGATGGAACATGAAATAAGGGAGAAAGTATTTTCCCAATACTTTCCTGACCTGTCCAATTCTGAGCTATTTGAAGTCATTAACCAAAACAAAGGACTCTTCTTCACTAAAAGGAGATGACTGTGGTTATTAGAAGGGAGAATTGATGATGTTGAAAAAGACACTCATCCGCATATGACGACTATTGTACATACTCAAGAACTGTGTCAAGCCAACAAGAAGGTTGAGCAAGAACCAAAAATAACAAAACTGGATGAAGTATATGATAGTGAAGGGGAACTGGTCTGTGAACAAATGGAACCCATTGACGTTGATGCCTTAGATGGTAAAAAAGTTACTCAGGGTTCACCATCAGAAGGAATAGGACAGGAGAAGTAGGCAGAAGAAGAAAAGAAGCAACAAAAAGTAGAAAAGAAGAAACAGGCAGATGAAGAGGATAAGAGAAAAGAAAAGGAAAAGAGGAAAGAAGAAGAGGATAAGAGAAAAGAAGAGGAAAAGAGGAAAGAGGAAGAGGATAAGAGAAAAGAGGAGGAAAAGAGGAAAGAGGAAGAGGATAAAAGAAAAAAAGGAGAAAAAGAGGAAAGAGGAAGAGGATAAGAGAAAAGAAGAGGAGAAGAAGAGAAGAGAAGAGGAAAATAAGAACCAAAAGGAAGAGAAGAAGAAGAAGGAAGAGGAAAAGAAAGAAGAGGAGAAGCGGAAAGAGGAAGAGAAGAAAAAGGAAGAGGAGAAGAGGAAGAAGGAAGAGGAGAAGAAGAAGGATGAAGAAGAGACGAAGTGAAAAGATGAAGAGAAGAGGCAAGAAGAAGAGAAAAGAAAGAAAGAAGAAGAGGAGCAGAGGAAGGATCAAGAAGATAAGCAAAAAGCCAAGGACAAGGAAGCAGCGGTAAAGAGCACACAGGTGGAGACCCCAATGGCAATCGGTAGTCAGGCTAAACCGGCTGACATTACTAGTCCCATTGACCTCCAGTTTGCAAACAAATTAGAGTTGCTACAAAGCATTAAGGTTGCTCAAGAACACCTATAAGTGATAAGGAGGAAAAAGGAGCAAGATGTGATCCAAGCTATGGTGGACACTCTTACCATTTTGATACCCAGTATGAACCTTCCCAGTACGGATTCCTCACTTGCATAATTGAAGCTCCTATGCACAGTTGTAGAAGACCAAGTGCAAAGCCTAGAAGAGGTTGTAGAAGCAAAGGCCAAGAAGGAACATCAAAAGGCTCTGGACACTGCCTTGGTGAGAAAGTTAACAAAGATTCGGTCTGATCTTCAGAAGGCATAGAAGGACATTAGAGATGCAATGAATGAGGGTAATCTACTAGTCATCAATATTTTTCAACCTCATTTATTCTATGATGATGTGCTCACTCAGAAGGACAAATTGCAAACTGATATGCAGTCATTTATTAGCACCTTCAAGATGCCCTATGACTCCTTCTCCACATATGGAAAAACTTCTCACCAGTTTCAACTTCAGTCTGCAAGACTAGAGGCAGAGATAAGCAACTAGACATGTAATTTGCATAAACTTCAACTGGTCCTACTGCCAAGACTACAAATTCTCCAAAAATTATACCTCAATATAGATGCCCTAACGGTTACTCAAGAGATGAGTACCATGGATGCCATGGAGGAGCAGGTTTATTAGATGCAAACGGAGCATGAGGTTTCTACCTCATTGCTTGAATCATGGTCTTTATCCATGAAGACATTTATGCAGGACTTTAAATTAGTTTTTGACAAGTTTCACTCTTTATTGTCATAAACCCTTTAAATCAGTTATTAATGCAGAAAGAACAGGGGTTATTTAGCTATACTTTGTCATTGTTGGCAAAGGAGGAGAAGTGTACTGGTATTTAAATTTTGGTGCATACTATGTATACTTTCATGTTATTTCTGTTAAGGAGTAGTATACATTGTATTTTCTACAAAAGGGATAGTGTATATGCTTAGGGGGAGTAATTTTGATTATGGCATATTTTAGTTGTAAAACACTTAGATGTCAAAATTTTCCTAAGTGTTGCCATCAATGCCAAAGGGGGAGATTGTTGACATTTTTTGATGATTGATGTTGTGATTGTGATTGATGGACATGCACTTGATTTGAGACCACTTTTTGTATGTATGAGTTAAAGCTCAACTGGTATTTGTTCCAACTGGTATGATATATCATAGTCTTTAGACTATCGGCAAAAGTGTTTGAAGACCTCAAGCTGTATGAAGACCCGAAGCGATTCAAGGATCTCAAGCGATACGAAGGAACGAAGTGACACAACTCATTTTTCCCACTCTTCATTTTGTCTAAATGGCAACCAGTATTTTGCTTAAATCAATATTTTGTTTGAACCGGTAATACTCTGTGATGAGTTACCAACCGACATTTTGTGATGAGTTACCATCCACCGATTGTTTGGCGGTGCTAACGCTTTGGTGGTGCATTTGTGTCATGTTACCAAAAGTCTCTAGATGCATTGAACCTAGGAAATTGTATTGTAATCCTATTGGACCGACATTTAATTAAATTCCTTTATAAGGACATCATGTCTAGGGTTTTAGGGTGTTGCTAAGGATTAAGGTGGTTGATGAGTTTTTGTAAGTGAGATTATAGAAGAGAAGTTCATGTCTGTGAGAGAAGGTAGAGTGTGAATGTGTTGAATACTGAAGTAATGTTGGAATACATTAGGAATGAGCTATCAAGGATCTAACCAAGCAATCTATGCTATTTGCTAGATCACTCACTTGTTGATTACTCACATCTTCAACAAGTCTGAAGCCCTTAACCGGGTAGGCCCAAAAAGCCTTTTGTAAATCCTCTAACAAGGTGGTTCACATCTATGGATCTAAAATCCTCTAGCAAGGTAGTTTTTAATTGGACTTATCTCCTAACAGAGATTGAGATTCCTAACAGGATCTATTCTGGTAAAGAACATTGTATGACCTTAACCGGTCTGGGTCCTATTCTGTAGATAGTTACTTTTGAGTTTCATCTCACCGTGGTTTTTCCCATTTGGATTTCCACATTAAAATATCTTGTGTTATGGTGATTGTGATTCTGTGAGTGAATGCATTATTTTCTATTTGGTTTGCATGTGTGCTAACCGGTTTGTTTGCTAAACTGTTTCACCAGTTTACTGCTAGACTAGTAAAGTGTTTAAGTACAGTAATTTTTGGCATACTAATTCACCCCCCCCTCTTAGTATTCATTTTCTCTTGCCTGTATTCCTGAAGTTTTTTGTGTCAAAATCCTCTGGAATATTGACTCCTTTGCTAGACAGAATGAGTAGATATTTTTTCTTATCTATTTCTATATGTCTTTCTACATGTTTTTGGAAAGCTGCATTTTCTTGACATTCTTGGAGAAGTTCGTTGGTGATCTTTGTTTCTCCCATATTCACATATTCATCAAAAGGATTGGATAGTCTATGACTCATACTTGATTCTGGTTGTGATTCCTTCTTTTTGTTTCTCCGAGATCGAGTGACAACAGGCATTAATATATCTCTACCGTGATGAATTCTTCTATTGGAGTTCTTGGTGGAGTTGATGGCTCTAGTTGAGCCTCATTATAAGTGATAAGAAACTTTGGAAACAAAGCATGGTTAATCCTTCCTCCACTATTAATGCGTTGGTTGAATGTTGTTTTTTGAATATAAGCCCTACTTCTCAAAGGTTCTTTGTCAAATTCGTTTGTTTTTCCTTGGATATACAACTGCATATGATGCAATAATGTGTGATGTGATGCAAAGAGTTGATAGTTGATATAGAGAAATTAATTCCTTTTGATAAGTGCCTTAGAATTAGGTTGTCTCTTCTTCAACTTAGTCTTTTGATGAAGACTTCTTCTTTTCAAAATATGGGGAGTGGTCATACATAAATGATCAAATGTTGATGTTGATGTTTGGATATGGATACTTTGCTTGGAAACTTCAAGTTTACTTTATCAAATAAAGGTTTAGTTTGATTTTCCTCCACAACAAAGTGTGTCAAATGTTATGAGTCAAGTGTAGAAACTTAATTTGACAACTTGGGGACCTAACTAGGTATTGTTTTGATAGGATTTGTTAGATGGTGGAACCTTTAATCACTATTCTGATACTCCTTAATTTTGTTGGATGAAATCTGATCTCAAGCTAGTTGAAGATTTGAAAAATCTTTCTAAGAGTGCTTTGTTGGATTCAAAATTTCTCACTTATGATCCTTTTTTGAAGGTTCATTGCTGGATTTGTTAGAGGACCCAAAAGGGTATCTGAAACTGTTGATAAAAATTTCACACAGTGACCGGTTTGCTCTCTTTTTTTCACTTATTTTGATCATGCGCTAAGACAGAGACCTGATGCGCTAAAGGATGTTGTCAAAGCTATAGAATGTTCTAGATGCGCTATGCTACCTCTCCACGTGCTATTTTAGATTGTTTGATAATATAATTGTTAGATAAGTTATGCGTTATTATGTCCCTTTGACATGCTGATGTTTGGTATATATGCACTATAAAATGATTTGGATGCATTAGGCTGATGCTCTTATGCACTATAGTGATGTTGAGAAGCGCTATCTAAATTTTTACCAGTGTAAAAATGATCGTGCACTAATGTGAGTGATGAAAGTCCTAACAGTTGGTTGGAATACGCTATTGGATGGTTGAGATGTGCTAGGATGTTGCTCCTATGCGCTAACTGTCCTAAAAATTTTGTTTTGATGTTGAAAACTAACTTTTGTGACTTGATGGATGATTTTCTGAAAATGACTTGAAAACACAACAAATAGAAGAGATAACAACTTGTCTTATGCTAAACAAATAGTGTATGTTCTTTTGAGGATGTTTTCAAATCCTCGATGTTTTCACTGGTTTGGATTACAAAAAGATAGATCAAGTAGACTATTTATTCAAGGGTCATTGACAATATCATAGCCCACTAGTCTCAATACTCTGTCAGCTCAAACAACCTTGTCACCCCCTAGGGGGTGCCCACTTTTTTGCCTTTTGCTAGAAATTAACCCAAAGTGAATTGCTTCACAATTGGGTAGCTATCTTGGGAGCTATATGGTGAGTGATCTTGGGGGTGGATTCTTCCCCACCCTTGTACTATGATATTGCCAATGTTTGGCAACTAACTTGACTCAAAAATTCTATTGCTATGGTTTGTAATAAGGCTTCTGTTCAGTCTTCAATGATAAACTCCCTTGGGAGGCTTCCCAACATTTAGAACAAAGGCTCTATGTATCTTAAAGAAATTGGGGGAAGGCTAATCACTAAAAAAACCATTGGAGGGGACTCTCGTCAGCCTCCACATTTGATTATAGTGGGTTGAAACACTTGGCGATAAAGTCATTTCCCACTTAGGTCATTCCGCTCTCACCGGCCTGAATGGCATCCTAAGGGCAACTCGGGAGAGTAGGCCTTTTGAAGGATTTAAGTGCTTGAAGTAAAAGAAAGCATGAAAGGGTGGTTTGCTCTTTTGGTCACCCAATTAAGGGGAGAGCATATACCTTCCACTTTTGATCAAGGCAATCAAGTGTTCTTTTTAACCTTCAAAGCAATGATGATCTATCCTCTATTTGGAGATGTTTCTCCAACAAGCATGGTGTTTAGTTTAGTTCCTCATAGAAATTTGTTTGTTTAATCTAGGAAATGAAATCCTAGTCATATTAAAATAATGCACGTTGCTTGAAAATGAATTGCTTTGTAAGAAATGGACAAGTTGATTGTTCTTTTTAATTTTGCAAGAAAATGTGGATTGTTCTTTTTACCTTTGTGCAAGAAAATTGAAAATTTGTTGTTCTTTTTAGAGTAAAAAATGAAGTGTTTTCCCCTAATCTTGCTAGAAAGCAAATGTGAAGTTGTTGTTCCTTTTAAACTTGCAAATTTGATTCTTTTTAAACCCAAAGAAAAAATGTAGTTGATTTTAAGCCCAAAAGAAAGATAAGGTTCTTTTTAATCCAAAGGAAAAATAAGTTCTTTTTATCCAATTTTAAAAAGCTAGAAAGAAATCATAAATCCTAATTATAACTCCTCCAACATGCAAGAAACTGTTAAAATCTGCAAGGGAAGAAGTTAGAAAAAAATAAAAAAATAAAAAAAACATATGGTGGGCTTACACAAGCCTAATTTTTTTCTAACTCTGTTACAAAATTTTATTTTTCTCTGTTAGAGCCACGCGCTAAACTTTCACAAATACACACTACATAATGGTGTAAAAGCGCTAAAATAAAACCCCTAAGCGCTACTCTGATCCCCAAATGCGCTATGATGATACTCCTATGCACAAAAACAACAGAGAAGAATATGCACTAAGGAATGGGTTCTATGCGATGAATACACTAAAATTTTCCATAGATGTGCTAAAGTATGTTCCAAATGCACTAAACGAGTATTCCAGCATGCTTGTAATCCTTAGCCTATACAAAAAAATGATGCTATTTTTAGGGTCGGGCCCCAAGGTGGGTGCCAAAAATGTATGCAGGAAAATGAGGTGACCAAAATGAATAAATCGAATTCAAAAGACCCACACACCAATGAGACTCTTGGTGCAAGTATATGAACTAATTGAATTAGTTCAACTTCCCAAGGGGTGTTCCATTGTTCTCTATCTCATAGGATCCCTAAAGCCAATGTTTTGCTCTCAAATCATTGAGCAAGTGACTTAGGAATGACAACTCCAAGAACGAGTGATATTTGATCTACATGCATGAATGAATTCTAAGATCTATATGATGTTAAAAATATGATAGTTAAGCTTAAGATGAAGATAGTGATATGATAAGAGATTAACAAATTATCCTAACATGATAAACTATCCTAGCATGAATATTCTATGATATGAAAAATGCTTCTAAATGCTATGATGATATTCTAACAAAGAGAGGCTAAAATGCTTAGTAATTTAGGCTATAATGTAGATGCATGAAAGCTTGGAGATTATGGAAAATGAAGAATGAGAGCTCTATTTATAGGAAAAATAGGGAAATGGATGGTCAAGATTGAATAATATTAACAAGGGCCAGGATTGAAAGTTAATCAATCCATGTTTACAATTCTCACCAATGAAATGGTGACAATTGTCAACAAGAGGTTGCTTGAGAGGAGATGCAAGAAGCATTAAATGCCTGAGAAAACATGAGGGTTACCCTATGAGGTAAGGGTTAAGGTTGGGTTAGGGTTATCTAATGGATAAAGTTTTTACCCAAGGGGTAAACTCTTGTGTAAGGGTTAATAGGATAACCAAGGTCAAAGCCATGAGTGCTTGATGAGACCCTTGGGTTAGCTGAGGGTTAAGTTAGAGAGAAAGTATCTAACCATGCAAGAAGGTTGAGTTAACCATTAATGGTTAGGAATACTTTGGGGACAAATTTATAAGATTCCTTCCAAATTTGGGGGAATTCAGCAAGTTAGCTTGTTGAAGAAATAAAGCCTTTAATGCATTTAGAAGACTTTCTTCCAAATTTGAGAAGTGACCTCCTCAAACTTATGGAAATGACATGATTAGAGGGATTAAGGCTAATTGATTAAGATTAGATGAGTTCTAGAAGAATGTTTAGGAGGCAAGTGGAGATGTAGGAAAATGCAAGTGGATGGGGGAAAAGGGTTTTAATTAAAATTAAATTACTTTATTTCAACCAAAATAGATGCAACTTGCATAAATACAAGTGGGGGATTTAATAAATAAATTAGATTTATTTATTTGTAAGGATCAATTTAATTAAACGTAAATTTGATTAAAAAGGGAGAAAGGGGAATTAATTAAATAAAGCGATTTATTTAAGTAAAGGCTTAGAAAAGGTTTAGATGAATTTAATTAAATAAATTGAGTAATTTATTTAATCAAATGGATGAATGTGAAGAAATCAATTAAATATAATTTAATTAATAGGAGGAATGGGGTTAAAATAAATATTAAATATTTATTTAGGAAAGTGGTCAAATTTATACTTCTATAGTTTCATGTTGTACCTTTGATACCCCTTTTATAAATAACAAAGAGGTCAATGATTGCCCCTCTCCCAACATTTTTATCAATAGTGAGGACATTTTGGTGTAAGAAGATATTATTTACACTTCTTTTAATGATATCCCTCTTATGGATGAAGCTTTGAAGAATGATGTTGATCCTTCTCCTAAATGTACATCTAGCTCATGAGGATAATTTGGCATGAGAGTATGATACCATTGATACTTTTTCTAGTGACACTTCACCTTCCATTCACTACAACAATCTTTCTCTTAGCGATGAAGCATTGATGAATCATGCTTGTCCCTCTCCCAAAATTTTCCTACTTGTGAGGATATTTTGGTGTAAGAGGATGATGGCAATAGCATTTTTATCATTTATCTCCCTTATATAGATGAATCATTGGTGAATAAAGAGCCTAATCAAAGTAAAGTCAATAAAATTCATACAAATGAACATGTGAAATATCCAATTGTTGTCCACCTTCATCCTAGTGTCCCTCAACCCAAAAACAATCTAGTGATTGTTGTTAAAGGTGGTAAGAATCCAAGTGGACCTCCAAATTATTGTTTAAACTTTGTAAAACAAATCACTCAAATAAATAGGTTGAACCAACAATTGTCACAATAACCCCATTATAATACAATTTCTTATACAATACTCATAATATTTTTTCTCAACATATTGATAAGAAGTATGATTTTATTGAGGAGCTTTATGCTACTCTAGCTAAGATCTCCCTTTGGGATTTGATTCAAACTTCACCTACATACCATATGTTGATCTAGGAAGCCTTACATAAGGTTTTTCTCTCCCCTTTTGCTAGACTAAATGATGTATCATCCTCATTTGATTGTATGCATGAAACAAAGATGGATATCATATTCTCGCAACATGAAATACCTTCTTTTCAAGTTTAGAATTAACATGACCCCATCAATGATCGTACCTCACATAAGTGAACATGGGTTAAAGCATACCTTAATTGATAACGGATCATCTTAATTTTTGTACTATTTACTTGTTACATCAAATCAATATGGATTCCTATCTCATTCAACCTAACTCTCTTTATTCGTGGCTTTGGTAATGTTGGTAGATAGTAATTAGGTACAATCACATTACCTATTATGGTAGGAAATTTGACTTTATCTATAACTATCTATTTTGTGTTTGATACTCTCACATACAACCTTGTTCTAGGTAGACCATGGCTTCATGACTTCATACCATGCAAGTAGTCCTGTCTACTCTTCATCTCACAGTAAAATTCATTTACAATAACAAACTTTATAGAATCAAGGATGATGCTAATCCTTATAGTGGTGTCCAAGAAGAAGTATGATGAATATCTTCATTTAAAAGTATGATTCCATATACAACATACTCTCCTACCAATGATGCTTTTATAAAGAAAAGTTGGGGTCCATTAGACTTTACACTCTCCTTTGACAGAGAATATAAAGTCCCCCGATGAAAATTTGGAGCTTCAAAGGAGACTTATATTTCATTTATCCTACCTACTTATTCATCTCCTAACACATGTATTGATGATGATTGGGCCTATCTATACTTCAACCTATATGATTCAATTGAATATAATATTGAAAATTCTCATCCCGACATCTCAACACCCAATAAGAATTCTATATTTGATTTGAAAAAAAAAATGAGTTAATTTTAAAATATTTTCTAAACATGTATATAATGGACATGGTTTAGGATGTATGGAACAAGGTATTGAGGCTCATGATAAATCAAAATCACAATTTTCTAAAGAATTTTTAGGTTTCCAACCTCCCAAAAGGCAACCCGCTTAGTCTCCCTTTGCCAAAATGAAAGAAAAATTATAAACCTAATCAACAAAATGATTATTTTTGTGTGTGATCAAATGCATAACCATCCAATAATAAGTGTCAAGCCTTGGAATGTAAAATTCAACAACTTATCATAACTAGTATCATTCAAAATATAGGTGACAATGTGGTGCACTTTTTTCCTATCCCTTCTAAATAGCTTCTATTTGTTTCTCCTCACTATGCGACATTTGTATCTCTACATGGGGTTTCATTTTCATTCATGGTGGTACAATCTTAATTGTAACCATTCCTTTTCTAGGGTCAGAAATATAATAGTATCTAGTATGGTTGTTCTTTCCTACACACTTAGGGGCATGGATAACTTGTTTGAGGCATGCAGCCTTTCTTAAGGATCTTCTCTACTTGTGTGCATATTTGTTTAAATATATCCTTCCCTTGGAAAGAAATAGGTGTATTTAGACAAGGATCCTCGCCTCACTTTATGTCTTTGATATCTAATTATCCTTGATAAGGATCCCTTTACAATTGTTGCAATATTTTTCCTTTACAATAATCTATTCCTTTCTTAAAATGTGCATCCTTTTATAAGGATCTTCTTCCTAGCTTGGAACACATGCATTTTTGAAAAGGATATATCCTTGGTGTTTAAGGTGTTTTATTCTTGATATGGATCTCTACTTTATTTAAGATGTCAAAATAGAAACATATTGACATCTTAAGGAGGGGTAATATGAGGCTTCCTGGTTTCTTATAGTTATTTGTTATTGTACTCCCAAAATGGTGGGCTTTTTATGCAAAATGCCCCTTAAGGCATGATTATAAATCTCTCTCAAAATTTTCATGACATTTAACCTTTGTTTTTATCATCTATAATAACATGGATTACTAGTTTGATCTCTTAAAGCATCAATGATATATGGATCAACCAACATAGCACAACTTGCTAGTCAGTGGCATCCATATGACTCATCCTCATCCTAATCTTCTAGAATAACACAAATTTCTAGCTTGATCTTTAACAAAATTTTGGTCAACTAGTATTACAAGGTTTACTAGTTTGATCATTGTTATATATTTGTGCTCCTCGATCATTGGTCATATAACATATCATAGCTTGTTAACATGATTGTCACTGTTATCACTTATGCTTTCTCAAGTGTTGATTACCTAGTTTAGTATGGTTTGCTAGCATGATCCTTTAGTAAACATGTTGGTCAACTAGTCTAGCAAGGATTACTAGTTTGATAATTGTTATAATTTGTATTCCTTGATCATTGGTCATCTAACTGTAGAGGGGGAAAAGTTAACTACCCCGACAGACGAATAACAACATCCTCTCGGGGATACTAATCGACCTCTCCACTCAGGATGAGTGCAAAGCCTAAGGCTACTGTTAGTGAACAAATTTGTACTTCTAAAATAACTATACAAATAAACTCAAAATGCCCAAAATGAAGGACAAAAATAAGTAACAGTTGGATAGATTATCATTGAAGTGATAATATTCCTCTGAATTGAGAGGTACAACTCCCTCTTAGAATATTTACAAGGAATTAAATTGCTGATATGCTTTTAACTAGAAAGCAATAAAGGAAAATAACATCCATCCATATCCATGAAAATGAATGCCAAAGATTTACAAAACGGATATAAATATAGACCATTAAATCAAACTTTAATTGTTTGCACTTATGGATAGCATTTGGACTAAAAACTAACTGAGAATGTTGTTGCTCCAATATGGCTTACTTTCAAGCACACGGACTTGTAATAAATCCATATACACAATTGATTATAGAAGACATGACGTTAATAAACAACTGTAAAGGCTCAAAGTCTAGCTATAGTCATGAGAAGAATATCAACAACACAAAGATTGAAGATACCATCTGCATTCTATTCATGTCTGAAAATCAACTAAAGATTGATATTTTCTATACAAAACATTGCTTAGAAAAGCTTAACTCCTCCCTTACAAATAAAAATCTACTCCCTCTCACCCACAGGCTGCTAGAAGAAAAGAAAAGAAGAAGAACCTCGCCTCCTTCAATCCTTTCACAATAAATGGCTACATGAGATCTTTATTCAGTTTTATAACTGAATCTTGAAAAACCTTTTAACTTATGCTTTTTACTTTCCCCATTACTCTTATTTATAGCATCAAATATTTATAAACATTAGAAATATAATTCTCTAAAGTTTATAAGAATATTTGGACAGGTGGCACTTGAATATTTTATCCCAAAATGAAAATATTCTTTATGCTGGGCAGACTGAAAATATTTGTGACAGTCAAAATCTATCTCAGTGCGGGGGCCGTAACTTTTGTTTGCACTATTGGATCTTTCTCAATTTTGGATATGTTGGTTGTAACCTAGTTTTCTACATTCTGACTAGGGCCATTTTAAAAATAATGTTTGAGTAAAAAGATATGTGCTACTATGTGCGGGTCTATATGATTATCATAAAATCAGACTTGTAGAGCTTGAACCTTGAATCTCGTCGAACATTTTGAACATCACTGAACTGTTTGAACTAGGTTCAAACGGTTCACAGTTTGGAGAAAGAGTATATGAAACATCATCCACAACCATGAAATAGAGCTACTGCAAAACACTTGATATGAATGTTAGCCTGAAAATGTCTTAGACACAACTTAGAACCCGCGGTACCTAAATGAACACTATGAACTCTTTTTAGGATGGTTCGAGGGGTTCATGAGGTTCAAACTGACCATTAAAACGTAATGCTAAGGATTTAGAAATGATTTATAGGAGGATTAGGGATTGAACCAATGAACTTTTAACAAGATTTTGGGAAAAAGAGAGAGAAAATGACTCAACTAAAATTTTTGCAAGGTGACTCACTCTTGTTATGAGGGATGAATGACAAGGTAACATTGGCTCTGGCTTGGGACCGGGACTGTAAAGGACTAGGAGAATCCATAATGTCTTTGGAAGAGATCAGTGCCTATCCATTGGGAAATAGAGTCAAGAAAAATAAAGCATAGGGAGCTTCTTGTAGAGGGCAGAGGCAACAAGGAAAAACTAACAAGCCAAAATCCACACTAAACCAAGGCTAAAAATTAAGACAAGCTACACCTAGATCACACCAAAAATATACAGGTAGGAAAATCCCACCACGAGAACTGGAGCCAAGAAATTCTTACACAAAATGATCTACCGATTGGGAGTAGAAGGAGCCTTTTCAGAAAAATGGCTTGTGTTCAAATGAAGCAACCCAAAACCATGCTCTTCTGGTAACTTCTTCAATGTTGAACACCAAACTAACAATATGCAAGAACTTTGTGAATACACATTCATGCCCAAAAAGCAATGTTTCATCATGAACTTCTGAATTTTTTGGAAATATCTGCACAGTACTTCTCAAATAATGTTCTATTTCTGGCTGAAAAAAGTAATGCTTAGAAATTCCTAGGGAAAAGGTTGCATCATTCTCACAGTCGCCACTATTAAGACCATCATTCTTAAAATAATTTTTAGCATTTGAACTATCTCAGAATTGAGAGACACTTCATCATGCATGGTGTCCAACTCAGCTGAAATGACTTCAACATCTTTTACGGAGATTAAATCTGCAAATTCCCTATCCAAACTTAATGCATGAAATAAATTAATACCTGAATCCTTCTCCTTGAAATCCCCTTCTTCAATGGATGACAAGAACTTCTCTATGATCTCTCCTTCACAAAAAGAAGTACTATCCAAATCGGTCAATAGTTCTTGGGACTGCAACTCTTCATTAGTTTGACCATTATTTTGTTTCACTTCTGAATTTTCTTTTTCAATCTGATTTTCAGAATGGGAAACATCTTTATCAAGACATGATTCCACCTTATTGTGAACACAATATTCATTAGGAAGACATAATATTGCTTTATTGTCAAAATGAAATGACTCTATGAACTCATCACAAACTTTTAAACATAATGAATCATTTTCATCAACTTCATGTATAAGACTGAAAGCTTCATACTCTGGTTGCATGTAAATCCAAAAATTTTCATCCTTTATACTTTTTGGAACAAGATAACTTTCCATACTATCAAAATTGAAAGTTTCTATTTCTAGGTAAGAGAAAGACCTCAAAAAACCTTTTTCATTCAAGCTCGTAGGTTCTCCAATGTTGTCTTGATTATTCTCACTTACCATTGTCTGACTTGCATGAGACTGAACTATTTCTTGCTAAACTTCTCACTCATTCAAGACAAGGTAATTGTAGGAGTGAGATGAAATTGAGATGACTGGAGCCTCATCATCATCAAATTTTAATTCTTCTTTTAGTTACAATATTTTTTTTGCATTAACTTACAAAACTCTTGTCTTTTCTTTCAATTCTTTCAATTTGTGAAATCTGATGCAAAGGCTTCTCCATAGAAGAGTGGATGCATGATCATCTTCCACACTTATATTATTTCTAACAGCATGAGAAATACTTTCTTTGTAATGCTCCAAGAAGTCATGTAGTATTTTATCATCTATTGCAATAATTTCCAAGATCGAAGGATGTGGTGTTTTCCCTTTTCTCATTTTGCCTTGAGCATGATGTTTATATACAGAGTCGCCAATCTCCTGCACAGAGATAAATCTAAAAATATGAGGAAACAAAATGTACTAGTCTTTGATTCCAAATCCCCAACAAAGTTACCAAAAATCTGTTAGTGAACAGATTTGTTCTTCTAAAATAACTATACAAATAAACTCAAAATGCCCAGAATGAAGGGCAAAAAGAACTAACAGTTGGATAGATTATCATTGAAGTGATAATCTTCCTTTGAATTGAGAGGTAGAACTCCCTCTTAGAAGATTTACAAGGAATTAAATTGCTGATATGCTTTTAACTAGAAACCAATAAAGGAAAATAACATCCATCCATAGCCATAAAAATGAATGCCAAAGATTTACAAAACAGATATAAATGAAGACCATTAAATCAAAGTTTAATTGTCTGCACTTATGGATAACATTTGGACTAAAAACTAACAAAGAATGTTGCTGCTCCAATATGGCTTACTTTCAAGCACACAGACTTGTAATAAATCCACATACACAATTGATTATAGAAGAAAGGACATTAATAAACAACTGCAAAGGCTCAAAGTCCAGCTACAATCATGAGAAGAATATCAACAACACAAAGATTGAAGATACCATCTGCATTCTATTCATGTCTAAAAATCAACTCAAAGATTGATATTTTCTATACAAAACATTGCTTAGAAAAGCTTCAACTCCCTCTCACCCACAGGCTGCTGGAAGAAAAGAAAAGAAGAAGAACCCCACCTCCTTCAATCCTTTCACAATAAATAGTTACATGAGATCTTTATTCAGTTTTATAACTGAATCTTGAAAAACCTTTTAACTTATGCTTTTTACTTTCCCCATTACTCTTATTTATAGCATCAAATATTTATAAACATTAGAAATATAATTCTCTAAAGTTTATAAGAATATTTGGACAGGTGGCACTTGAATATTTTATCCCAAAATGAAAATATTCTTTATGCTGGGTGGACTGAAAATATTTGTGACAGTCAAAATCTGTCTCGGTGCAGGGGCCGTAACTTTTGTTTTCACCATTGGGATCTTTCTCAATTTTGGATATGTTGGTTGTAACCTAGTTTTCTTCATTATGACTAGAGTGATATTAAAAATAATGTCTGAGTAAAAATATATGTGCTACTGTGTGCGGGTCTATATGACTGTCATAAAATCAGACTTGCAGAGCTTGAACCTTGAATCTCGTTGAACATTTTGAACATCACAGAACTGTTTGAACTAGGTTCAAATGGTTCACAGTCTGGAGAAAGAGTATATGAAACATCATCCATGACTATGAAATAGAGCTACTGTAAAACACTTGATATGAATGTTAGCCTAAAAATGTCTTAGACACAACTTAGAACTCGTGGTACCTAAATGAACACTATGAACTCTTTTCAGGATGGTTCAAGGGGTTCATGAGGTTCAAACCGACCATTGAAACATAATGCTAAGGATTTAGAAATTATTTATTGGAGGATTAGGGATTGAACCAACAAACTTTTAACAAGATTCCAAAAAAAAGAGGGAGAAAATGAATCAACTAAAAATTTTGCAAGGCAACTCACTCTTGTTATGAGGGACGAATGACAAGGTAACAGCTGCCAAGTACCCCATATATAACATGAGATGGATTACAAAGATCTTCTAATGAACTTAGCCAACTCTTTGCCCATAGATGCATGTGTGAGCCATGGACACCAACATAGCATGTTCACATCTTGTACAAATAGAGTACAAAGTCTCATAAAAAAATACAAAGTGATGGGATATGTGTTTCTAATATATTTAAACAAGGTAAATGTATGACAAAAAGTGAAAATGTCTATGAATACTTAAATAGAAGAATAAAAGAAAGGAAAGATATGATCTGTGAATGAAACCTCCAATAATAAACTCTTCTTAGCAACTTGCACACAAGATAGAAAGGAAAATTTTGGGGCTATGTTTTAGAGGTTTGCCATAGTTAGAACCCAATTTTGGTGTTTCCACCATCATAGACAACCAGGATAGAATGATAGATAAATCAATAGAAAATATACAAGATAAACAAGGTAATAACTATGTTATGGAGATACATAAAAAATGATAAAATAAAGAGAGGAAGAGACTCCCCTTCCATACCCAAAAATAGAGCCTGTAGGAGAGAAGAAGAAACATGAAGTCCTCTCGAAGCACTTAGATTTAAAAATGGAGTCTCAAGTGGAAAGTCGAAAGTAAACCTAATAGTTTGTGAATTCTTGAAATATGCTGGAGATTGAAATAGATAGTGATTCAAATGATAGAGAGAAAAATGAAGGCAAGAAAGGAAAGATAAATAAGTTGGAAACAAAACCAACATCGGTGGTCGTGATAGGAGGCTTGACAAACTCTGTAAGTCATAGGCATAACGCTTCAATGACCACCTTTAGACTAAAAATTTATAATATTCTAGTGTGGTGCGTGGACATCTTCATGGCACGTAGGTGTCCATGGGTCATACAGACAATGAGGTTGACAAAAGGACAAAGGTATGTTGAATGGAGCATAATACTGAGAGGGGGGGTGAATCAGTATTCCCACACACATAAATTTTTTACAGATTTATTAAATTCATCATTTAATCTCATCAACATGAACCAACAAATACTTAATTAACAAACAACACAACATTGGGAATGGAGGGAACAGCGCGGCTGGTTCCTCTGGTTCTGCTGCCTCTACAGCTCAAGGACAAGTGGTGGATGATGAGGATGGGAGATCGGATGGGGACCCATGACATTGGGACCCTCCTCCTGACCATGAAAACATGATAGATTCTACAAAATTGGGTCCTGAGAGCATGAAAGCTGACTTGGAAAAGACATCAGAGGTGAAGGCTCTCAAACCTTGGAATCGCCTTTTTGCAAACAAACCCATGGGTAAATTGTCCTTCCCCTCTGTGGAAGACATTTCTGATAAAAAATAGGCAAATTTTCTATTGTAGTTCTAGATATGGTCATTGATCATAGTATATCTCTAATGGCCTTTTCTCTAGTGGGAAAGTTTGTTGGACGACGACCCAATATTGAGGATGTTAGATCTTTCGTTAAGAGGAAATGGAGGCTAAAAGGTCAGGTTGATGTTTCCGCCCTATCAAGGTTTTTTTCTGGTTTTTCTTTCTCTTGTGGGGAAGATCTGGAAATGACCTTGAGTGGTGGACTGTGGATGTTTGGTAAATCTTCATTATCCCTAAGGAAATGGTCTCCAAATATGGAACTAAATGACTCCTTCTTTGAATCTGCCCCGGTCTGGATAAGGCTGCCCGACTTACCACTTGAATTCTGGGTGGAGGATGTTTTTTTAGGTATTGCTAACTCCTTTAGGGAGCTTGTTGTGACAAATCCTATGACAACAGCTTGAAAGAGACTAGTATATGCGAGAATCTGTGTCAACATATCTCAGAATATGGATCTTTCTAGCTCTATTGATATAAACTCCAAACTTGGGTTATGGGAACAAACTATAGAGTTTGAGTCCCTCCCCTTTGTGTGCTTCTCCTGTAAGAAAGTAGGACACTGGGCTAAGGCTTGCCCTAGTAACCCAAAAAAACCTCTGAAGACTAATAATCTTCACAAATAGGTATGGAAAGAGAAGATTAACATTAAGGAGGATAGTAGAGTGGAAGGAGGAAGTGGAACTCCTAGTAACCTAAAAGACTTACTAGAAGATGATAGGAAAGCTAGTCCTCTTAAGGTTTCCCTTCTAAAGGAAGATAAAAAGGTTGAAAATATTAGATTTGAGGTCAAAACAGTGAATGTTTTTGAAGTTTTACAGACTTAGGAGGAAGAGAATGTAGACATAGAAGAAATTCTTGAAGAAGGTGAGATTGACGATATGAATGAATCCCAACATGAGGCCCTTCAAGTTTTAGTAATGAAAAGTAACAAAGCTTGTCCAAATAACTTTGAAGGACGTGAAGTTATTTTTGGAAGGAAGAATAAGTTCGGATTACCTTAGGGTAACCTAAATTCCTTATTTCAGAATGCTAGAGCTGAAACGCCCACTTCATCCCATAAAGGAGGAGAATTGTGGAATAATATGCAAGATGATCACAAAGATGAACATGAGGAAGAGATAATAGGAATTGGAAAAAAGAAAAATAAGAAGACACGATGCTCTATGGGGTTAAAACTAGGACTAGATCTAAGGCAGATATTGGTCTCTCTAAATCTCTGTAGGGTCGTAAACCCATGAAATGGCATAGGGACCAGGACAGTAAACAAAACATAGCGGATGGAAGGCAGCGAACTATACAAGAATCTTGTTCTTAGGTTTCCAAATGAAGGTAATCTCCTGGAACATTCAAGGCCTAAATGGTCTCAACAAACATGATATATTACAGAATCTTATTAGAGACCATAAGCCGGATATCATCCTGGTTCAGGAAACCAAAATGAGTAAGGAAAAAGTTGAGAATTTAAATTTCTTTAAACATGGAGGAGTCTGTGGTAGTAGCTCGAATGGGGCATCAGGTGGGGTGGCTATATTTTGGAACAAGAAAACTATTTTAGGAGATATTATTGATGAAGATGGTAATATTATATCAATGAAAGTTAAAAGTATCACTGAAGGAAAGGAATGGGTGGTTACTAACATTTACGCCCCTAATTCCAAAGCTGCTAGGAGTAAATTCTCGGATAAAATCCAGTAAAAAAGAAGGTTTTTTTCTCAAGATAGCTGGCTGTTGATGGGAGATTTCAACACTCCGTTGCAAGGAACTGACAAATTTGGAGGAACTCAAGCCCAACTGGATAGCAGAACTGACTTGATGGATTTCATCAATGCTAATGCCTTGATTGATTCTAATCTTACTGGAGCTTCTTACACTTGGTCTAACCAAAGGGATGGAGAAGACCTCATTTAGGTAAGGCTTGATAGATCCCTTACCACTCATGATTGGATCCTTTCACATAGATGTTCTTTGTCAGTTATCAATAGAATTGGCTCAGATCATTATCCCATTTCTTTTGTTGCTAAGTCTGTTAAGTGTAAAAGGTGTTTTCCTTTCCGATTTGAGAAAATGTGGATATCTCACCCATCTTTGGAAAAATCCATTGCCACTTGGTGGAATATTGATGTGAATGGATCAGCTATGTACAAAGCTGCTAAAAAACTTAGAAACATCAAAGATAACATTA
Organism: Cryptomeria japonica; assembly: GCF_030272615.1. NCBI lineage: Eukaryota > Viridiplantae > Streptophyta > Pinopsida > Cupressales > Cupressaceae > Cryptomeria > Cryptomeria japonica. Next base: position 297,863,468 of record NC_081413.1, on the reverse strand, counting down.
AGATCTAGAATAAGCAGGTTTTTGGTGATTATTTTGAATAAAAAGAAAAGTTGAAGGAGGAATTAGAACATATCCAAAACTCAATACAGAAAGATGGCTATAATAAGTATCCCAAGGCTAAGGAAGATGAAATTTAAGTCAAACTTCACAACATTATATCTAGGGAAGAAATTTACTGGAGACAGAGATCGAGGGCTATCTAGTTGGAAGCTGGGGATAAAAACACTAAATTTTTTCACATGACCTCCATGAAACATAAAGCTACTAACAGAATATCAAGATTAATTGTTGAGGACAAAATTCTTCTTACGGATGATGACATTGGGGATGAAGTTGTTAGGTTCTTCTCTCAGCTCCTCACTGGTAGTAGGGAGGTTGACATTGCTAAGCAACAAGACCTGGTTGATAACATTCCCAATATTATTGAACCTCACCAGAATAAGGCTCTTTTTTCTATCCCTTTTGCTGAGGAAATTAAAAAAGATATTTTTTCTTTTCAAGGGGATAAGGCTCCGGGACCGGGTGGCTTTCCCATGTTCTTCTTTCAGGAATATTGGCATATTGTGGGGAAAGATACGGTCAATGCTGTTAAAGATTTTTTTGAATCTAGAAGAATCTTTAAGGAAATAAATTCTACTTTTATTTCCCTAATCCCTAAGGTGGATGGGGCGGACTCCATAGGAAAATTTAGGCCAATAAGTTTCTGTAACTCCTTTTACAAGATTATCTCTAAAGTTATGACTTCCAAAATTTTGGCTGTTCTCCCCTTCATCATCTCAGAGGAGCAAAAAGGATTTGTCCCTTGTAGGCAGATTTTGGATTCTATTATTCTTGTGCATGAGAATATTCATTCTCTTAATGCTGCTAACAAAGAAGGTTTTCTGATAAAATTGGATTTGGCAAAATCTTATGACAGAGTGGAATGGTAGGTTCTTTTCAGAATTATGGAGGCCTTAGGATTTGATGATAAGATAATTAAAGTTATCAGAGAACTGATCTCTACCCCAATCTTTTCTATTCTTATCAATGGATCTTCATCTAGATTTTTTATATCTTCTAGGGGGCTCAGGCAAGGAGATCCTCTCTCCTATTCTTTTTACCATCTTGGTGGAGAGTATGGGCAAACTGATTCAAAAAATGAAAGTGAATAAAACCATCAAAGGTCTTCAACCTTCCTCTGCTAATGTGTCTTGTACTCATCAACAGTTTGTTGATGACACTATTTTAATGGGATACTCCTCTATTGGGGAGGCTACTGCCTTCAAAGGTTCTCTTAGCCCATATTCTTTGGTGACAGGTCAAGAAGTCAATTGGGAGAAGTCTGCTATCTATTTCATGAATACCCCTATTTTAAGGCAATAGAGAGTTACTAACATCATTGAGTACAAGGTGGAATTGCTTCCCTCCACTTATTTGGGTCTACCTCTGGGTTTGGTCCCCCTAAACTCCTTCTAGAACTTGTTAATTGATAAACTCAACAAGAAATTGGCTAGTTGGAAAGGATCTATGTTATCTCAAGCAAGAAAGATGCAACTTCTTCAAGCTACCCTTCAGAATCTTCCTGTCTATGCTCTTAGTCTATTTGGTATTTTGGCTAAATTTGCTGAAGCTTTACAAAGGATTCAGAAAAGATTTCTTTGGTTAGGGGTTGAAGAAAAAAAAAGGATTGCCTTGGTCGCCTGGTAAAAAGTGTGTAAGCCCAAGTGTAAGGGGGGTTTAGATATTAAAGCTCTTAAAACTTTTAATAAAGCTCTGCTTGCTAAACAGATATGGAGGGCTTATGGCATTAAGAAAGATTAGAATTGGGTGTGGTTTGATAAATATATTCATGACCAACCCCTTCAATCTCTCCTCTACTCTAAAGACTGATAATTCTGACACTTAATGTAAGTACAGATCCAATAGCCAATAAGATGAGAGGGGGGGTGAATCATACAAATTGAATCTTCGATAAAAACATCAGATTCAACCTCGGTAACATATACTTCAGTAATATAACCAAAACTGCTAAACATGAAAACATGCAAACTCAAAAGCATATAAACATCATAAACCTCATAACACTAGATTTAATGTGGAAACCCAAATAGGAAAAAACCACTGTGGGATTTTGGACCCACTAAGAAATATACTCTTCTGGAGTATGCTTGGTTAAAAGCAAATCCTATTAAAGATTACAAACACGTTGCTAGATGTGACCCGGTTAAGGGATTTCCCTCAGATCTGTTAGGATCTTCACCTTGTTAGAAGTGACCATGTTAAAGGATTTCAAACACTCAATTAGAATGTCACCTTGCTAGAGGGTTTTATAAATAAGACTGTTAAGTCCACTCGGTTAAGAGATTTTCTATCACTTTCACAAAATAACAGTAATAAACATCTATCTACAACTTCACATCTAAAATGCTAAAGAAGATTCTTATTTGCTCAATACAATCTAGACATAGATCTAATCTTGTCCATCTGCTGGGCTTCTATACTCTGTTATTCAAATAGGTCTTCAAGCTTCTGTGCTCGGTAATCACTATGTAGCATCCCTATGCATACATTTGCCCGCATACATTGTTTATCAACAACTGCCTATTTATAAACAATTAGCTAACCGCTTAATCTCCTTGATCATATTTCCCATGATCAATCATAGCCATCAGATCTTCAATCTTGTCTAGGTTCAATGTATCCTTCGATTTGAAAAATGTTTTACCCTACCTAAGAACTTGCATATATTTCTTGGAACTTGTGCTAGGGTAATGTGGTTCAATCTGTGCTGTAGATCTTCATGCCAATTTTCCTTTGCCATAGATTCATTAACAAACTTCATGCACGACATACCAATCATTTAATTAGTTCTATCTCATCAGCTTCCTTCATTAAATAATGCATGTAACCATTTAATGTATTCTATTACAGCTCGGTTACAACTTGGTAATAACTTGATAAATACTAAACTTCACTCGATAGACATTCTGCCTTCATTAACCGATAGTGATAACCTTAGGGTTTACCAACTAGGTTCCTTAGGGTTTATTGACTAGGTTCTTTGCTCAGTAACATAGTATAGTATTAACCTTACAATTTACAACATATGTATGATGTTAAAACAATCTAAACATCATGATCTCATCATTGTTTGACTTGGTAATAGTTGCCCATTGAATACCTTATTCATCCCCTTATTCATCATATTCTTTATGTGTCTTTTACTGACATCTTTATACTCATCAAATCACACTTCTCAAGATATGGCGACATCATACTGAATTAGAAAATCAATTTCTTGACATCAATGACAAAATAATAATATTAAGACAGTAAATCATCCTTAATTAGTTATATCCATAATCATCAACAACCTTCTCAATATCCTTATTGAAATGCCAACAATCTCTCATTATCTGTAATTAATGCCAAATGCCAACAATCTCCCTCTTTGGTATTGATGGCAAAACCAATTGATTTGACCTAATTGATTCGGATTGTTGTGAGTTGTTTGTGAGTTTTTGAAATGCTCTCTTCCTGTCATCAGAATTCTCCCCTTTGAATTTAGTCTTCTCCCCCTTTTTCTTCAATCTTCTTCAGTATTCTCCCCCTTTGACAACAATGCCAAAAAGTAAAGAACTAAAACATAATTTCTTCCTGTATGAAGTGAATTCCTATTGTAATGTGTCAACTTAGTCTTGGTCAGAGCATTTTGTCTTCAATTCCTGTTCCCTGTATTGTATCCTGCACACCTTTAGAAAACATCGTAAAGTGTGTAAATCAACATCAACTCCTAAAAGATATTCTGTAGAGTCATCGAATTGATGCTTTCATTGAACTCGGTCAGTGAATAGAAGATAGGGGTAGGACCCCTAACTTACTTTTGAGATACTCAAAAGTGTCCCTTGGTAGTGGCTTGGTGAAGATATCTTCTATTTCTTCCTTTGTGCTAACATACTCCAACACCACTTTCTTCGCGTGAGCTTCTTCTCTAAGATAATGATATTTGATAGAGATGTGCTTTGTCTTAGAGTGCATAATAGGATTCTTCAAAATGTTAATGGCACTAGTATTGTCATAGAATATAGTTATTGGCTCAGTAACTTTCTCATTTATACCTTCCAATAGTTGTTTGATCCATGCTTTGTTGGTACAATTCAATGTTGCAGCAACGTATTCAACTTCTATTGTTGACTTTGAAACACATCCTTATTTCTTGCTAAGCCAACTCACTAGTCTTTCTCCTAAAAAGAAAGCTCCTCCACTTGTGTTTTTTCTATCATCAATGTTGCCTGCCCAATCAGCATCAGTATACACTTTTAAATCAAAATCATTTCCTTTCTGAAATACTAAGCCATAATCCTTGGTGCCTTTCAAGTATCTAAAAATTCTTTTGATTGTTGTCATGTGTGTTTCCTTAGGATCTATAGAGAATCTTGCAACTATAACTACTGCATGTGCTATGTCTGGTCTGCTGTGAACAACATATTGTAGCTTTCCAATCATGGATCGGTAAAGTGTCTCATCAACAGATGCAGATTCATCATTCTTTGATAATTTATAGTTGGTAGTCAAAGGAGTACTTACTAGTTTTGAATCCTCCATTCCAAATTTCTTCAAGATTTCCTTTATGTACTTGGATTGAGTAATGAAAATCTCATTTTTCATTTGTAGTCTCTGTAAACCTATAAGATACTTTATCTCACCGATTAATGACATCTCAAATTCTTTGCTAATTTCATTTCCAAAGTTCTTGCATAAAGAGTCATTTCCACAAAACATAATATCATCAACAAATATTGCTGAGATCAGTATTCCATTTTCATCATTCTTCATGTACATATTGTTGTTCTCACTTGTCCTTATAAAACCAATTTTAATCAAATAAGAATGCAATCTTTCATACCATGCTCTAGGTGCTTGTTTCAGGCCATATAATGCTTTGTTCAATTTACATACCTGATCTTTACTCTTGTCTTCAACAAATCCTTCAGGTTGTTCAATAAAAACTTCTTCTTCTAGTATTCCATTTAGAAATGCAGATTTGACATCCATTTGATATATCTTGAAGTTCTTGAAAGCAACATATGCCAACAATGTTCTTACTCCTTCAAGTCTAGCCACAGGTGCAAAAGTTTCACCATAATCAATTCCTTCTTCTTGAGCATAACCTTTGCAAACTAGTCTTGCTTTATTTCGAATGACCTCACCTTTTTCATTTAGCTTGTTTCTAAAAATCCACTTTGTACTGATTACATTTTTGTCCTTCAGTCTTGGGATTAGTGTCCATGTGTCATTCTTCTTTATTTGATCAATCTCTTCTTTCATAGCATTTATCCAATCTTCACTATTAAATGCCTCTTTCACTATTCTCGGTTCAAATTCAGATATCAGACATGTGTTCTATCTCAGTTTGTTCCTTGTCATCATTGGATCATCCTTATCTCCTATAATCTGACTTGGTGCATGATGTCTTCTGACATACTTGGCTAATACAGGCTCGGTAGGCTCTGTATAATCTTCTTCATCACTCAGTAACTAGATATTCTCTTCATTTTCTTCAACAGTTTTCTCGATAGGACTTGTCAGTTGAACATAGACAAATTCATCATATTCTTCTGGTTCTTTGGAATTTCCTTCATCATTTCTTTCTGCAAATTCATCAATTTTCACATTTTCACTTTCTACTATTTTGTTAGATGATTTGATCAGACATTTAAATGCTTTGCTTCTAGAAGAATAACCTAGAAATGTTCCTTCTTCACTTTTCTGATCAAACTTGTCATTTCTATCATCTTTGTGTACATAGCATCTACTTCCAAAGATTTTAAAATAACTTACATTAGGTTTCTTCTCATACTAGATTTCATAAGGTGTCTTCAAAGTACCTTTCTTCAGTTGTACTCAGTTCAGGGTGTAAACTGTTGTGCTTATTGCTTCTCTCCAAAATGTTTGTGGCACTTTCTTTTCAATCATCAGGGTTCTAGCACAATCCACAATAGATCTGTTTCTTCTCTCAGCTATTCCATTTTGTCATGGAGTTCTCAGTGCAGAGACTTGTCTTTTAATACCATGATCATTGCAGAATAAGTTGAATTCATCAGATGTGAACTTTCCTCCTCTATCTGATCTAGGACATTTCAATTGTCTTCCTGTTTCATTTTCAACTCTTGCCTTGTACCATTTAAACATTTGAAAAGCTTCTAATTTTTCTTTTAAAAACATTACTGACATCATCCTTGAGTAATCATCCACAAATAATATGAAATATTTATCACCATAATAACTTTGAACTTTCATAGGACCACAAAGATCAGTGTGCACAAGATCTAAAATTCCCTTAGAAGTGTAAGACTTACTTGTAAAGCTTGATCCTATCATCTTACCCATCTGGCATCCTCGATACATAGCATTCTTAGGTTTTTCAAGACTTGGTAGACCTCTTACTTGATGCTTCTTACTTATTTTGATCAGATTATCAAAATTTACATGACAAAACCTTTTATGCCATAACCAAGTATCATCTATCTTTTCATACAAACACTTGTTCCGAGTTGAGTGAAGGTGAAATGTATTACCTTTTGTTTGTGTCCTGGTAGCAGCTAACTTTCCATGCTTGTCATGAACTTTGACAATTCCTTTCTGAAATTCTATTCGGTAACCTGTATTGTTTAGCTGTGCTACACTCAACAAATTGTATTTCAAACCTTCAACCCAATAAACATTATTGCATCTTGCATTGTCAAGAAGTGTTATAGATCCTTTACCTCTTACTAGACATGGTGCATCATTACCAAATCTTACATAACCTCCATCATAATCTTCTAATTTAACAAACTTGTGTTTATCACCTACCATGTGATGTGAGCATCCACTATCTATGATCCAAGAATCATTAGTATTTATGTGAGATATTAGGGATTTTTCTTCATACCTTTCTTCATCTGATCCATCTTTGATAGCCACATAAACTACTTCCTCTATATCAATTTCATCTGATTTATCATCGTTGGATTCCTCATCGGCTATTAAGCATGTCTTTCTATCTCTTCTTCTAAAGTCTCGGTGTCCTCTGTAATGATTATCTTTCTATCTGTCATCTCGGTAATCTCTCTTTTTAGTAGAATCTTTGTCAGGAAAGTTAGAAGGCATATGTCCTATCTTATCACAATTGAAACATTTCAAAGGTAGTTTTCCTTTATACTTACCTTTGCCTCTCGGAAACCTTCTAGCTAATAGTGCTTCAAACTCTTCTTGCTTTCTGATTTCCTCATATAGTTTGTGTACTTCTTCCATGTTCTTACAAAATCTTTCACTTGCTCTACTGTGATCTCCATCAGAGTACTTATACTTTCTTTCATTGTAATCATTAGATTCATCAAGATGAAAAGAACTAAATGTAGATTCAACTTTATTTACCGAAGATCCACTGTTATCAAAGTTAACTCAAATGCATGTAGCTTACCAATAGTAGCATCTAAAGAAACTGGCATATTAGGTACAGACCTCAACTCATTGATTGTAGAGACTTGGATTGCATAAGCCTGTAGAAGGGTTCTTAACAACTTACTTGTTATATCCTTTTCTTCAATAGTTCCACCAACTCCTTTGATTTGATTGACAATCTCCTTTTGTCATGTACTGTACTAGGTTATGTTCTCACCTTCAGTCATCCTCATAGATTCAAGTTGTCCTCTTAGACTGTCTACTTTTTCTCTTTGAACATGTTCATCTCCACCATATACAGATATGAGCTTGTCCCACATTGCCTTTGCATCATTGCATCCTTCTAGATCATTAAACTCTGAGTCGGTCAATGCAGATGTTATTTCAATCATTGCTTGGATATGTTCTTGTTTTGCCTTTATTTCTTCCATAGTCAATGGATAGGTGCTCAATGTGATGAAATCATTCTCCAAATAATATACAACATATTCTCCAACTCCTGATAGGTGCAGCTTCATCCTTTTCTGCCATGTAGAGAAACTTGACTTGTTCAGCTTCGGTGCATCCCTCTTATACATCTTTGGATCTTTGCCTCAAGTACCTTTAAACTTTTCTTCCGGATTCCAAAGCTCTTATACCAATTGATAGTTCTGACACTTATGTAAGTACAGATCCAATAGCCAACAAGATGAGAGGTGGGGGGTGAATCATACAAACTGAATCTTCCATAAAAACATCAGATTCAACCTCGGTAACATATACTTCAGTAATATAACCAAAACTGCTAAACATGCAAACTCAAAAGCATATAAACATCATAAACCTCATAACACTAGATTTAATGTGGAAACCCAAATAGGGAAAAACCACTATGGGATTTCGGACCCACTAAGAAATATACTCTTCTAGAGTATGCTTGGTTAAAAGCAAATCCTGTTAAAGATTACAAACACATTGCTAGATGTGACTTGGTTAAGGGATTTCCCTCAGATCTATTAGGATCTTCACCTTGTTAGAAGTGACCTTGTTAAAGGATTTCAAACACTCAATTAGAATGTCACCTTGCTAGAGGGTTTTATAAATAAGACTGTTAAGTCCACTTGGTTAAAAGATTTTCTGTCACTTTCACAAAATAACAGTAATAAACATCTATCTGCAACTTTACATCTAAAATGCTAAAGCAGATTCTTATTTGCTCAATACAATCTAGATATAGAACTAATCTTGTCCATCTGTTGGGCTTCTATATTGTATTATTCAAACAGGTCTTCAAGCTTCTGTGCTCGGTAATCACTATGTAGCATCCCTGTGCATACATTTGCTCGCATACATTGTTTATCAATAGCTCCCTATTTATAAACAATTAGGTAACCGCTTAATCTCCTTGATCACATTTCCCATGATCAATCATAGCCATCAGATCTTCAATCTTGTCCAGGTTCAATGTATCCTTCGATCTGAAAAACATTTTACCCCGCCTAGGAACTTGCATATATTTCTTGGAACTTGTGCTAGGGTAATGCGGTTCAATCTGCACTGTAGATCTTCATGCCGATTTTCCTTTGCCATAGATTCATTAACAAACTTCATGCACGACATACCAATCATTTAATTAGTTCTAGCTCATCAGCTTCTTTCATTAAATAGTGCATGTAACCATTTAATGAATTTTGTTACAGCTCGCTTACAACTCGGTAAATACTAAACTTCACTCGGTAGACATTCCGTCTTCATTAAGCGATAGCGATAACCTTAGGGTTTACTAACTAGGTTCTTTGCTCGGTAACATAATATAGTATTAACCTTACAATTTACAACATATGTATGATGTTAAAATAATCTAAACATCATGATCTTATCATTGTTTGACTCGGTAATAGTTTCCCATTGAATACCTTATTCATCCCCTTATTCATCATATTCTTGCTGTGTCTTTTACCGACATCTTTATACTCATCAAATCATACTTCTCAAGATATGGCAACATCATACTAATTAGAAAATCAATTTCTTGACATCAATGACAAAATAATAATATTAAGATAGTAAATCATCCTTAATCAGTTATATCCATAATCATCAACAACCTTCTCAATATCCTTATTGAAATGCCAACAATCTCCCATTGTCTGTTATAATGCCAAATGCCAATAGAAGACATCCTTGTTGGGTCTTTCATATGGAATAGTATAACCAAATCCATAAAAGTTGCCAAAGCTAGAGTTGGATGGGTCCTTGGCAAAGGTGACAAAATCAGGTTCTGGGAGGATGCTTGGATTAAAGATGAACCTCTCTTTAACCAAGACTGTAGTCAATTCATTGATGAATGCAAAAGAAGGTATGGGCCTATGGTTTGTAATTAGTGGAAGGAGAATAAATGGGTGAGGATTGATGCTATTTATTCTGGGTTTTCAGGTCTTGAACAGGATTTGCAGTCCTTTTCTGTTAATAAAGATTTTGATGATGTTTTTCTTTAGAAGAGTAATCCCAGGGGTAACTTCACTATTGCTTATGCTTATAAAAATACTTTTACTCAGATCAGCAACCCTTTATGGACTAAAATATTGAATAGAGTTCTTATTCCTAAAGTTAACATGTTTTTTTGGCTTGTAGTTCATAACAAGATTCTTACTATTGACAACTTGACCTGTAGAGGCTTCATGCTTCCTAATAGATGTGAGCTATGTCAAAAAGAGGAAGAATTGGTGGATCATTTATTTATCCATTGTTCCTTCACTTGGGAAATCTAGAGTAAATTTTAGGAGAAATGGAAATTTGAATGGGTTATGCATAATAGTCTCAAGGAAGTTGTTTGGCAATGGATCTTTCCCACGAAATATCCTCTCATCAAGATTCGGTGTTCCTTGATGCTTCCCATGACCTGTTGGTATATCTAGAAGGAGAGAAATAACAAAATCTTTAGGGAGGCTAAGTGCACATCTCAGGTAGTTTTTGAAAAAAATTGTAGGGCTATAAAAGAAAACATTAATATTCCTCATAGAAATAACAAGCAATGGATTTCTTCTAACATGAATGACATTGAGAAGGGTATCCTTACTGAATGGAATTTGATTAACAAGGTTTGCAAATCTAACAATAAGATTAGAAGAGAAAATGTTGTCTGGAGATTTCCCTATTATGATTGGGTCAAGGTGAATTTTGATGAGGCTACCAAAGGCAATCTTGGGAAGTCAAGAGGGGGAGGAGTTATCAGAAACTCTCATGGTGTTTGTATTGCTGCTATTGCTTCTCCCTTTGGAGTTCAGAACAATCATGTTGTTGAAGCTCAGGCTATGTTGAAATGTCTCCAGCTTGCTCAGGGTTTTAAATTTTAAAAAAATTGGCTCGAAGGGGACTCCCTCAATATTATTCAGGCTATTAAAGGTTCTAGCTCCCCCTCTTGGAATATACTCAACACTATTGAAAATGCTAAAAAGTTATTAAAAGACTATGATAGTGTTTTCATTTCCCATACTCTAAGGGAAGGTAATAAGGTTGCTGACATTCTAGCTAATGAGGGGGTTTATTTAGAGGAGGACACTAAATATATTGGAGAAGCCTACTGTAAAAAGGATGTCTGGGTGCAATTATTATTTGATCGTGTCAATGGTTCAAGTTAAGTTTATCATTACCCCTTTGGGTCCAGATATCAAAGGCAGAGATTGGGGTCATGTGAAGTGTCAGTTGATGATTTTTTTAAGACACCATTATTATGATCAATGGTGCGACGGGGCTAATCATAATAAGTGCTGGAGCACCGTGACCATCATTAAATACTCCTTCAAAATCAAGGAAAGTACCCTATTTTTTGAACTGAGCATTTTATTCAAGAGCCTGTGTTTAAGTTTTGGTCTTCAGTTCGAAAGCATTTTGTACACTGTTGAAAATTTTGACCTACATTTCAATATGGGAGGTAACCTTAATAGGAATGAGCCCACTGGTTGTGATAATTGGAAAAGTGAGTGGAAAGTTTGGAGGAGGCTCCATCGATATGGTTTCACAAACTACATGGAAAAATTGTATGGCAGCAAAAAGTCAGTGTCTTGCGGCTTTGCTAAGGGATGAAACAACAACAAAGTCACTCTATTTGGGGAGACCTGGAAGCTCGATGAGGATTTAGTGGTGGAAGTAATAGGATTATAGAAGGAAGGTACCAAGTTCTACAAAGACCAAAAGTTTGCAGCCGAATCTATCAAAAATTTCCGTAAAACTGATGATGAGAAGATTCGGCTCGTCAAGAAAGACAATGTTTCGTACTACCTCCCTCATCAGGTAAAGTCCTTCTGGAAGAAGATGTTAAGGGTATTGATGGAATTCCTTACTATAGATGGTATATTCATGGAGGTTTATAACTATCATTTTTCTATTGTTAACCATTTCCGCCATGGGGTTAAGATCTCTTTGCCTTTCTACTTAGCTTCTTCCCTGAATGAGAGTTTGGCTGACCATGCCAAAAAACTCAATTCCTATCCCATAGTTCATCAAGGGCTCATTTTGCTTATTTATGAACACTTGAAGAAAAAATCTAAGGTTAGTAAGGATGATTATTTGGTGGCAAATGCACATATTTCAGATAGTCACGTTGATTCTGAGTCTGATGATGATTTGTCAAATGTTCCTCTCCATTAAAAAGGAAGAGTTGATGATGTTGATAAAGAGGACATGGATGTTGAAGCTAGTATGGAGGAGGAACCAGGGAAGGATTATGATTATGAAGTGGAGAGTGAGAAGAAAGAGGATGCTAGAGAAGAGGAGGAGGTGAAGAGAAAAGTTTTTGTTGAAAAGCCTAACTCAGACCCTATTGCTTTGGACAATAGGAATGTTGCCCAGAATACCATGTAGGAAGCTAACCCTAATTTTTTGAGCTCTGAGCAGGGAAGGGAAACGTCAGACTCCATCTTGAATTTAGCCAGAAACAACATGCTGGAATTTTTCAATTTCTAGAAACGGGCAACTGAAAATATTACCAGTATTAAGAATAAACAGAGGGATTTGGAGTATAAGAGTTAGGACTTGATTAAGGATGCCAATACTAGGAAAAAGGATGCAGAGGTGGAAACCCGTGAGGCCGAGGATGAAATTGAAATGCAGGATTGGTTAGAAAAAGATTTGATAAAGGGAGACTTGAAACATCTGGAAGATGTGATCAGAATTGTTAAAGATAAAGCCAAGGTTGAAAATGAAGCCATCATCAATCAAGTTGCTAAAACTGGGAAAGCTCTAAAGAATTTCATGAATCATAGTCTTGAGGTCTTGAGAGTTTCGTCTCAGAATATGAATGCCCTAGTGGATTGTCTGGAGAGCAACCAACAGAATTAAGAGATAGTGATCATTGATGATATGCCAACCTCCAGCTTTGCTCCCCAAACTTCAAAGCGTAGAACTAGGTAGATAACCTATGATTTGGAGATAAAGACTAAAGACATTCATCTAAAGTAGGAGAACAAAGACCTGAGAGAAGCCACTAAGGCTATGATGATGCTGGTCAAGGACGCAGAAGAGTCCATAAAATTTTTTATTTCAAATGTAATTCTGGTCTTTTTTTGCCAGTCTCTTGTGGCTTTGTGTTGTCCCTTTTCCTAGTTGTTGTGTTTTCTACTGGTCTTTTGCAACTTTTCTGTCTTTGTTCTTTTTTCTTTTGCTTCTTTCTTGCTTATCTTTTTGTAATGTAAGTGGGTTTCAGGTCCCTTAAAACTTGATTTTCCTTAATAAAAAACAAACAACACAACCACAAAATGACCACCAGATTTTTATATGTGGAAAACCCAAATGGGATAAACCACAAAGAGGGTTAACTCTTAGGATAATATAACTAGTTATATGGTGATTACAAAAGGGTGGCTCACTACCTGATTAAAAAACAGACTCACTGCTAGAATGCTCACTGCAATAGAAATAAATGAATTGAGGAGAATTGCATCTCCAAATGCATGAGGTCAGTTCCAAGATAAGCTTAGCTAACAAATTAAAACAACTCACAATAGATCCGATAAGGGATCTAATCTCCATATTGTCCACAACTACTTGCAATAGATCCAGTAAGGGATTACTGCATCACTATTTTTACTCTATCAATTGTTTGCAGCAAATTCAGTGAAGGATTACTGCAATACTATATGCACTCTTTCAACTACTTGCAGCAGATCCAGTAAAGGATTGCTGCAACACTGCTCTCGCTCATACACCTTCACTCTTTCTTATTACTGTTAGACTTGTTCTACTTCACACTACATTGTCTTCTACTCTCACACTCACATTCCACATACACACACACACACACACACCAGTAAGCACATACTCCAATATAATATGTCGGCCAAACATATAATACTTTGCTCAAATCAACACATTATCCAAAACATACCTTAACCAAAATAGGGTAACCAAGTTGGCCTTCATATACCATCTACACTCTTCCTTCACACACTTCATTTACCAAAACATATGCCTCAATTACCGAAACAAAATAAGGGTTTACTAGACTCATAGATTCAGACCCATAGCACAAAATACAAGCACAACTCCCAATATTCAAGATATAGATGCCATAGATTCTGGAACATAGAACCATAAATCATAATGCAATATAATCATTTAGATAGAAATACAACCAATACAACTAATACCGGAATAGGATACAAACCATGATAAGAAAAATACAATATTCTAGAGAAGAGGATCTTTCAAAAATAACTCTAGTCAATCATACATGCCTTATTGCTTCATATCACATACATACCTATCTTCCATTGTTGCTCAACACACCACATCCAATCACAACTAGATCACCAAGTTTGATATGAATGAAAACATTCACACATATCTAACAAGGTAAAGCTAACAAGGCATGCCAAGTAGGCAAATAGACAAAAAAGAAATGAGTTTTCCAATTGGCTAAAGAAAAGGCACTTATTTAGCATGAAATTGTTTGGGGTGTAATTTATGACATTACGCTAACATAACATAACATAACTTGTTAGCATGATTGCCATTGTTATCATTTATGCTTCCTCAAGAATTGATTACCTATTTTAGCATAGCTTTATAACATGATCCTTTTATTTTCACTACATGAATCATCGAACATAACACAATGTGTTGGTCAGTGGAATTCATGCCATCTTCATGGATACCTAGTATAACATAACTTGCTAGTTGGTAGACCATGAATCCTTGCATCATCAATCGATGTATGCACTCATCTCTTTCTAGAAGTCCAGTTGTGGTCTTGCAATAACATTTTGAGAATGAGACTAGTGCTTGAGACAACCTTTACATCAAGTTCTCTTCATCTATTTGACTTGGAACCTTTGGTTTTCTTTAGTACTAATTTTGTTTACTTTGTATGTATATTTTAATTTTTTGTGTGGATTTATAGGAACCTATGCTTGGGGGATTGTTTTTCTCAAGTTAGTGTCATCCTATACCTAATTTGTCTTGCTCTCAGTTGCTCGACCTCTTTATCTCTACTTTACCTTGAGTATGAGCATAAGTTCATACTCTCGCTAAAGTGAGGGCTAAATGTAGTGTAGTAAATTGTAGTCCTTTATAATTTCACTCTATTTGGGCCCTTACTTTAGTGTGCCTTCTCTTGGGTCATTTATTGTATATTTGGGTCTTATCCTATCCTACTATTGTCATATAATAAGATTGAGAATAGATCCTATTTTCTGGTCATGATACTTTTCCACAACTCTTTCTAGTCCCTTTTTGAGTGGAGTAGGGTGCTAAGGGGTGCCTAGAACACTAGTTCTCAAAGAGGGCCCAAATTAAAATATGTGCAAGTGTTGATTCTTGCCATTTGTGATCCAATCCCAATAATTTTATTTGACCATTGGAAGTCTTCCTAAACTCATAAATATCTTTAGAACCCTATACAAAGAAATCATTTATCATTCAATTCTAATTTAATAAGCTATAATTACAATTAAAGCATTCCTAATTAATTAATTCAAAAGCATATACAAGTACTAGGAGCAACAAGATATATAAACCTAGCTTCAAGTATGATTTTGTGATGGATCATGTTTTGTCCTATCACTTTATTTCATCAACACTTGGAGGACTTGTAACTTAAAGAGAATAACATCACCACCATTATCAATCCTAAGGTATAATCTTGTCTATTTAACATTTCAATTATGATTTTGTCTTTGACCTAAAAGGGGTAAGATCATTTTTACATCATCATTACTCTTGTGGAGGTGGGAACACCAACACAAATTTTGACTTAGCTAAGGGAAACTATATAGCACAACCATTTTTTCCTCTTTTGTGTGTTCAGCTACAGATCTGATGACTAAAAGAATAAATTAAATAGAGAAAATAGTGATAAACAGTCTCATACTTTGAATAGGAATAAACCCCTATAGTATGTTGAATTTCTCTAGTGTCTGACACTTTTTTATTTAGTTTTTAGGGAATAGACTTAAAGGACCTCCTAAGTGTACTTTTGAACCTTTTTGTCCTCTTGGACACCCTTAGGACTAGGTTGCCTTTCTCAATAGACCAATACTTTTGGCTCTAGATTGAGATAGAGGTTCGTCTTTGAATCAAATTTCTAAATTTGAGATTCTATGTTGGTTTAATATTTTGTATCTTACCATTTATGGCGAAAGTTATGAATTTCCTACAATTCAACCTAGTTTATTCACACACACTTGGAAAACTAAAATTTATCTCAATGTAAAGGAACATTAATTCAAGTGCTCAACTATCCTATCAGAAATGTAGAAAATCCTATTCTTGTTTCAATGATATGTTATGGAGATATGTGTTAGAATAACCAGGGAACAAGTGAGAGGGGGGGGGGGGGGGGTGAATTAGTTGTTAACAAATTATATCATTTAATCCACTTAATAATCTTAAACCAGATTAAGTACTGGTAAAATAGAAACAAATACCAGTAAGCAATACAAATTAACAATGAAACGTATAATCAACACAATGCAACCATACCACATAACACCATGATTTGTATGTGGAAAACCCAAAAAGGGAAAAACCACAGTGGGAATCATACCCACAGTCAGATGATACTTTTGCAGAAATTATGTGATACAATGAGGGGCATGCACATGCAAGAATGCACACTGCCTAGAGTGTACTGCTCATTACAAAAGAGTCTCACTGACTATAGAGAGGTTATAACTACCTCAAGATAAATGGACAACAATCCAAAATAATGAACTGCCAGATATAGCATCTACCATGCCTGATTATAGTCCCAATTAATCTCAATACTGGAGGCCTTTGACCTCTTCCTAAATCCCAATTCGATCACCTATGATCGACAAAATCTCCTTTGCAAATGATATTACATTCCACGACCATGAACATAATCCCCATGATCTACAATGAGATCTTACATCATTTTATACCAACCCTAAGGCCTAAACCAATTAGGTCGGCCACCTAAAAGATATTACAATAAGATCATAACATAAATCCATACTACAATGATATGCCATGTTGGCTTAAGACCAAAACAACAATAACCAATCCATAGATCATCCCGAAACATCTCGGTCACATGTAGAGTACACGTTAACATGATACCAGTCCATAACCTAGATAGGCACTAGACCTATTCTGGGTCCACCACACAAAATCAATGTCTTCAAAAAGTTGAAACATGAACAAAGAACATCTTCAACATCCTAAAATCCATCTAGAAGTTGTTGGCATTTCAATAAGTTTGTTGGTATAAGGATATTGAGAAGGTTGTTGGTGATTATTGATATAACTAATAAAGGATAATTACTATCTTAATAATATTATTTTGTCATTGATGTCAAGAAATTGATTTCCTGATTTAGTATGATGTTGCCATATCTTAGAAGTATGTCTTGATGAGTATAAAGATGTCGGTAAGTGACACATAATGAATGTGAAAATCAAGGGGAATAATAAGTTATTCAAATGGGCAACTATTACCGAGTTAGATAGTGATGAGATTTTGTTGTTTTGATTGTTTTGATATCCTATATATGTGTATTCAAAGACTGAATAAGAATAAGAAAATATTTCATTTAGTAGATGAATATAGGTTTAATACTGTTCTATATTACCAAGCAATGAAGCTAGTCGGCAAACACTAAGGTTATCGATATCAGTTAAAGAAGGCAGAATGCCTACCAAGTGAAGTTCAGTATTAACTGAGTAACAACTGAGCAATAACAAAATGTATTGGATGAATAAAAGAATTATTAAATGAAGGGTGCCAATGAGCTGGAGATGTATAGATGATTGGTATGTCGTGCAAGAAGTTTGTTGAGGATCTACGACAACGAAAATACAAGAGTCAGATCTACAATGCATATTAAATGGTCATAACCTATCACAAGTACCAAAGAAGGAATACAAGTTCCAAGGCGAGATAAAACATTTTTCAGATCAAAGGATTCAATGAACCTAGTCAAGTATGATGATCTGATGGCTAAGATTGATCATGGGAAATGTGATCAAGGAGATTAAGCGGTTAGGAATTGTTTATAAATAAGGAATTGTTGATGAACAATGGATGCGGGCAAATAGAAGAACAATGATGTTGCTGTAGTGATTACCAAGCACAAAAGATTGAAGATCAGATTGAGAAGCCCAACAAGGTGAAAGATAAATCTTATGACAAGATTATCTTGAGTACATTGAGCACATAGAATCTGCTTTAGCATTTCAGATGTGAAGTTGTAGATATATTTTATTACTATTTTTTATTCTACAAGTGACAGGAAATCTCTTAACCGAGTGGACCGAACATTCTTATTTGTAAATCCTCTAGCAAGGTAACATTCTAGTTGAGTGTTTGAAATCCTTTGACAAGGTCACTTCTAACAAAGTGAAGATTCTAACAGATCTGAGGGAAATCCCTTAACTAGGTCACATCTAGCAATGTGTTTATGTAATCTGTAACAGGATTGGATTTTAACCGAGCATACTCTAGAAGGGTATATTTCTTAGTGGGTCCAAAATCCCATAGTGGTTTTTCCCTATTTGGGTTTCCACGTTAACTCTAGTGTTAAATGTGTTGTGATGTTTTAAGTTTGTCAGTTTATGATTTTGAATGATTTACAGTCTAGGTTGCATATTAAAGTAAAGGCTACCAAGATTGAATCTGTTGAATATATTGAATAGTGAGTTTATATGATTCACCCCCCCCCTCTCATCTTACTAACAATTGGTATCAGAGCTTTGGACTCCGGAAGAAAAGTTTAAAGGAACTTGAGGCAAGATCCGAAGATGTATAAGAGGGATTCCCCAAAGCTAAACAAGTCAAGTTTCTCCACATGGCAGAAAAGGATGAAGCTGCACTTATCAAGAATTGGAGAATGACTACAGTGCACCTAGCACCTACCCGATGACAATGGAAGAGATAAAGGAAAAGCCAGAACATATTCAAGCAATGATTGAAATAACATTAGCATTGACTGACTTAGAGTTTAATGATCTAGAAGGTTGTAATGATGCCAAAGCTATGTGGAATAAGCTCATATCTATGTATGGTGGTGATGAACATGTTCAAAGAATAGAAGTAGACAGTCTAAGAGGTCAACTTGAATCCATGAGAATGAATGAAGGTGAGAACATTATCCAATACAGTACAAGGTTAAAGGAAACTATCAATCAAATCAAAGGAGCAGGAGGAACTATTGAAGAAAAGGATGTAACAAGTAAGTTGCTAAGAACACTTCTACGTGCTTATGCCATTTGAGTCTCTGCAATTATTGAATTAAGGTCTGTACCAAACATGCCAGTCTCCTTGGATGCTACTATCGGTAAGCTACATGCATTTGAGTTAAGCAATTTTGATAACAGTGGGTCTTCGGTAAATAAAGTTGAATCTGCATTCAGTTCTTTTCATCTTGGTGAATCTGATGATTACAATGATAGAATGTATGTATACTAAAGGAAATCACAATGGAGCAAGTGAAAGATTTTGGAAAAACATGGATTAAGTATACAAAATATATGAGGAAATCAGAAAGCAAGAAGAATTTGAAGCATTATTGGCCATAAGGTTACCGAGAGGTAAAGGTAAGTATAAAGGGAAGCTACCTTTGAAATGTTTTAACTGTGATAAAATAGGACATATGGCTTCTAACTGTCCTGACAAAGGATCTAGTGAAAAGAGAGAATACTGAGATGATGGACAGAAAGACAATCATTACAGAGGGCACTGAGACTTCATAAGGAGAGATAGAAAGACATGCCTAGTGGCTGATGAGGAATCCAATGATGATAAATTTGATGAGACTGAGATAGAGGAAGTTGTTTATGTGGCTATCAAAGATGGATCAGATGAAGAAAGGTATGAAGAGAAAGCCTTAATATCTCACATTAATAATAATGATTCTTGGATCATAGATAGTGGATGCTCACATCACATGATAGGTGATGAACACAAGTTTGTTAAATTAGAAGACTATGATGGAGGTTATGTAAGATTTGGTAATGATGCACCATGTCTAGTGAAAGGTAAAGGATGTATCACACTTCTTGACAATGCTAAATGTGATGATGTATATTGGGTTGAAGGTTTGAAATACAATTTGTTGAGTGTAGCACAACTAAATAATACAAGATATTGAATAGAATTTTAGAAGGGAATTGTCAAAGTTCATGACAAATATGGAAAGTTAGCTGCTACTAGGACTCAAACAAGAGGTAATACATTTCATCTTGACTCAACTCGGAACAATTGTCTGTATGCAAAAATAGAAGATACCTGGTTATGGCATAAAAGGTTTTGTCATGTAAATTTTGATAATCTGATCAAAATAAGTAAGAAGCGCCAAGTAAGAGGTCTACCGAGCTTGGAAAAACCTGAGAATGCTATGTGCTGAGGATGCCAGATGGGTAATATGACAAGATCAAGCTTTACAAGTAAGTCCTACACTTCTAAAGGAATTCTAGACCTTGTGCACACTAATCTTTGTGGTCCTATGAAATTTCAAAGTTATTATGGTGATAAATACTTCATATTATTTGTGGATGATTACTCAAGGATGATGTCAGTTATGTTTTTAAAAGAAAAATTAGAAGCCTTTCAAATGTTCAAATGGTATAAGGCAAGAGTTGAAAATGAAACAGGAAGATAGTTGAAATGTCTAAGATCCGATAGAGGAGAAGAGTTCATTTCTGATGAATTTAACCTATTTTGCAATGATCATGGTATAAAGAGACAAGTGTTTGCACCGAGAACACCACAACAAAATGGAATAGCTAAAAGAAGAAACATATCTATTGTAGATTGTGCCAGAACCCTGATGATAGAAAAGAGGGTACCTCAAACATTTTGGAGAAAAGCAATAAGCACTGTAGTCTACACCTTGAACTGTGTACAACTGAAGAAAAGAACTTTGAAGACACCGTATGAAATCTGGTATGACAAGAAACCTAATGTGAGTTATTTAAAAATATTTGGGAGTAGATGTTATGTTCATAAAGATGACAGAAATGGAAAGTTTGATTAGAAAAGCAAAGAAGGAACATTTCTTGGTTATTCTTCTAGAAGTAAAGCATTTAAATGTCTGATCAAATCATCTAACAAAATAGTGGAAAGTGCAAATGTGAAAATTGATGAATTTGCAGAAAGAATGATGAAGGAAATTCCAAAGAAACAAAAGATTATGAAGAGTTTGTATATGTTCAACTAAGAAGTCCTACTGAGAAATTTGATGAAGAAAATGAAGAAAATACCCAGTTACCGAGTGATGAAGAAGATCATACAGAGCCTACTGAGCCTATATTAGCCAAATATGTCAGAAGGAATCATGCATCAAGTCAAATTATAGGAGATAAGGATGATCTAGTGATGACAAGGAACAAACTGAGATAGAACACATGTCTGATATCTGAATTTGAACTGAGGATAGTAAAAGAGGCATTTAGCAATGGAGATTGGGTAAATGCTATGACAGAAGAGATTGAAAAAATCAAGAAAAATGAAACATGGACACTGGTCCCAAGACCAAAAGAGAAAAATGTAATCGGTACAAAGTGGATTTTTTAGAAACAAGGTAAATGAAAAAGGTGAGGTCATTCAGAATAAAGCAAGGCTAGTCTGCAAAGGTTATGCTCAAGAAGAAGGAATGGACTATGGTGAGACTTTTGCACCTGTGGCAAGACTTGAAGGAGTAAGAACATTGTTGGCATATGCTTCTTACAAAAATTTCAAGGTATATCAAATAGATGTTAAATCTGCATTTTTGAATGGTATACTAGAAGAAGAAGTTTATATTGAATAGCTTGAAGGATTTGTTGAAGAGAAGAATAAAGATCAGGTATGTAAGTTGAACAAAGCTTTATATGGCCTAAAGCAAGCACCTAGAGAATGGTATGAAGGGTTTCACTCTTATCTAATCAAGATTGGTTTAATGAGGACAAGTGAAAACAACATGTATATGAAGAATGATGAAGAAAATGGAATACTGATTTCAGCCATATTTGTTGATGATATTATTTTTTGTGGAAATGATTCTTTATGCAAGAAATTTGGAAATGAAATGTGCAAAGAATTTGAGATGTCATTAATTAGTGAAATAAAGTATTTTATAGGTTTGCAGATACTACAAATGAAAGATGAGATTTTCATTACTCAATCCAAGTATATAAAGGAAATCTTGAAGAAATTTGGAATGGAGGATTCTAAACCTGTAAGTACTCCTATGACTACCAATTGTAAACTATCAAAGAATGATGAATCTGCTTCTATTGATGAGACACTTTATCGATCTATGATTGGAAAGTTGCAATATGTAGTTCACAACAGGCCTGATATAGCACATGCAGTAGGTATAGTTGCAAGATTTTCTGCAGATCCCAAAGAAACCCATATGACAACAATCAAGAGAATTTTTAGATACCTGAGAGGCACTGAAGATTATGGTTCAGTATATAAAAAGAGGAATGAATTTGATTTAAAAGTCTATACTGATGTTGATTGGGCAGGAAACATTGACGATAGAAAAAGCACAAGTGGTGGAGCTTTCTTCTTAGGTGAAAGACTAGTAAGTTGTCTTAGCAAGAAACAAGGATGCATTTCACAATCAATAGCTGAAGTTGAATATGTTGTTGTAGCATTGAATAGCACCAATATAGCATGGATCAAACAACTATTGGAAGGTATGAATGAGAAAGTTACCGAGCTAGTAACTATATTCTATGATAATACTAGTGCTATTAATATTTCAAAGAATCGAGTAATGCACTCTAAGACAAAGCATATCTCTATAAAGTATCATTATCTTAGAGAAGAAGTTCAAGAAAAGAAAGTTGTGCTAGAATATATTAGTTCAAAGGAACAAATAGCAGACATCTTCACAAAGCCACTGCCAAGGGACACTTTTGAGTATCTTAGAAGAAAGTTAGGGGTCCTACCCCTATCTTCTACTCACTGACATAGTTCATTGAAAGCATCAATTCTATGACTCTACAGAATACTATTTATGAGTTGATGCTGATTTACACACTTTAGGAGGTCGCCTAAAGTTGTGCAGTAAATAGTAACTGAAGGCAAGATGCTCTGACCAAGACTGAGATGATACATTTGTATATGTTTTAACTACAAGGAAATTACTTCATAGGGGAAGAAATCATGAATTAGTTTTAATTTTTTGCATTATTGTCAAAGGGGGAGAAGACTAATGACTGGGGGAGAGAATTTCAGGAGAAATCAAGGATAACAGTAGATAGTTTTACAACAATCTGAATTTGAATCAATTGAAATGAATCAAGTTGGTATTGCCATCAATGCCAAAGGGGGAGATTGTTGGCATTTCAATAAGTTTGTTGGTATAAGGATATTGAGAAGGTTGTTGATGATTATTGATATAACTGATAAAGGATAATTACTGTCTTAATAATATTATTTTGTCATTGATGTCAAGAAATTGATTTTCTGATTCAGTATGATGTTGCCATATCTTAAGAAGTATGTCTCGATGAGTATAAAGATGTTGGTAAGTGACACATAATGAATGTGGAAATCAAGGGGAATAATAAGTTATTCAAATGGGCAACTATTACCAAGTTAGACAGTGATGAGATTTTGTTGTTTTGATTATTTTGATATCCTATATATGTGTATTCAAAGATTGAATAAGAATAAGAAAATATTTCATTCAGTAGATGAATATAGGTTTAATATTGTTCTATGTTACCGAGCAATGAAGCTAGTCGGTAAACACTAAGGTTATCGATATTGGTTAAAGAAAGTAGAATGTCTACCGAGTGAAGTTCAATATTAACCGAGTAACAACTGAGCAGTAACAAAACTCATTGGATGAATAAAAGCATTATTAAATGAAGGATTCCAATGAGTTGGAGATGTATAGATGATTGGTATATTGTGCAAGAAGTTTGTTGAGGATCTATGACAATGAAAATACAAGAGTCAGATCTACAATGTAGATGGAACGGTCATAACCTAGCACAAGTACCAAGGAAGGAATACAAGTTCCAAGGCGAGATAAAACATTTTGTAGATCAAAGGATTCAATGAACCTAGTCAAGTATGATGATCTAATGGCTAAGATTGATCATGGGAAATGTGATCAAGGAGATTAAGTAGTTAGGAATTGTTTATAAATAAGGAATTGTTGATGAACAATGGATGCGGGCAAATAGAAGAACAATGATGCTGCTATAGTGATCATTGAGCACAAAAGATTGAAGATCTGATTGAAGAACTAATTGAGAAGCCCAACAAGGTGAAAGATAAGTCTTATGACAAGATTATCTTGAGTACATTGAGCACATAGAATCTGCTTTAGCATTTCAGATGTGAAGTTGTAGATATATTTTATTGCTGTTATTTATTCTGTAAGTGACAGGAAATCTCTTAACTAAGTGGACCTAATAGTCTTATTTGTAAATCCTCTAGCAAGGTAACATTCTAGTTGAGTGTTTGAAATCCTTTGACAAGGTCACTTTTAACAAAGTGAAGATTCTAATAGATCTGAGGGAAATCCCTTAACTGGGTCACGTCTAGCAATGTGTTTATGTAATCTGTAACAGGATTGGCTTTTAACCGAGCATACTCTAGAAGGGTATATTTCTTAGTGGGTCTGAAATCCCATAGTGGTTTTTCCCTATTTGGGTTTCCACGTTAAATCTGGTGTTGAATGTGTTGTGATGTTTTAAGTTTGTCAGTTTATGAGTTTGAATGATTTACAGTCTAGGTTGCATATTAAAGTAAAGGCTACCAAGGTTGAATCTGTTGAATATATTGAATAGTGAGTTTATATGATTCACCCCCCCCTCTCATCTTACTAACAGAAGCCGCACCAACACCACTTATGCATCCTGTGAAGATTCCTTAGTGAAAGCTTTTTTGGTTTAAACCTTAAACCAATGTCGGTAAGGGTTTACATGAGTGTATGGTAGCATCTGGTTACCAAGTCAATACCAATTGACCAAAGCATTCTCAAGGAACATGTAACACATAAAATCAAACATGCCGGAAGTATCCAACAAATAGTTTCTTCTACCGGTAACACTAGATCTTCTACCGATAACCAAAACCCGTCTATCTGTAATCAACCATAACAATTAGTTTTGACATCAATGACAAAACATTAATGCAAAACATAATCAATTCATCCATAATTCCAACAATATGATATATTAGTTTGCATTCTTAGGTTAGGATCTCATTTATTAAATATTATGTATATTGTGAAAGAGGATGGTACTGATGACATTAAACATATACTTTTAAAGAAAAAATAAATGATAATGATTCGACATTACAAACATACAAAAACTAGTAGATAGTAATCTTGAAGGAGAAACATTATCATGTTCATTTAATTGAGTGAAATTGAATAACTTGACTCATCCAAACTTAATCCCTCTCAAACAAATAGAACAGAGTCATATATTGATGAAATACTAGGAGAAAATTCAAATTCTTAAAGGGAAAATGTAATGCAAAAATTCATGAAGTTGAAAATGAAAAGAAACAAAGCACAATCAAGTATGTGTTGCAAATATGTTTTTGTGTTGTCATTGATGTCAACCAGGGTCCACAATTTGGTTTGTAACTATGTGATTAGTGGTGATATATCAAATGATTGCTCATGGGTTCATATTGGTGTATGGAGATTAATGGAGATTGTTGTAGATGATATATCTAGTTGTCTTATGAATATTCCAAAGAATTGGAGATGTATTTGGATGTCCACAACATATTTTGGTGAAGGTTGACTATTCCAATGAATGGTTTGTTAGACTGAGTTGAGCTTTTTCATCTGCATTGTGCCAAATTGATTCATTTTTTATTGCAGTTGTGATATGATCTTGATGGATGCAAAACAATTTTATATCTAATGTTTTATGTTCTCATTTTATCTATAGTTGATTTGTTGTTAGTTTGAGTGTCAATTTTATAGTGATAGTGTACCTATTTGTAGGAATGCTTTGCATTCCTTAGCTTTTTGGTCATTTTAGTGTTGCAGTTATCTAATGTATTATTAGTGTTAAGTGATGTTAGTTTGTGCATCTGCATGTATTTTTGGATGTTTGCATAGATTTTTGGGTATGTTTGGCTTGATTGCTCTATCAATTCTATTCTTTGGAGCTAACTTGAATGTTTTCAATCCATGTGGTATCATGTGAAGTTGAAGTTGATGATTTGGGACTTAATAGGAAGGTGTGCCAACATGGTGTGATGCTTAACACATCTTGTTTCCATTATGTATTTCTTTGAAGAATATTTTTGGGCCAATGGTTTATATTCTACATGTTACATCTAATTAGGTTGACCTAAATGATGTATTTTCATTGTCATTTTTAGATGCTTATAAGAGTTAAATGTAATTAGCATTTTAGAGGATGTGCTTCTACTTATTTAAAAAACTATTACTCTTTGTAATCAAATCTATTGTATCGTGCCCTAGGATCATGCATCTCAATATTACAAGTCCTTTGTAGATTACCTTGGAGTAGTGAGCTTTAGCCTGCAAGTCCATTGTATCTTGCCCTAAGGTTGTGCGCATTAGACTACAAGTCCAAATTAGGAGTAATGAGATTCCTTGGCCTAGATCCTAAAACTTTGTAATCAATTTTTAATATAGTGAAATAGTTCTCACTATTGTTTTTCCCTCATTGGGTTTCCGCATAAAATCTTGGTGGCATTGTTTGATTGATGTTTTTTTTTATGATGTTTACTTTTGCACATATGATAATTGGAATGCATGTTGAATGAATGGTTAAGATTTAATACATGTTGATTCACCCCCCTCTCCCTCTTAGCATTTGTAAGTGTTCAACAATTAATATGAGAGTGAGGTTGTTGAAGAAAAAATGTAACAATTGAGTTAGATCTGGTATTTGAATACAATGTTTGAATCTGAAGATTTGGATGTTATGTAATCACATGATTGGGATATTGAAGCAGTTGTAGATCTTAAAGGAGAATTAAGGCTACCTCTATCTTATTTGGATGATTATCAAAAAATGTTCAAGAAGGAAGAAGAACATGTTGTCCATCTAAAAATACAAATTGATGAAAGAAAGATCATTGATTATCTTGAAACAAAGATACTTAATAAATTTGGATAGTGCATTAAGATTGAAGAAGAAGTGGTTATGTTGAGGAAAGAATTGAAAGAGGAAAAATAACAAACTAATAAGAATTTGAAGCTCAAAGGAGACACCGATATGCTTAATGAGATTGTTCTAAAACTCCTTGCAAGGGAAAGGAAAAGGTCAAGGATGAATCTAAGAAGAGTAGTGAAAATCAAAAGAGTTTAGTAAACCAAGTATAAAATCCATATTTCAATGGTAAATGTTTTACATGCAATAATTTTAGACATAGAACTAGTGAATGTAGAAGTCAAATTCAATCTTAATCTTTTAATGGACAATGCTATGCTTGCAACGAGTTTGGACATAAGGAAAATGAATGTAGAAGTAGAATGATGTATGGATATGTGAATACAAACTATGGTAGAAATATTCAATCTTTCAATGGATATTGTTATGCATGAAACAAATATGGGAACAAGGTTGTTGAGTATCGATATAGTGTCAGGAGGAACAAACAAGGTTATACTTGTTATAGTTACAAAAAGTTAGGACACATTGCTAGGTTCTATAGAGGAAAGAATGAGAAGTCCTTTGGTCCAAAAAGGAAGATTGATATCAATGATGTAAAGGAAAAGATGTAGAAGACATGGAGGAAGAAATTTGATGAGAATGTAGATTGAAATATTATGGATGGATTTGTACCTACTAGTGGTGTAGATGCTTCCTTTGGAAACTGGATAAAATGCATTATTTGAGGGGGAGATTCAATGGAAGGCCTTAAGAACCTCTTGTTGCTTTAGGTATTAGATTGGTTTCAACATGGAAGATATTATGAAGGATTTTCTAGAGCTTTGCAAGTTTCTACAATGATATCCAAAAACATTTGTGGTCTCCATCAATATAGAGTAGCAACTTTTGGTGTCTAACAATCAAGTGTATTCAATGCTTAACAAAGTGGTTGAGGTCAATGGCTAAATTAGATTTTTGAATTAATTTTGATCACTTGTGATCTTAAAAATTTGAGGGCTATAGTGTGTGAAAGAAGATTTATCGAGAAAATCCTAGCAGTAGTGTGATCAAGGTATTCTACAAATCTTGTATTATCAATTCCACTTGTTGATTCAATGGCTACTCTTATTATCGTCAAATTATTTTTGAAGCCATGACTCCAATTGAAGCTTCACCCATGTGTGGCAACAAAGAAATATAAGGAATGTGCTTTTTCAAAGGTGTTCTTGGATGTAGTATACATAAATGATGTTAGGGTCTATATTCACGCACCCCTAAGTGAAGTGAGTCATGTGAATTTTAATGATATATTGGCAAAGTTGGTGGAAGATGACCTAATTACCTTGAAGCAGTAGTATAAACATATTGTAGAGATAGGGCTGAACATTTGGAAGGAGTTCCTTTGTTTCAGCTATGAGCATGCATTTATTTAGATCATCTTGAGCTAGACTCATGGAGATGTTATATTTCTAGATCACCCACATAAGTTCACGAAGGATGCTATTAGGGATTTGATAGGGTTGTGTACCTCTAACGCACTTCCTATTTTGAAATTGGTGAAGAATGATTTAATATTTGAGCTTACTAGTGCGGAATCTAAAGAAAGGACTATGATTATGGAGGACATCACTAATTTGGGTGTCCACTATGTAACCAAGGTTTTTTCATACAAGATTTACTATTAGAACTATGAGGGTTCCACCACTACCACCGC
Organism: Cryptomeria japonica; assembly: GCF_030272615.1. Lineage (NCBI taxonomy): Eukaryota > Viridiplantae > Streptophyta > Pinopsida > Cupressales > Cupressaceae > Cryptomeria > Cryptomeria japonica. The sequence goes on along the minus strand of NC_081413.1, from coordinate 297,834,790 downwards.
AATACACTCCATTTATGAAATAGTAGTTTAAGGACAGAAGTTTGATCTTTGTGACCTTTTGAGACAACAACTTTTGGACAATTTGGAAACCATAGACTTCAACTAGTTTGTGTTTTGTAATGATATGCTTGAGATCGATCCCCATGTGATCTCAAATCCACTATATGAAGAGGTGGACCCATTTTCATATGAGAAGAATGTTATGTCAAATTATGAGTATGATGTCCATGAAGCAAAGGAGATAGATTTATGTGTTCCAAGTGACCTCATTTCCAATGAGAAGATGTAGATGTCTCATGTCCTTCATGGGATGAATTGCCCATGTATCATGATCAAGTGGATGAGAAAGAAACACAATGCATGCAAGACCACTTTATCTCAGAGTTAGCTAATGAAATAGATATTTCAGATTCTTGCATTGAATCTGATGATGAGATCAACAATAGCCTTGATTGGCAATACTCCTTGGTTGACATGGGTCACACCAATGAGGTGGAGGATATTAGCAATGCTTATGAAGGCATAGGAGAGTTTGAAATTCAAGATGAGAGTTATGGTGAACCTGAAAGTGTGGTGACTGACAATGGTTCAGAGGCTTACAAGGATGAAAATGGTGTGTCTATGGGATCCATTATGTTGATCATTATCAAAAGGACTCCAATGCTAATTTTGATGAAGGGAATTTGCTGAGTATGAATAATTTCTTTGATGAAAGGTCCTTCAAGGATGCACAAGAAGATTCAAAAGATGAGTTGGATCTATTGTTTCATAGTGAGGTAGAAACACCTAATGTTGGCAACAAGGATGTGTATGGGTTTTCTCATTTTTTTGAACAACCATGTGCCCTATTGATGAATCTGTTGGCAATATGTTGGATTTTGTTAAGTGTTGTCATTGATGTCAACATTGTATCTCATTTGGAGACTATCTTGGTTGGATCTATCCCGGTTAGTCTTGGTGATCATTTTGGTTTTGACTGTGATTCTGATCCGATATGATTCAACCTCTGGAATCTGTTTTGGATAATTATTTTGATGGTTACAAGCTTGCTATATTTTTGTGGTTTCATGATTTAGTTAACGCTTTTGGTATTTTTGGTTACCAATTGGTTTATGCCTTTACCGACTAGCTTTTGGCTTTACCGGCTTCTGGTGTTCCCAGTTAGCTTTACCACTATGTTGTTTTGGTGACTTGGTCAGTGGATTTTGGGTCCGACTTATGAAATTGGTTTCTTTCATGTTGTTGGTGCTTCTTGATCATATCCAGAGCATTTGGCAATTTTGCATTAAATGGTGTGCTTTTATGGTGGTCCTATTTGGATTTGGTTAGACTTTCACCGAAGGTTTCTACCTGCAAGTGAAGCTTGTTGGATCTTGGTCTAAGCGGAATCCCTAATGGATATAATTCTTTGGGTACTTGATTTATGTCCATGCTATGTAATGTAAATCATAATATTGGTCTGGTGGTATCATATGATGTAATTTTGTAATTATGGGTTTATGGGTTTAGGATTTAGCTGACCTTGTCAATAAGGTTGATGATCTATATTTATAGGTGACTTGTTCATGTAATTAACATGGACATGAGATTGATGGTTGGTTAATTATGCATTATCAGAAAAGGGTTAAGTGCTAATAAAGCCATATCATTCAGGTGAAGGTTGGAAAGGTTTAATAGCTTAGAGAAGACATATGTTCTTAACCAGAACTGTTTCAGGCATTTGTAGATGATACTTTCACAACTCATTGTCTTCCGGATTGTAGTCTAATGATTTTGTAAATCAGTGAGACTTCTCTTTGTGATGAGCAGTGTGCTCTAGGCTATTGGCCTTTCTACATGTGCATACCCCATTGTAATTATTCACACACTACTACAAAGTATTCATCTGATTGTGGGTAGGGTTTCCCACCATCATTTTTCCCTTTCTGGGTTTTCCACGTCAAATATTGGTGTTATGTGTGTTGTGCTTTCATATTATATTCTTCATTAGGTTGTGCTCTGGTTTATGGTTTATAATTGTATTGATTGTTGTTATTGTTATTAAACTGATTCACCTCCCCCTCTCAGTTTACTGTCGATATCAGTGCATTCCAACAATTAGTATCAGAGTGAGGTCCTCTCTGCAGAAGCTTAACCGCTTGGGGAGATCCGATGGAAACTACATCTAGTTCTACATTCAATCCTTACCAAAAGGAGAGTCCCAGATTTGATGGTACAAATTACAAGATATGGATGGAGTGTATGAAGATTCATTTCAGATGTCTTGGAGCTAAAGTTTGGGAGATAGTGGAGAAAGGGTATCTACCTCATAATCCTAATTTTGGAACATTGACACCTATTGATGAACAAAAGTGAGATGAAAATGATGTAAGAGAAAAAGAAGCATTGTTGAGCACCCTATCTGATGAAAATCTATTGAATGTCATAGAGTTGGAAAATGCTAAGCTGATATGGACAAAGCTTGAAACTCTTTATGAAGGTAACCAGGTTGTGAAAATAACTAAACTTGAAGGTTTCTGAGTAAGATATGAAACTTTGAAGATGGAAGAAGATGAGAAGATAAGTTCTTTTATGGATAGAGTCAATGAGATTGTCATGGGTATCAAATGTTGTGGCAAATTTGTTAGTGAGGATGAAATAGTGTCAAAAGTTCTAAGAGTTCTACCTCTGATGTACAAGATGAAGGCTACTGCTATCAATGAACTCAGACAATGTCAAGTACCCCTGTGACCAAAGATACACTACTTGGAAAATTGACTACTTTTGAACTTGAAGAACTTGGAGATCAGAGTGCTGCTAAAACTGAGACTACATGTAGAGCATCTAGATCTAGTAAACAAAAGATAGATTGGAAAGAGATGTATGCTAAGGATATGGAGGAAATTGAGAAAGAAGAAAGAGAGCTTTAAGACCTAGAAGACCTGATTGCTAGAAGAATTCCTAAAGGACCACCTAGAAGTAAGTATGAAGGAAAAGTCACTTTTAAATGTTTTTCATACAATAAAATTGGTCATTCTATATCTAGATGTCTTGAGAGAGCTGCTAGGAATCATGAAAGATTTATGAGATTATAAGCCTAATCCTGAATACCAAAGAAAACCTAGATTTAGAAGGAATAAGGATAAATCATGTTATTATACTGGTGATGATGATGAAGCTGTGAGTGGATGCGGTAAATGTGCTTCATCTGGTAAAGATTAGGTCTTTATTGCTATGAAGTATGATTCTTTAGAATTTTTCATTGAACCAACAGATACTGAGGAAAAGGACTTGGCTGCTAAAATTGAAGAAAATGATGAATGGGTTATAGATAGTGGTTGCTCACATCACATGACTGGTGACAAAAGAAAGTTTTTATCTCTGCAAGAATTTGATGGTGGATTGGTCAAATTTGGAGACAACAAGGCATGTAGGCTCAAACACAAAGGAAAAATATCATTGGATGGTAAGGCTAATATTGATAATGTTTATTATGTTCAAGGCTTAAAGCATAATATTTTAAGTATAGGTCAAATGGTGGATAGAGGATTTCATTTGCAATTCAATGATGGAAAATGAAAGATCATTAATAAATCTAGATTGGAGATTTCTTCTAAAACTCAGACTAATAGTAATATCTTTTCTTTGAACTTCGGTGAGAAGGATTGATCGATTGCTCAGATTGATCAAAGTTGGTTATGGAATAAGAGGATGTGTCATTTTAATTTTGATTGCATAGTAAAGATTAGTTCAATACCAGTTGTTAGAAATTTGCCCAAGATTGTTAAACCTCATAATCCGATATGTAGATAATGTCAAATGGGTAAGCAAGTCAGATCTTCTTTCAGAAGCGTACATGATAAATCTAATGAAATTCTTGATCTTATTCATACTAATTTGTGTGTACTGGCAAGGACTAAAATTTTTCAAGGTGATAGATATTTTATGTTACTTATTGATGACTATTCTAGAATGATGTGGGTGGTATTTTTTAAAGTGAAACCTGAAGCTTTTGAGAAATTCAAAATCTTTAAGGCTATGGTTCAGAATGGGACAAGACTGAAGATAAAATGCTTAAGATCAAATCATGGTAGTGAGTTTACATCTGGTGAGTTCAACAACTTTTATGAAAGGAATGGTAATAGGAGGCAACTTTCTGCACCTACAACCCCACATCAAAATGGATTGGTGGAAAGAAAGAACAAAACAATTTTGGATGATATAAGGACTATGTCGACTGAAGCTAATTTACTTGATATCTATTTGAGAGAGGTTCCCAATACCACTTTATACACTTTCAATAGAGTACACATTAAAGGCAATACCAGTAAGACTCCTTATGAACTATGGTTTGGTCATACTCCTACTGCCAGATATTTCAGAATTTTTGGAAGCAAATGTTACATTAGAAGAGATGATGCATTAGGAAAGTTTGATCCTAGAAGTGATGAAGGAATACTTTTGGGTTATTCAACTAAGAGAAAAGCATATAGATGTTATAACAAAATATTGAATAGGATATTGGAAAGCATAAATGTCAAGGTGGATGGGCATGGCAGTAATCAGATCAAAGCATATGATTACAGACTGGAAGATGATTTTATCAGACCTGAAACGGTAATGAAAGAATCAGTTCAGAACAGTGAACTTGTGACACCGATAGAATTAGAAAATTCAATAGTGATAGAGGAACAACAAAATGAGTCAACAAATCAAGAGAATTCAAAGACTCCCAGGTATGTAAAGCTAAATCATTCTGAAGATCAGATTATTGGAGATAAAAGAAAAGGTGCGATGACTAGGAGAATTTTAGCTGCTAAAGAGGCATGTTTAATTTCTCAAATTGAACTAGAATCTTTCATTGAAGCAAGGATGAAAATTGGTTAAATGCAATGGATCAGATCTTTGGGGTGTGTGTCCATGGTTTCCTTGTGTTATGCATCATAGCGCTTGGATTTATGGCATGGTATGCATTCTTTCTTGGGAAGAAGTTGGTTTCATGACTTAGTAAGAAACAATAATGCACTCTATGTCTACAACTGAAGCATAATATGTTACAACTGCTACCAAATGTACTCAGATTTTATGGATGAAATGGATGTTAAAAGATATAAGGGTAAGTTATGATGAGCCTATTATTATTCATTGTGATGATACTGTTGCTATTGATATGTCAAAGAATCCAATATTTCATTCCAAATCAAAATATATTTCTATAAGGTATAATTTATTGAAGAAAAAGGTTGAAGAAAAGGAAGTCAGATTGGTTTAGTATTTGTCCTTTGTCATTGATGTCAAAGGGGGAGAAGGTATTCATGTGAAAACTACTAGATCTTTTGATAGTTTTGGAGTTTTTTGGCATTCATTGGCACTTGGATGTTTATCACATTTAGTGTTGCCATCAATGCCAAAGGGGGAGATTGTTGGCAATATGAGGGATCTGGTTAAGTGTTGTCATTGATGTCAAAATTATATCTCAGTTGGATCTATCACAGTTAGTCTTGGTGATCATTTTGGTTTTGGTTGTGATTTTGATCCGGTATGATAAGAACTCCACAATCGGTTTCAGATGCTTATTCTGATGGTTCAATGCTTTCTATATTCTAGTGGTTTCTTGATTTGGTTATCGCTTTTGGTATTTCTGGTTACCGATTGGTTTATGCCTTTACCAGCTAGCTTTTGGTGTTCCCGTTTAGCTTTACCAGCATGTTGTTTTGGTGACTTGGTCAGTGGACTTTGGGTCTAGCTTATGAAATCAGTTTCTTTCATGTTGTCAGTGCTTCTTGATCATATCCCGAGCATTTGGCGACTTTGCATCAGATGGTGTGCTTTTGTGATGGTCCTATTTGGACCCAGTTTGACTTTCAGTGAGAGTTTCTACCGGCAAGTGAACCGTGTTGGATCTTGGTCTTAGTCGAATACCCAGTGGATATAATTTTTTGGTTACTTGATTTAGTTCCATGCTATGTAATATAAATCACAATCTTGGTTCAGTGGTATCAAATAATGTAATTTTGTAATTATGGGTTTATGGGTTTAGGGTTTAGCTGACCTTGTTAATAAGGTTGATGAACTATATTTATAGGTGACTTGTTCATGTAATTCACATGGACATGAGATCGATGGTTAGTTAAGTCTGCATTATCAGAGAAGGATTAAGTGTGAATAAAGTCATATCATTCAAGTGAAGGTTGGAAATGTTTTATATTGCAGAGAAGACATCAGTGCTTAACTGAAACTGTATCAAGCATTAGTAGATGATACTTTCACAGTTCATTGTCTTTCGGATTGTAGTTCGATGATTTTTTAAGTTAGTGAGACTTCCTTTTGTGATGAGCAGTGCACTCTAGGTTGTTGGCCTTTCTGCATGTGCAGACCCCATTGTAATTATTCACAATACTATTGCAGAGTATTCATCTGATTGTGGGTAGGGTTTCCTAACGTGGTTTTTCCCTTTTTGGGTTTTCCATGTCAAATATTGGGATTATGTGTGTTGTTCTTTCATGTTACATTCTTCATTGGGTTGTGCTCCAATTTAAGGTTTATAATTGTACTGATTGTTGTTACTATTAGTAAACTGATTCACTCCCCCTCTTAGTTTATTGCCAGTATTAATGCATTCAAACAATTGGTATCAGAGCGAGGTCCTCTTTGTAGAAGCTTAACCACTTGAGGAGATCCGATGGAGATTGCATCTAGTTCTACATTCAAACTTTATCAGAAGGAGAGTCCTAGATTTGATGGTACAAATTACAAGATATGGAAGGGGCGTATGAAGATTCATCTCAGATGTCTTGGACCTGAAGTTTGGGAGATAGTGGAGAAAGGGTATATACCGCATGATCCTAATTTTGGAACACCAACACCTGCTAATGAGCAGAATAGAGTTGAAAATGATGTAAGAGCAAAAGAAGAATTGTTGGGTGCCCTATTTGATGAAAATCTATTGAATATCATAGAGTTGGAGAATGCTAAGCTGATCTGGACAAAGTTTGAAACTCTTTTTGAAGGTGACTAGGCTATGAAGATTGATAAACTTGAAGGTTTCCAGGTAAGATATGAAACTTTGAATATGGAAGAAGATGAGAAGATAAGTTCTTTTATGGATAGAGTCAATGAGATTGTCATGTGTATCAAATTTTGTGGTGGATCTGTTAGTGAGGATGAAATAGTGTCAAAAGTTCTAAGAGTTCTACCTTCGGATTACAAGATGAAGGCTACTGCTATCAATGAACTCCGGACAATGTCAAGTACCCCTATGACTAAAGATATACTACTTGGGAAATTGATTGTTTTTTAACTTGAAGAACTTGGAGTTCAAAGTGCTGCTAAAACTGAGACTGCATTTAGAGAATTTGCATCAAGAAAACAAAAGATAGATTGGAAAGAGATGTAAGCTAAGGATATGGAAAAAAATAATAAAGAAGAAAGAGAGCTTGAAGAGCTAGAAGCCCTGATTGCTAGAAGAACTCCTAAAGGACCAACTGGAAGTAAGTAGGAAGGAAAAGTCCCTTTTAAATGTTTTTCATTCAATAAGATTGGTCATTTTGCATCTAGATGTCCTGAGAGAGCTGCTAGGAATCATGAAAGATTTATGAGAAATTATAAGCCTAATCCTGGATATCAGAGTAGACCTCAATTTAGAAGGAATAAGGATAAATCATGTTATTATGCTAGTGATTATGATGGTATTTTTGATGATGATGATGAACTTGTGCATGGATCCAGTAATCATGGTTCATCTGGCAAATATTGGGTCTTATTGCTATCAACGATGATTCTTCGGAATCTGTCATTGAACCAAAACATACTAAGGAAAAGGCCTTGGTTGCTAAAATTGAAGAAAATGATGAATGGGTTATAGACAGTGGTTTCTCACATCACATGACTGGTGACAAAAGAAATTTTTTATCACTGTAAGAATTTGATGGTGGATTGGTTAGATTTGGAGACAGCAAGGCATGTAGGATAAAATGAAAAGGAACAATATCATTGGATGGTAAGACTAATACTAATAATGTTTGTTATGTTAAAGGCTAAAAGAATAATATTTTAAATGTAGGTCAGATGGTGGATAGAGGATTTCATTTGTAATTCAAGGATGGAAGCTGCAAGATCATTAATAAATTTGGATTGGAGATTGCTTCCGGAACACAGACTAGTGGTAATACCTTTCATTTCAACTTCGGTGAGAAGGCTTGCTTGATTGCTCCGATTGATGAAAGTTGGTTATGGCATAAGAGGATGTGTCATGTTAATTTTGATTGCATAGTAAAGATCAGTTCAATATCGGCTATCAAAAATTTGCCTAAGATTGTTAAACCTCATAATCCGGTATGTAGAGAATGTCAAATGGGTAATCAAGTTAGAACTTCTTTCATAAGCGTACATGATAAATATAATGAAATTCTTGATCTTATTCATACTGATTTGTGTGAACCAAAAAGGACTAAATTTTTTCAAGGTGATAAATATTTTGTGTTACTTATTGATCACTATTCTAGAATGATGTGGGTGGCATTTTTGAAAGAGAAACCCAAATATTTTGAGAAATTCAAAATATTTAAGGCTATGGTTGAGACTGAGACATGACTGAAGATAAAATGCTTAAGATCAGATCATGGTGACGAGTCTAGTGAGTTCAACAACTTTTGTGAAAGGAATGGTATTAGGAGGAAACTTTCTACACCTAGAACCCCACAACAAAACGAATTGGTGGAAAGAAAGAACATAACAATTTTGGATGTTGCAAGGATTATGATGACTGAAGCTAAATTACCTGATATCTATTAGAGAGAGATTGTCAATACCACTGTATACACTTTCAATAGAGTAGACATTAAAGGCGATACTGGTAAGACTCCTTATGAACTATGGTTTGGTCATACTCCTACTATTAAATATTTCAGAATTTTTGGAAGAAAATGTTATGTTAGAAGAGATGATGCATTAGGAAAGTTTGATCATAGAAGTGATGAAGGAAAACTTCTGGATTATTATACTAAGAGAAAAGCATATAGATGTTATAACAAAAGATTGAATAGGATATTGGAAAGCATAAATGTCAAGGTGGATGAGCATGGCATTAATCATATTAGATCATATGATTATGGATCAAAAGATGATTTTATCAGACCTAAATTGGTAATGCAAGAATCAGTCTAGAATAGTGAACCTAAAAAGGGCACCCCCAGTTGAATTGAGAAAGAGGAAAGGAAGGTTTCAACCATCCAGCAAGAAAGACACTGGTAGCATCAAAAAATTTAACAGTGATAGAGGAACAATACAATGAGTCAGCAAATCAAGAAAATTCAAAGACTCCTAGGTATGTAAAGCTAAATCATTCTGAAGATCAGATTATTGGAGATAAAGGGAAAGGTGTGATGACTAGGAGAAGGGTAGCTTCTAAAGAGGTATGTTTAATTTCTCAAATTGAACCAGAATCTTTCTTTGAAGCAAGGATAAAAAATTGTTAAAATGCAATGGATCAGATCTTTGGGGTGTGCATCCTTGGTTTCCTTGTGTTATGAAATGCAACACTTGGATTTATGGCATGTTATGCATTCTTTCTTCAAAATAAGTTGGTTTCATGGATTAGTAAGAAACAATCATGGAGTTCATTGTCTATAGTTGAAGCAGAATATGTTGCAACTGCTACCAACTGTACTCATATTTTATGGATGAAACAGATGTTAAAAGATATAAGGCTAAGTTATGATGAGCCTATTGTTATTCACTGTGATAATACTGCTTCTATTGATATGTCAAATAATCTGGTATTTCATTCCAAATCAAAACACATTTCTATAAGGTATAATTTCTTGAAGGAAAAGGTTGAAGCAAAGGAAGTCAGATTTGTTTATGTGTCTACTAAGGAACAAATTGCAAATATTCTAATGAAGCCATTGCCTAAAGAAACTTTTGAATATCTCAAAGATCAGTTGGGGATTACCAACCCTTTGGAAGAGACTTAGTGATGCAGGATGCATCAATCCGGTGAGCTTATCCAACATAATTTTCTGATCTGGGTTTATGAAGATGGTGCTACTACTTAGAGGGAGTAGTTAGTTGTTTGGTTCAATATTCTTGGTTTAGTATTTGTCCTTTGTCATTGATGTTTAAGGGGGAGAGGTATTCATTTGAAAAATGCTATATCTTTTGATAGTTTTGGAGTTTGTTGGCATTCCTTGGCAGTTGGATGTTTTTGACATTAAGTGTTGCCATCAATGCCAAAGGGAGAGATTGTTGGCAATGTGCTAGATTTGGTTAAGTATTGTCATTGATGTCAACATTGTATCCTAGTTAGTCTTGGTGATCATTTTGGTTTTGGCTATGATTTTGATCCGGTATGATCAAACCTTTGGAATCGGTTTTGGATGCTTATTTTGATGGTTACATGCTTTCTATATTCTGGTAGTTTCATAATTTGGTGATCACTTTTCATATTTTCAGTTATCGGTTGGTTTATGCCTTAACAACTAGCTTTTGGCTTTACCAGTTTCTGGCATTCCCTGTTAGCTTTATCGATATGCTGTTTTGGTGACTTGGTCAGTGGATTTTAGGTCTGGCTTATAAAATCAATTTCTTTCATGTTGTTGGTGCTTCTTGATCATATCCCAAGGATTTGGTGACTTTCCATTAGATGGCATGCTTTTATGATGGTCCCATTTGGATCCGGTTACACTTTCACTCTATTGACAAGTGAGCGTGTTGGATCTTAGTCTTAGCCAAATCGTTGATGAATATAGTTGTTTGTTTACTCTATTTAGGTCCATTCTATGTAATATAAATCATAATATTGGTCTAGTGGTATCATATGATGTAATTTTGTAATTATAGGTTTATGGGTTTAAGGTTTAGCCGACCTTGTCAATAAGGTTGATGATCTATATTTATAGGTGACTTGTTCATATAATTCACATGGACATGAGATCTATGGTTAGTTAAGTCTGCATTATCAGAGAAGAATTAAGTGCGAATAAATTCATATCATTCAAGTGAAGGTTGGAAAGGTTTTTTTTATTGCAGGACAAGACATCATTACTTAACCGAAACTGTATCAGGCATTAGTAGATGCTACTTTCATAGCTCATTGTCTTCTAGATTGTAGTCCGATGATTTTGTAAGTCAGTGAGACTTCCCCTTGTGATGAGAAGTACATTCTAGGTCATTGTCCTTTTTGTATGTGCAGACCCCATTGTAATTATTCACAATACTACTACAGAGTATTCATTTGATTATGGGTAGGGTTTCGCACCATGGTTTTTCCCTTCTGGGTTTTCCATGTCAAATATTGGTGTTATGTGTGTTGTGCTTTCATTTTATATTCTTTATTGGGTTGTGATCTGGTTTAAGGTTTATAATTGTATTGATTGCTAGTATTGTTAGTAAACTAGTTCACCCCCCCTCTTAGTTTATTACCAATATCAGTGCATTCCAAAAATTGGTATGAGAGTGAGGCCCTCTCTATAGAAGCATAACCATTTGAGGAGATCCGATGACAACTGCATCTAGTTCTACATTCAATCCTTACTTGAAGGAGAGTCCCATATTTTATGGTACAAATTACAAGATATGAAAGGAGCATATGAAGATTCATCTCAGATGTCTTAGAGTTGAAGTTTGGGAGATAGTGGAGAAAGGGAATATACCTCATGATCCTAATTCAGGAACACTCACACCTACTTATGAACAAAAGAGAGCTGAAAATGGTGTAACAACAAAAGAAGAATTGTTGAGCTCCCTATTTGATGAAAAGCTATTGAATGTTATAGAGTTGGAGAATGCTAAGTTGATCTGGAAAAAGATTGAAACTATTTATGAAGATGACCAGTCTGTGAAGATTGCCAAACTTGAAGGTTTTTGGGTAAGATATGAAATGTTGAAAATGGAAGAAGATGAGAAGATAAGTTCTTTTATGGATAGAGTCAATGAGATTGTCATGGGTATCAAACGTTGTGGTGAATCTGTTACTGAGGATAAAATAATGTCAAAATTTATAAGAGTTCTACCTCCGACTTACAAGATGAATGATACTGCTATCAATGAACTCTAGACAATAACAAGTACCCCTGTGACCAAATATACACTACTTGGGAAATTGACTGATTTTGAAATTGAAGAACTTGGAGATCAGAGTGCTACTAAAACTGAGACTGCATTTAGAGCATCTACATCTGGTAAACATAAGATGGATTGGAAAGAGATGTATGCTAAGGATATGGAGGAAATTGATAAAGAAGAAAGAGAGCTTGAAGAGATGGAAGCCCTGATTGTTAGAAGAATTCCTAAAGGACCAGTTGGAAGTAAGTATGAAGGAAAAGACCCTTTTAAATGTTTTTCATGTAATAAGATTGGTCATTTTGCATCTAGATGTCCTAAGAGAGCTACTAGGAATCATGAAAGATTTATGAGAAAATATAAGTCAGATTCTAAATATCAGAGCAGACCTAGATTCATAAGGAATAAGGATAAATCATGTTATTATATTGGTGATGATGATGGTATTTCTAATGATGATGATGATGAACCTATGAGTGGATCTGGTAATGGTGCTTGGATTTATGGCATGGTATGCATTCTTTCTTGTGAAGAAGTTGATTCCATGGCTTAGCAAGAAACAATCATGCACTTCATTGTCTACTGCTGAAGCAGAATATGTTGTAACTGCTACCAACTGTACTCATATTTTATGGATGAAACAAAAGTTAAAAGATATAAGGGTAAGTTATGATGAGCCTATTGTTATTCACTGTGATAATATGGCTACTATTGATATGTCCAAGAATCCGGTATTTCATTCCAAATCAAAACACATTTCTATAAGGTATAATTTCTTGAAGGAAAAGGTTGAAGCAAAGGAATTCAGATTGGTTTATGTGTCTACTAAGGAATAGATTGCAGATATTCTAATGAATCCATTGCCTAAAGACACTTTTGAATATCTCAAAGATCAGTTGGGGGTTACCAACCCTCCGGAAGAGACTTAGTGATGCAGGATGCATCAATCCGGTGAGCTTATCAGACATACTTTTTTGATCTGGGTTTATGAAGATGGTGGTACTACTTAGGGGAAGTAGTTAGTTGTTTGTTTAGATATCCTTGGTTTAGTATTCATCCTTTTTCATTGATGTCAAAGGGGAAGAAGTTATTTATGTAAAAAATGCTAGATCTTTTGATAGTTTTGTAGTTTGTTGGCATTCCTTGGCACTTGGATGTTTTTCACATTCAATGTTTCCATCAATGCCAAAGGGGGAGATTGTTGGCAATATGATAGATTTAGTTAAGTGTTGTCATTGATGTCAACATTGTATCCCAGTTGGAGACTATCCTAGTGGGATCTATCTCTTGGTGATCTTTTTGGTTTTGGTTGTGATTCTGATTTGGTATGATTAGACCTTTGGAATTGGTTTTGGATTCTTATTTTGATGGTTACATGCTTGCTATACTCTGGTGGTTTCATGATTTGGTTATCGCTTTTGGTATTTCTGGTTACCGTTTGGTTTATGCATTTATTGGCTAGCTTTTGGCATTCACAGTTAGCTTTATCAGTATGCTGCTTTGGTGACTTGATCAATGGACTTTGGGTCTGACTTATGAAATTAGTTTCTTTCATGTTGTTGGTGCTTCTTGATCATATCTTGAGCATTTGGCGACTTTTAATTAGATGGTGTGCTTTTATGGTGGTCCTATTTTGATTCGGTTAGACTTTCATTGAGGGTTTATATCAGCAAGTGAAGCATGTTGGATCTTGATTTAGGCCCATGCTATGTAATGTAAATCATAATATTGGTCCAGTGGTATCATATGATGTAATTTTGTAATTATGGATTTATGGGTTTAGGGTTTAGCCGACCTTGTCAATAAGGTTGAGGATCTTAATTTAAAGGTGACTTGTTCACATAATTCATGTGGACATGAGATTGATGGTTGGTTAAGTCTACATTAACAGAGAAGGATTAAGTGAAAATAAAGTCATATCATTTAGGTGAAGGTTGGAAAGGTTTTGTACTATAGAGTAGATATTAGTGCTCAACCAGACCCGTATCAGACATTAGTAGATGCTACTTTCACAATCCATGGTCTTCCGGATTGTAGTCCGATGATTTTTTAAGTCAGTGAGAATTCTCATTGTGATGAATAGTGCACTCTAGGTTGTTTGCCTTTTTGCATGTGCAGACCCCATTTAAATTATTCATAATACTATTGTAGAGTATTCATTTGATTGTGGGTAGGGTTTCCCACCATGGTTTTTCCCTTTCGATGTTTTCCAGGTCAAATATTGGTGTTATGTGTGTTGTGCTCTGGTTTAAGGTTTATAATTTTATTGATTGTTGTTATTGTTAGTAAACTGGTTCACCCCGCCCTCTTAGTTTACTTCCAATATCAGTGCATTCCAACATAATCATGCATCCAAGGTATGTCATAGTGGATGCTACAATGAGTATGGGTGTGTGTCTTTCAAAGAACATGACAACCATGTGTTGTCTCATGATTGATTCTTTTAGCCATTAGATGAGTGTGCATTGCAAGGTGAGAAAGGTGATGGTAGTGTTAGGAACCGGGAAGGACAATTGAGAGGGGGGGTGAATCAATTGTCAATAAATTATAGCCCAAAACAACTTATTCCATCTCAAAAACTTAGCGTTGGTAAAATAAACTTAATGTCGATAAAATAGATTAACAATTATAGCAGTACCAGTATAACTTAATGTATGAAACATAAAGAGAAACAACATCCACAACACATGACACAAAGATTTTGATGTGGAAACCCTATAAGGGAAAAAACCATGGTGGGAAACCTTACCCATAATCAAATGATACTACTACAGATAGTAAGTGAATACAATAATGGGGTTTGCACATGTAGAAAGGACAACCGCCTAGAGCTCACTGCTCAATCACAAAATAGGAGTCACACTGACTACAATTGGATGGTGAAAGCCAATAATAATGTACTGCTTCAATATAGCATCTGCAATGTTGGATTCACTACTAGTTTAAGCTCTTACTATGAGTGTCAAACACCTTCATAAGCTTTCCTTCAACCTTTAGATAATATCTACGTGATTCACACAAGGATCTGCTTATTTTCGCTCTACAATGATCTTCAATATTCACACACACTCATAATATGATCTTCAATAAGATCTTACAATTATTTATACGAAACCCTAAGACCTTATGATTAGGTCAGCTCACTAAAGATATTACATTTAAATCAGTTACAAATAAGTCTTTATGTGATACAATATGTTGGCTCAATACATTTACACAATATCCAATCATTAAACCATTTCCAAAATGTGTCATGCTGATTTGGAACATGATATATTGTACCAGTCTATAACCTGGACCTATCTGCTAGTAAAGCCAAACATGTGAACTCGATTATACCAATAAAAAAAACACCAAATCCAAACATGCAATCCATGTCTTCAACATAGCTAAATGATCTCCAGATGATAACAAATCATCATCAACTTCCTAAGCTGTCGGTGAAACATATACCAGTGACTATGCATAAGCCAATATCCATGCCAGGACCACAATGTGCTAGTTCACCAATAAACCAATATAACCAGAGTGTCAATTCAACATTGTAGACCTCCAAAAAGATAAGTGTTGACATCAATGACAAAACCAATGCAAGACATGACAAAGTCATCCATAATACCAACAATCTCCCCCTTTGGCATTGATGGAAACACTAGATGGAAAAAACATCTAAGTGCCAAAAACAAAATACCAAAAACCAACAATCTCCCAAAATAGATCAATACAAAGTTTGTACCAAAAAAAGAAACCAAAACAAAAAATACATCTCTCCCCAAGTACAATGTTTTTCCATAGACATCTCTCCCCCTTTGATATCAAATGCCAAATTAGTCATGAATCAAAACATAACATACAAGTAACTACTACCCCTAAGAAGTAGCTCTCCTTCATCAAAGCTGGAAAAAGATTTTTTTGTTAGTCCCTGCCAGTTTGATGCCAGTCTTCATCATTCAAGTCTCTGCCAGTGGGGAAATTACCCCAAGCTTCTCTTTGAGATATTCAAATGTTTCCTTAAGCAAAGACTTTGTAAATATATCTTCAATTTTCTCTTTAGTATTCACATAAACTAATCTTACTTCATTTGCTTCAACATTTTCTTTCAGAAAATTGTACTTAATAGAAACATGCTTTGTTTTAGAGTGAAATATTAGATTCTTTGATATATCTATTGCTGCTGAATTATCACAATGAATAATTACTGGTTCTTTACATTTTACCTTGATATCCTTCAACACTTGCTTGATCCATAATACTTGAGTGCAATTAGTTGCCGCTGCAACATATTATGCTTTTGCTGTAGATAATGATGTACAAGTTTGCTTCTTGTCGATCCAAGAAATTAATCTTCTGCCAAGAAAGAATGCACCGCCAGTGGTACTCTTTTTGTCATCTACATCTCCTGCCCAATTTGCATTTGTATATACACATAACTCAAAATTGTCATTCTTAGGATACCATAAACCATGATTTTTGTGCCTTGTAGGTATCGGAAAATCCTTTTTACTGCACTTTCATGATTTTCTTTAGGATTTCTTTGAAATATAGAAACAATACACACTACTTCATTATATCAAGTCTGGTTTGTGTCAAATACAGTAATCCTCCAATCATAGATTTGTACCTTATCAGATTTATAGGAGTTGAATCATCCTTTAATGTCAATTTATCTGTGTGTAGTCATAGGAGTGCTTACCAGTTTGGAGTTTTCCATACCAAATTTCTTCAGGAGTTCCTTCAAGTATATTGTTTGACATATGAATATACCTTTATCTGTTTGAGAAATCTGCAAACCTAGAAATTTTTTTATCTCTCCAATCATAGACATTTCAAACTTTTCTTGCATCTTGTTAGTAAAGTCTTTACATAACTCTTCTTCACCTCCAAAAATGATATCATCCACAAATACTTCAATAACAAAAATATCATCATTGGTGATTTGGTAATACAAATTGTTGTCAACATTACCTTTAGTGTATCCAAGCTTTAAAAGATATTTATCCAGTCTAGCATACCAAGCTCTGGGAGCTTGCTTCAATCCATATAAAGCTTTCCTTAACTTGCAAACCATATCCTTATCATCTGTTAATGAAAATCCATCAAGTTGTTCAATGTAAACTTCCTCTTCAAGATTTCCATTAAAAAATGCACATTTTACATCCTTCTGATAAACTTTATAGTTCTTGTGAGATCCAAATGCAAGAAATAGTCTAACTGCTTCAATTTAGGCTACCAGTGCAAAGGTTTCATTATAATCAATTCCTTCTTTCTGTGAATAACCTTTACAAACTAATCTTTCTTTGTTTCTGATTACTTCACCATCCTCATTAAGTTTATTTCTATATACCCATTTAGTTCCAATTACATTTTTGTTTTTAGGTCGAGGAACTAATGTCCAAGTATTATTCTTTTCAATCTATTCTAATTCTTCTTCCATCACTTTTATCCAATGTTTATATTGACATGCTTCAACAACTGATGCTGGTTCAACTTGAGAAATTAAACATACCTCTTCATTTTCCAATCTTCCTCTAGTCATAACACCTTGATTTTTATTTCCAATTATCTGATTTTTTGAATGATTCAATCTTACATACCTGTGTTTATTCTGATTTCCACTTATAGACTGCTATTCTTCAGTCACAATTGAGTTTTCAGATGATGCCAATGTGATTGGTTCTTCACTCTGTACTAGTGCAATCTATGCCGGTTCATTTATAATCATTTCTACTACCGGTTCTATAGATCTTGAATCTCCTCTAAAATGTTCATCAATCTTCACATTAGTACTTTCAATGATTTATTGCAATCTTTTATTATAACACACATATATGCCTTGCTTCTAGTTGAATAACCAAGAAAGTTTCCTTCATCACTTCTAGGATCAAATTTGCCAATAAACTCATCTCTCCTAATATAGAATTTGCTTCTAAATATTCTGAAGTATTTAAGAGCAGGAGTATGACCAAACCATAGTTCATAAGGGGTCTTACCAGTTTCACCTTTGATGTGAACTCTGTTGAAAGTATAAACCGTTGTATTCACTGCTTCTCTCTAGCACACATGTGGTAGATTTTCTTTCATCATCATGGTTCTAGATGTATCCAATATAGTTTTGTTCTTCCTTTCTATAACTCCATTCTACTGGGGTGTTCGGGGTGCTGATAGTTGTCTTTTGATTCCATTCACTTCACAAAATATATTGAATTCCCTAGATGTAAATTCTCCTCCTTGATTAGATCTCAAGTATTTGATTTTCTTGCCGGTTTCATTCTCTACCATTTCCTTGTATATCCTGAATCTTCCAAAAGCTTTTGATTTCTCCCTGAGAAAAGTAACCCAACACATTCTAGAATAATCATCAATTATTAGCATAAAGTATCTATCACCCTGAAGACTTCTTTTTCTTGTTGGACCACATAAATTAGTATGAATTAAATCAATAATATAATTAGATTTCTCAGATATTCTCTTAAATGTTGTTCTAACTTGCTTTCCCATTTGACATTCCTTACATACCGGATTATGAGGTTTCACAATCTTAGGTAAATCCCTTACTGCCTTAGTTGAACTGATCTTTACAATGCAATCAAAATTCATATGATATGCGATAACCAACTTTCATCAATATGAGCAATCAAACATGTCTTATCACTAGTATTCAAATGAAAGATATTACCTTTAGTTTGATTACCGGTTGCAATCTCCAATCTAGTTCAAATCATGATTTTGCATTTTCCATTCTTGAATTGTGATTGAAATTCTTTTTCCACTAACTAGCCAACACTCAAAAGATTATGCTTTAAACCTTCAACATAATAAACATTGTTAGTATTATTCTTACCATCCAAATATATAGTGCCTCGTCCTTTGATTAAACAATCTTTGTCATCTCCAAATCTTATTAGACCTCCAGAAATTTCTTGTAATGATAAGAATTTGCTTTTATCACTAGTCATATGATGTGAGCATCCACTATCAATGATCCATTCATCGTTTTCTTCAATTTTTGCTACTAATGCATGCTCTACTAGTTTGACAATAGGTGTCGGTTGATCTTATTTTATTACAACAAATTCCCATCCACTATCTATTGGATCTTCATCTGAATCATCAATAACACCTTCATCTACATAGTAACATGACTTATCTTTGTTTTTCTTAAATCTGTATCTCTGATATTCAGGGTTAGGCTTATATGTTCTTTTTGCTTCCTCTCTTTGTCTTGCATGTCTATCAGGACACCTAGATGCCATATGAACAACTTTATTGCAATTAAAACATTTGAAAGGTGTTTTACCTTCATACTTACTTCCTGCTAGACCTTTAGGCATCTTCCTTGCAAATAGTGCTTCAAGTTCTTCAAGTTCTTCATTTTCTCTTCTCATATCTTCAAGTTCTTTTGCATAAAGTGCTTTCCAATCAGAATTGTTAGATGATAATGATGATGATGATGATAATTATGATGATAATAATGATGATGATGCTGATGATGATGCTTTGAAAGCTATATCAGTTTTGACTGTAGCAACAGGACGAAATTCTTCAAGCTCAAATGCTGAAAGTTTTTCAACCAAAGTAGCTCTAGAAACTGATGTATTAGGCATTGTTCTCAACTCATTAATAGTAGCCACTTTCATTTTGTAAGCTGGTGGCAAAGCTCTCAAAAATTTAGAAACAATTTCATCTTCATTTAAAGATCCTCCACAACATTGTATTCCTAAAATAATTTCATTAACTCTTTCCATAAATGCAGAAATTTTTTCATCTTCTTCCATTTTTAAATTTTCATACCTGACCTGGTAACATTCCAATTTTGCAATTTTGATAATGGTATCTCCTTCATTCAATGTTTCTAGTTTATCTCTAATAGCTTTTGCAGTAGATCTGTCTGATAATCCCATGATTTGTTGATATGATTATGCGCTCAGAATTGCTTCTCTTGCTTTGCAATCATTCTCCAAGTCTTTAGCCAATGTCAGTGGATGAGGGTTATTCTGAGTAGGACCAACATAGCCATTCTTTGTAACATCCCATAAATATCTTCCAATGCAGTTTAGATGTGTTTCCATTCTGATCTTCCATATACCATAGTTAATTCCATCAAGTTTAGGACTGTCCTTCTTGAAAATATTTGTTGCCATAGGATCTCTGTTAGGTCCCGGAGACAACTGAGAGGGGGCGGGGGGGGGGGGGGGGTGTGTGAATTAGTTGTCTAATAAATTCAAACCAAAAACTTATTAACCGACTTAATGCTTAATACCGGTGAATCAGTTAAGTATACCGGTAGACAATGTTAACAGTAAATTGCTATACCGGTAAGAATTAATGCATGAAACATAAACACAAAGTCATCCACAACACATGACACCAATATTTGTATGTGGAAACCCTGTAAGGGGAAAAACCATGGTGGGAAACCTTACCCACAATCAGATGATACTACTACAAATAGTAAGTGTACAAAAAGGGGTCTGCACATGCAGAAAGGCCAACAGCCTAGAGCTCACTGCTCAATCACAAATGGGAGTCACACTGACTACAGTTGGATGGTTAAATCCAATAAGAATGTACTTCACAAAATCGCATCTTCATATGTTGGATTCAATACTGGTGTAATGCTGATATGCATCTACAAAAACCTAACTTCACCTTCAAATGATGTCTTCGTGTATGCCTCTGCTTGATCTCGCATATACCTTCACTTAAATCTTTTTTTTTTTGCATTCCACACTTGATCTTACAAATAAGATCTTACATTTATACCATACCCTAAGACCAATTTTAGTAGGTCGGCTCTACAAGATATTACAATAAATTTTTTTTACAAATAATATAATATCCGATGCAATAACCAATTAAACATGTCAGCTTAATGCATTTACAACAATAATAAATCATCTCCATAGCATGCCATGCTGATCTGGAAAAGATAAACCTACCGGTGTAACCCTAGATAACCTAGACCTATTTGCCGGTAAAAGCAAATATGCAAATATGAATATACCAATGATTATTACTTCAAAATAAAGTGCCCACATGATGTCTTTGACATTACCAAGTGTCTTCCATGTCATTCTAGGTACCGATGAACATTACATCCTGTCGGTTAACCATATACTAGTAACTATTGC
Source organism: Cryptomeria japonica (assembly GCF_030272615.1). Lineage (NCBI taxonomy): Eukaryota > Viridiplantae > Streptophyta > Pinopsida > Cupressales > Cupressaceae > Cryptomeria > Cryptomeria japonica. The sequence goes on along the minus strand of NC_081413.1, from coordinate 297,813,620 downwards.
ACAAATTACTGCTTGCCAGTGAATGTTGTTGGATCTCCAAAGTAGGTGTATTCAGTAGGTGTTGACATCAATGACAAAACCATACCAAAATACCAACAATCTCCCCCTTTGGCATTGATGGCAACACAAGATGTAAAAACCATCACAGTGCCAGAACAGAAATGCCAAATAATATCTCCATTTCTCCCCCTGGGAGTAACAATACCAATTTCTCCTTCGATGTATTTTTCAAAATTTCTTCCTTAAAAATCTCTTTTATTAAAAGATAATGTGTTTTTCCATAGATATTTCTCCCCCTTTGACATCAAATGCCAAAGTCACAAAAGGTCAAGTTCATACAAAATACCAACCAATTCAATATACCAACTACTCGCCCTTTGAAGTGGCTTCCTCATCAAATACCGGAATAAAGATTTGTCCATTTAATTTTGTCGGTTGATGACAATCATCAACTATCTAAGTCTCTACTGGTGGTGGTATGACTCCAAGCTGATCTCTAAGATACTCAAAAGTTTCCTTAGGCAAAGGTTTTGTGAAAATATCTGCAAGCTGTTCTTCAGTATTCACATAAACCAGTTTTATCTCTTTTTCTTCAAATTTTTCCTTTAGAAAATTCAGTTTGATAGAAACATGTTTTGTTTTAGAATGTAATACCGGATTTTTAGATATATTAATTGTTGCAGTGTTATCACAGTATATAGTAATAGGTTCCTTGCATTTTACCTTTATGTCTTTCAACACTTGCTTAAGCCAAAGTACTTGTGTACAATTTGTTGCTGCTATAACATATTCTGATTCTGCTGTCGATAAAGATGTACACCTTTGTTTCTTACTTAACCAAGAAACTAATCTCTTTCCAAGAAAGAATGCCCCTCCCGTGGTGCTTTTTCTATCATCCACATCTCCTACCCAATTTGCATATGTATATGCACATAGATCAAAATTTTCATCTTTAGGATACCATAATCCAAGATTTGTTGTGCCTTGTAAGTACCAGAAAATCCTTTTCACTGCTGATTCATGATTTCCCCTAGGATTACTTTGAAATCTAGAAACTATACATACTTCAATCATAATATCAGGTCTGGTTTGTGTCAAATATAGTAAACCTCCTATCATAGATTTGTATCTAGTTGGATTAACAGGTGTAGATTCATCCCTTTGAGATAATTTGTCATTTGTAGTCATAGGTGTGCTTACTGGTTTAGAGTTCTCCATCCCAAATTTCTTAAGTAGTTCTTTCAAGTACTTAGGTTGACTCAAAAATATACCTTTATGAGTCTGTAAAATCTGTAATCCTAAAAAGAATTTTATTTCTCCAATCATAGACATTTCAAATTCTTGTTGTATTTCAAGAGAAAATTCTTTACATAATCCATCTTCTCCTCCAAAGATTATATCATCAACAAATACTTCAATAGTCAAGATGTCATCATTAGTTACTTCGTAATATAAATAGCTATCTGCATTTCCTTTAGTAAAACCAATCTTCATTAGTTACTTTGTAATATAAATTGCTATCTGCATTTCCTTTAGTAAAACCAATCTTTAAAAGATACTTATCCAATCTTGCATACCAAGCTCTTGGGGCTTGTTTCAATCCATACAGGGCTTTTCTTAATCTACAAACCATATTATTGTCATCTGTCAAAGAAAATCCATCAGGTTGTTCAATATAAACTTCCTCTTCAAGATCTCCATTCAGAAATGCACATTTAATATCCATTTGATAAACTTTGTAATCCTTGTGAGCTGCAAAAGCCAAGAATAATCTAACTACCTCAATTTTGGCTACCAGTGCAAAGGTTTCATTGTAATCAACTCCTTCTTTCTGAGAATATCCCTTACACACTAGTCTTGCTTTAATTCTGACAACCTTACCATCTTCATTAAGTTTGTTTCTAAATACCCATTTGGTTCCAATTACATTTTTATCTTTAGGTCGGGGAACTAATGTCCAAGTATTATTTTTCTCAATTTGTCCTAATTCTTCTTCCATAGCTTTAATCCAAAATTTATATTCACATGCCTCATTGATAGATAATGGTTCAATTTGAGAAATAAGACATACCTCTTCATTTGCCAATCTTCCTCTTGTCATAACTCCTTTAAATTTGTTTCCAATTATCTGATCTTCAGAATGATTCAGTCTTACATACCGGGGTGTCTTAGTCTGTTGTTGTTCTTCAATTACTGTGTAATCCTCTGATGATACTAGAGTAATTGGATCATCATTATATACCGGTGGATTCATTGTAGGTTCATTTGTCATAACTTCTATTTCCGGTTCAGAGTCCATATACCTTGAAGTTCCTCTGAATTGTTCATCAATCTTTACATTTGCACTCTCAACAATTTTCTGTAATCTTTTATTTAAACATCTATATGCCTTGCTCTTAGATGAATAACCAAGAAATATTCCTTCATCACTTCTAGGATCAAATTTTCCAATATACTCATCTCTTCTAATATAACATTTACTTCCAAAAATTCTGAAATACTTAAGAGTAGGAATATTACCAAACCATAATTCATGAGGGGTCTTACCGGTTTCACCTTTGATGTGAACTTTGTTGAATGTATAGACAATAGTTCTTATTGCCTCTCTCCAGTACACATGTGGTAGATTTGCTTCTGATAACATACTTCTTGCTACATCCAAGATAGTTCTATTTTTCCTTTCAACAACTCCATTCTACTGTGGTGTCCGAGGTGTTGATAACTGTCTTTTGATTCCATTCACTTCATAGAATGTATTAAAATCTTTAGATGTGAATTCTCCTCCTTGATCTGATCTTAAACATTTGATTTTCTTACTGGTTTCATTTTCAACCATTGCTTTGAATAGTTTGAACTTCCCAAGTGCTTCTGATTTTTCTCTGAGAAAAGTAACCCAACACATTCTAGAATAATCATCAATAATTAGCATGAAATATCTATCACCTTGTAAGCTTTTAGTTCTAGCTAGACCACATAAATCAGTGTGAATTAAATCAAGAGCATTATTGGATTTTTCTGGAATACTCTTGAAACTAGCTCTAACTTGTTTTCCAAATTGACATTCCTTGCAAATTGTATTATGAGGTTTCACAATTTCAGGTAGATCTCTAACTGCCTTAGAAGTATTGATTTTTACCATGCAATCAAAATTTACATGACATAGTCTTTTATGCCATAACCAACTTTCATCTATATGTGCAATTAAGCATGCCTTTTCGTTATTCAAATGAAAGATATTACCTCTAGTCTGATTACCGGTTGCAATTTCCAAACCAGTTCTATTCATGATTTTGCATTTTCCATTTTTAAATTGTAACTGAAAACTTTTCTCAACTAATTGACCAACACTTAGAAGATTATGCTTCAATCCTTCAACATAGTAGACATTGTTAGTGTTATGTTTACCATCAAGAGATATTGAACCCTTACCTTTGATTGATTAGGCTTTGTCATCTCCAAATCTTACTAAACCTCCATTGTATTCTTGAAAGTTCAAGAATTTACCTTTGTCTCCAGTCATATGATGTGAGCATCCCGAGTCAACAATCCATTCATCCTTTGATTCAACTTTAGCTGCTAGGGCTTGTTCTACCAGTTGAGCAGTAGGTGCCAGTTGATCTTCTATTACAGCAACAAAAACCCATCCATTGTCTATTGGATCCTCATCAGAATCATCAGTCACACCTTCATCAGCAATGTAACAAGATTTGTCATTGTTCTTCTTAAATCTGTATCTCTAATATTCAGGATTAGGCTTGTATGTTCTTCTAGCTTCTTCTCTTAGTCTAGCATGTCTATCAAGGCATCTTGATGCCATATGACCAATCTTATTGTAGTTAAAACATTTAAAAGGTGCTTTACCTTCATACTTACTTCCAATTGGACCTTTTGGCATTTTCCTTGCAAATAGTGCTTCAAGTTCTTCAAGCTTTTCATTTTCCTTCCTGGTTTCTTCAAGTTCTTTTGCATAAAAGGCTCTCCAGTCTAATTTGTCAAAAGATGGAGTAGATGATGTTGATGCTTTGAAGGCCAAATCAGTCTTTATAGTAGCAACAGGACCAAATTCCTCAATTTCAAAAGATGAAAGTTTTCCAATCAATGTATCCCTAGTTAGCAATGTATTAGGCATTGTTCTCAACTCATTTATAGCAGTAACCTTCATTTTATATGCCGGTGGCAAACCTCTTAAGATTTTTGAAACAATCTCATCCTCACTCAAGGTTCCTCCACAACACTTGATACCCAAAACAATTTCATTTACTCTTTCCATAAAAGCAAAAATCCTTTCATCTTCTTCCATTTTTCAGATGTTCATACCTGACTTGGAAGCTTTCAAGTTTTGCAATTTTGACTGTGGAATCTCCTTCATTCAGTGTTTCCAAATGATCCCAAATAGATTTAGTAGTAGACCTATCTGATAATCCCATGATTTGTTGATCTGATAATGCACTCAAGAGTGCTTCTCTTGCTTTACAATCATTTTCTTCATCTTTGGCTAGGGTAGTTGGAGCAGTCTGACTAGCTACAGCAGCAGTATAACCATTCTTAGTAGCTTCCCAAATGTCTTTACCGATGCAATTCAGATGTGTCTCCATTCTGATCTTCCATATCCCATAGTTGGTTCCATCAAGTTTAGGACTATCCTTCCTGAAATAATTAGTAGACACTAGATCTCCTCAAGTTGTTAAACTTCTACAAAAAGAGGACTAAGCTCTGATACCAATTGTTAGGTCCCAGAGACAACTAAGAGGGGGGGGGGGGGGGGTGAATCAGTTGTCTAATAAATTCAAACCAAAAACTTATCAACCGGCTTAATGCTTAATACCGGTGAATCAGTTAAGTATACCGGTAGATAGTGTTAACAGTAAATTGCTATACCGGTAAGAATTAATGCATGAAACATAAACACAAAGTCATCCACAGCACATGACACCAATATTTGTACGTGGAAACCCTATAAGGGGAAAAACCACGGTGGGAAACCTTACCCATAATCAAATGATACTACTGTAGATAGTAAGTGTACAAAAAGGGGTCTACACATGCAAAAAGGCCAATAGCCTAGAGCTCACTGCTCAATCACAAATGGGAGTCACACTGACTACAGTTGGATGGTTAAATCCAATAAGAATGTATTGCACAAAATCACATCTTCATATGCTAGATTCAATACCAGTGTAATGCTGATATGCTTCTACAAAAACTTCACTTCACCTTCAAATGATGTCTTTGTGTATGCCTCTGCTTGATCTCACATGTACCTTCACTTAAATCTTTTTTTTTTTGCATTCCACACTTGATCTTACAAATAAGATCTTACATTTATACCATACCCTAAGACCAATTTTAGTAGGTTGTCTCTACAAGATATTAAAATAAAAACATTTTACAAATAATATAATATCCGATGCAATAACTGATTAAACATGTCGGCTTAATGTATTTACAACAATAATAAATCATCTCCATAGCATGCCATGCTGATTTGGAAAAGATAAACCTGCCGGTGTAACCCTAGATAACCTGGACCTATTTGTTGGTAAAAGAAAATATGCAAATATGAATATACCAATGATTATTACTTCAAAATAAAGTGTCCACATGATGTCTTCGACATTACCAAGTGTCTTCCATGTCATTCCAGGTACCAGTGAACATTATATCCTGCCGGTTAACCATATACTAGTAACTGTTGCACAGAATACTGCTTGCCTGTGAATGTTGCTGGATCTCCAAAGTAGGTGTATTCAGTAGGTGTTGACATCAATGACAAAACCATACCAAAATACCAACAATCTCCTCAAGCTGTTAGGCTTTTACAGAAAGAGCACTAGGCTCTGATACCAATTGTTAGGAACTGGGAAGGACAACTGAGGGGGGGGATGGGTGAATCAGTTGTCAATAAATTATAACCCAAAACAACTTATTCTATCTTACAAACTTAGTGCTAGTAAAACAAACTTAATGCCGGTAAAAAGGATTAACAGTTATAGCAAGACCGGTTTAACTTAATGTATGAAACAAAAAGAGAAACAACATCCACAACACATGACATAGAGATTTTGATGTGGAAATCTTGTAAGGAGAAAAACCATGGTGGGAAACCTTACCCACAATTAGATGATACTACTGCAGATAGTAAGTGAATACAATAATGGGGTGTGCACATGCAAAAAGGCCAACCACCTAGAGCTCACTGCTCAATCACAAAATAGGAGTCACACTGGCTACAATTGGATGGTTAAATCCAATAACAATGTACTGCTTCAATATAGCATCTGTAATGCTCGATTCAGTACTAGTTTAAGCTCTGACTATGAGTGCCAAACACCTTCATAACCTTTCCTTCAACCTTTAGATAATATTTGCATGATTCGCACAAGGATCTACTTATTTTTTCTCTACAATGATCTTCAATATTCGCACATACTCAATATGATTTTTAGTAAGATCTTACAATTATTTATATAAAATCCTAAGACCTTATGATTAGGTCAACTCACTAAATATATTACATTTAAATCAATTATATATAAGTCTTGATATGATACAATATGTCGGCTCAATACATTTACACAATATCCAATCAATAGCCCATTTCCAAAACATGTCGTGCTGATTTGGAACATGATATCTTGTACTAGTCCATAACCTAGACCTATTTGTCGGTAAAGGAAAATATGTGAACTTGATTAGACCAATAAGCAAAACACCAAATTCAAACATCCAATCCATGTCTTTGACATAACCAAATGATTTCCAGATGATAACAAGTCATCATCAACTTCCTGAGCTGTCGGTGAAACATATATTGATGACTGTGTATAAGCCAATATCCATGTCGAGACCACAATGTGTTGGTTCACCAATAAACCAATATAACTAGAGTGACAAATCAACAATGTAGACCTCCAAAAAGATAAGTGTTGACATCAATGATACCAACAGGTAGTAGCAGTATGAATAAGACACTAGGTGCTCAGGTGAATGGTTATGCCTATGATAAGTATACTTTTAGTTTGTTTCAGATTGGGTATAATGCAATCAAAAGTGAGTCATATTTTTTACTGGGATAAGGTTTGGTTCTACATGTTTGGTGGTCCAGGACCACCTACTGATTTTTAAAATCAGACTTTCAAAAAGAAGAACATTGTGGTTGAGTGGCCCAATGGAGTAAGCACTTGGTCTGCTCCTCCATAGATCTAAATTCTTGCCATGCCCACAAGGGGCATGCATCCCCGAGCAAGAGCCACTATTGGGACTAAAATATTCTTGCTTGATTTTTTAGGTCCCATTAATGATTTTGTCCAATTGCACTTAGTTTTACGTTGTAAATAAGCCTAAGTTGCTCTGTTTGAGAGCTGACAGTTTTGACCCAGAGCATTGCCATGCAAAATCCTCTTGGAGGATTGTTATAAAGATAATAGAGATTTTATATACCTTCTTGTAGCTTCCCAAGACCAGATTTGATGTGTTTGTCAAGTCTCTTTTGGAGGTCCAAAAGTTGGGATGTTGATTTGCAGTTATTGCACCTTTTTTAGGAGCTCTATTTGAGGTATTATATCTTTGATCCAGTTGATTTTCAAGACAAATGAAGAGTTTCCCATGTTTCTCTGCAAATTTTTGAAGCCCCATGCCAAGTGGCTAAGCCCATTCAATCTATTTGATAGGTTTTCAAAGCCAATTTCGTTTGCAAAAAGTTCAGTTTTGCAACTAAACATTGTCAAATAGCAGTCAAGTGCCCACTTTGAGAATTTTTTACTTTTCACCCAGTTGACCTGAAACTCAAAATGGTGGTACCCTATAATTCTCAGTAAAGTTGTCTACCATTTCCCCAGTTTATAAGCCCCCAACTTGTCATATGATAAGTTTTTGAAGCCCATTCCAAACGTACTTTCTCAAGGTTTTAGCATCAGCATAGGCCAGATTTTCAAAGAAGCCAACTTTGAGAGTGAATAATTTCCACATGTAACCTAATTTTGTCAAACCCTCTTGCACACTAATTAAGGGTATATTCATCTACCAGTGCAAAGTGGTGGTTCGTGAAGTGGTGATTTGATATGTTTTCAAATCAGGTTTCGGGTGCTACTCGGGTTGGTTAAGGCCACTTCAAGAGGTTGCTCAGGTATTTTGGGTCAAAGTTCAAAATTGCTAAATATTAAGAATGAAGATCCTAAACTTATTTTCTCATGCCCTGAGCACATCCATTCAATGTTTCAAAGTGTTTTCATCAGGTGAGTGTTTCGGAAACAAAAAAAATTAGTCAGGCCCACTTTTGGACTTGACTAATGATGGAGCAGGACGAAATAAATAAAAACTCAATAGAGAACAGTATATTATTTATATTAATTTATTTAAATAATATTGCATTTGGGGCCACTCGAAATGAAAGTTACTCGCTTGGTTTGAATAGTGAATCCAATTCATTTAGATGGAAGGAGAAGGGTATTGATTTTAAGTGAAAATATTTAAATCATTTAATTGATTTAAATATTTATTTATGCAGAGAGGATCGGCAATAACATTGAAAATTATTAAAGGGGGTCATCTCAAAATCATTTCATAATACTTCAAATCATGTGTTTTGTATCTAAAATAGTGGGCCCCTATGAAAAAGATTTTCAAATTCCCCAAAATCATTTGAAACCTCAAATAACTCATTTCATATCACGTACAATGAATTTGAGAGGGAAAGTACTGTTATCACAAAAGCTTGCACCCTTGCTGAGCTATCAACTCAACAACCTTATGAAATATGGAAACAACCCCGAAGTGTGGGATCTTGCCCAGAGAAAGTCAACTTCCTTCTCAGTCTAGGTGCAGGTGTTGAACCAACTCAACACTTTAAAACTAATTCTTAAGCCTATCCTAATAACTTGTAGAGGTAAAGGGAAGAGATAATGCTTGAAATAGAAGGAGGTGATGCACCAAGAAGAGATTGTTCCTCTCCCCCCTGAGATGGCACAAAGAATTAACTGAAACACCCAGGAGATGCACAAACTTCAATTGCATGAGTGACTCCAATGCATGTATGGAGGTTAAAATTTTCTAAGTGTCAAGAGGGGAGAAGGATTCCCACAAGTCACACTCAGAAAACAAGTTAACACAACATATATGGAGAGAAAAGCCACAAGACATACACCTATGATGAAGGTAAGAAAACATACACAACATACATAGGTTGAAAGAAGGCAAGAATGGTGATTTTTAATTAATTATAAGGCCAATGACCAAACTTACAGTTTCATAAATGCAAGATAAATACAAGAGAGATGGGAGAGCATGGAATAGATCAAGCCAAAGGGGAGAGAACCCTCTACAATGAGGCTTAACAACCTTTATATAGAAAAAATAGTTACAAGGGTGATCATGACCCCTGCATGTCAATCTGGAAGTGCAGGGAAGTGCGTGCACTTGACTTGTACATGCAAGCAACCTAGCCATACCCATAAAGGGAAATATTGAGAAGGTGGATTGACTAACCTTCCAAAGTTAGACATGACATAAGTCACCAAGCATGGCGTTGTACTTCCCTTAATGGAAATCCTGCCAAAAACACTTAATGCACCCTTGTGGCTCCATAAAAGAAAGTGCACAAATCACAAAAACTGTTGGAGCATTTAAAGCCTCGAGTGTCGATCATGCCATCTAGAAGTGTTTCTAGTCGGAAGGAAGCTTAGAGACTTTGGAAGCTCGGACCACTGAAGTGAGGAAGACAAGGGAAGGAGCAAGGAACTTCAGAACCTCAGGGCTCCGGAGTTCCAGAGAACTTCAAAAGGATAAGGAAAGAACCTCGGGGTTCCGAAGTTCTGGAATAGAGAGAGGAAGAGAAGAAAAGGAAATAGAGAGAGAAGGTAAAAGGGGAAGGAACTTCAGAACCTTGGGGTTCCAAAGTTCTGGGGAACTACGCAAAGGAACTTCGGAACCTCAGGGTTTCAAAGTTTCGAAGAAGAAAGGGAAATGGCTAAAGAGGGGAGGGGAACTTGGAAACCTTGGGGTTCTAGAGTCCTAAGGAAAGGAGAAGATTAATAGAAGAGGTGAAGGAAAGGAAGGCTAGGAACTTCAGAACCTTGAGGTTCTGGAGTTCTAAGGAGGGAATGAGAAAAAAGGATAAGGTACTTCGAAACCTCGGGGTTTCGAAGTTTCAGAGCAAGAAGAAGGAAGGAGACAAGTGCAAAGAACTTTGGAACCTCGGGGTTCTGAAGTTCTAGAGAAGGGAAAGAGAGGGCCTAGGGACTTCTGACAAGGCAACACTTCAAACCATGATTCTACTTTATCCTTGATCAACTGGGGTCAACGCTGGTCCATGAAACATATCTCTAATCGGTTCTTGCCGATGGACCAAGGGTTTCATAAAATGACAATATTTTTGGTGATTTCTATGAGATGCTTGCCTGCTAAGCATGAAGTCTAGAAGCCTTGAGCATCTATTGGGCACTGAGTCATGAAAAGACCCCAAACATGTGTGTGCCATCACTGGGATGAAAACTAGAAACTAGAGCACACACCCTCTTAAGGAGAACATGGCATGTGCATAAGCACTTATGAAAGCAAAGTACCTTCTAGTCTAACATTTACATAGTCATCAATACCCTCTTCAGAAGTAGGGCTTGAGATGAATCCCATTCACTGGGATTGGAATAACTTCACCACCAAGCCTAGAGAGATGAAATGCATTGGCCTCCTTGCATTTAGTGATGACATATGGACCATTCCAAATAGCATCAAATTTGGAGTGTCGCCCAACTTTGGCTCCGTTTGCATCCCACTTGAGAACTAGATCTCCCTCTTTGAAGACCCTATTAGTCACCTTTTTGTCAAAAACTTTCTTGACCTACTCCTAATGAGTCCTAAGTGTATGCATAGACTGACTTCTAACCTCCTCCAACTCCATCATCTTAGCCAACCTAACTATCATGGCATCATTTGCTATTAATTCCAGCTAATGTGCTAGTTCAGGAGAAGGTAACTCTAGGGAAGTTGGGAGTCTTGCTTCCTTCCCATATACTAGCATGAAAGGGGAATTACCAATATCCCTCTTGGGTGTGATCCTACCAGCCCATAAGGTTGTCCTTAACCTAGTATGGCATGCCTTTTGATTGTCTTCAATTGTCCTTTTAATTATCCTAATGAGGTTTTTGTTGGAAGATTCAACTAAGCCATTACCTTGAGGGTAATAGTTGAATGATGTCTTCAAGTATATACCATGCTTAACTACCCAAGAAATGATTTGGGTTCCAACAAATGCCCTGACATTGTCTGATATGATGGTGGAGGGGATACTGAATCTTGTCACAATTCCCTCAAGGAATTCCAACACCGAGGCCTTAGTGGTATCCCTCAATTTAACTGCCTCTGTCCACCTAGTGAAGTAATCCATTGCAGCCAAGATCCACTTATGGCCAACACTGGAAGGTGGATTTATCATTCCAATGAAGTCTAAACCCCATTGGGTGAACAATTGATCTGCTTGGATGGGATGAAGAGGTAGGGCAGCTAGTCTTTGCTTCCCAAAGAAGAGAGTACATTCATTAAAATTCTTCACCCATCTATGTGATTCACTGAATAAGGATGGCCAATAATAACTAGCCCTCATTAGTTTGATAGTCATAGTCCTTGCAGAGAAGTGACCCCTTGAAGAGCCATCATGAAATTCCTCTAATAGTTTGCTAATTTTGTTTTTCTCGATGCATCTTGGTAAGACTCCATTAGAGTCTTTTTGAAAAAGAGTGTCATTCACTAAGACATAAAGAATAGACTGCAACCTGAAGTGTCTTCTTTTGGTCTAGTCTAGACCTTGGGGGTATCTACCTTCCATTAAGAAGGTGGTCATGTCACTTACCCAATTGAATTGAGTGTTCTTGTTAGTTGGTTGATCTTCTTGTAACACAAGGGTGACCTCTGAAGTAGTCTCAAAAGATTAGACAAGTTGTTCATATAGGCCCCTGCCTCTTATAAGCTTGGTGATCTTTATGTTGATGTCTACTCCATGACCTTGGTTATCCACCTAGCCCTCTTCTCACTGATGACCTTTTTTAGAAGGAAATCCTTGACACTTGCATGTGGAACTAAGAGTTGGATCCTATTGTTGGATAACAAGTGTCTGAATATTTTAAATGCCCTTACAACAATAAGGACTTGCTTCTCTACATAGCTATACTTAAGCTCGTAGTCCTTTAGCCCCTCACTAAAGAAAGAAATAGGTTGGTCCAACTTGTCATCATTCAGCTGTGTTAGGACAACTGAGATACTAGATTCTCCTCTGAAGTTATAGAGGATAAAATCTCTTTCATGATTAGGATTGACAAGGGTAGGGGCCTGAGAAATTGCTTGTTTGATCTCTTCAAAATTGGCCCTTCCCTCCTTGATCCAACTGAAAGCCAAGTTTTTCTTCAACATGGAAGTGAGGGGTTTTACCATGGTGGCAAGGTTGGGAATGAACCTCCTAACAAATTTTATCCTACCAAGGAAACTTTGCAATCATTTCTTGTGAATGGGGAGTGGAAGAGAAAGAATAACCTCCACTTGCTCTGGATCAATGGTCAAACCCTTCTTGGATATGATGTGTCCTAGCAATCTTTCTTGATCAATATAAATACAGACCATACTCCCTGGATTTTATGAACACCTGCTCAAGATGGTTAGCTGCATGCTTTGAATAAACAATTATGTCATCAAGGTATACAAGCACAAACTTTGCTAATACACCCTTGAAACCCATTTCCATTTCTATTTGGAACGTGGCACCTGAATTGGTTAGAGCAAAGGTCATTTTACAATAAGAATAGGTACCCCACTTAGTAGCAAATGCAGTCTTGTATTGGTCTGATTCTTGCACCAAGATCTGATTGTAGCCTAAATACCCATCCAAGAATGAAAATCTTTATGAGCCATTGAACTTTTGGAGAATCTTCTCCATAGAGGGAAGGGGATAGTAATCCTTGAGGGAGGTTCTATTGAGATCACTAAAGTCTACACATAGCCTGATTTCCCCATTCTTCTTCCTTACAGGGACAAGGCTAGCCACCTAGGAGGAGTGCTTGATAGGGAAGATGATATTGGCTTCTATCAACTTGGTCAACTCCTTCCTCATTAGTGGCTCAATCTTGGGGTTTATTGGCCTTTTCTTTTGTCTAACTTGATTTGCATCCGATTTTAGCTCTATAGTATGCTAGGCTAAGCTAGGGTCAAAACCCTTCAAGTCTTCATAGGTCTAATCAACTATGTCATCATATTGTTGGGAAAGTTCAATAAAGGCCTCTTGATTAGTTGAGGAGCACTCCTTGCCCAAGTTTAAGGACCTACCCTCAGCAACAACAATTGGCTTGTAATCACCCCTCTTTGTAGCCAAGTTCATATTCTTCTTCAACTAATCATCTGAGTTGAAAATACCTTCCAAGGTAACTAGACCTTTAGGCAACTTGTTGGAGTTGAGCTGCATGATTTGATCTCCATACTGGTCTTGCAGCTTAGGTTGATTTTTAGCAAAAAACTCTGCTTCATTTTACAAGAAGTTGATGATCTGTTGATCATTTTCAAACACTTGCCAATTAACTTGGTTGTCTGGGACAATAGGCCTCACAACAACCCTGATGTGTTTCTCCTTCTCACTTGCGACATGCGCTGGTATGTCAAATTGAGCACCAATCACTGTAAGCCTATTAGCATGCTTATTCTGACTTCTAGGAATGCTTTGGATGGTGAAGGCCTTGAATCCTTCAATCAAATCCCAAACCCTGTGTTTATATGATTTGAGTAGGTTATTTTTTGCTACACTTTGGGCTTGGATGTGGTTAACAACCAACTCACTATCTCCAAATACTTGCAAAGATCCAATCTTTCTGCTTAGTGCAAGTTGGAGACCTTGGATCAAGGTTTCATACTCAGTGACATTGTTGGTGAAACCAAATTGAAGCCTAAAAGAGAAGAAGTATTTCTCTTGCTTAGGAGAAAGAAGCATTATCTTGACACCTGCACTATTCTTGTTTCTTGAACCATCAAAAAACATGTTCCATAACTCCTTTGAATCTCCTTGTGTCTTGATGAGGTTAGGGATAGGATTATTCTCTTCATGGATATAATAGGTGCGAAGCCCAATCTATTCAATCTCAGCTAATGGATCAAATTGAAAAGCATTGGCCCATTCATCCAACAAGCAATTAGGGACCTCTTACAAAAGAGTAGCAGGCTCATAAACAACACACTCCTCCCCTTCTTCATGCAAAGTGCAATTCATGTTTATAAGGATGGGGGTGTAGGGCTCTATGCAGTTTTGGGCAATGGGTTCTGCCCTTATGGTGACCATGGTACCATACCTTATTCGAAATAGAATATGGGACCAATCAGAAGACAGGTGCCCACCTATCTTGTCTATGAAGTCTCTACACAGGCATATGGCAAAGAAGGCAAGGAGGTCGATGAATGATAAGTCTTGCAGGACAGTGCAACCAGGGCATGCATGCAAGGTTAACTTCAAATTTTTCACCACCCCTACTATCTTAATAGAAGTGCCATCTAATTGGACCACCCCTTTGGTCATAGGTTCGTATTCTATGCCAAGGAGATCAGCTACCTTCTTAGGCATGACTGAGCTACTAGCTCCTGAATCTATCATACAATTGTGAACCAAGTTATCTCCTATGATTAAGGAGAGATAGAAAGGGGGAGGCTTGTTGATCTTGTTTGAATTTTCTTCCTCCTTGGGTTGCACCAAACTGGTGGAGACTTCCTTTCTACTGACTATTGCCTCACCACCTGACTGATCAACATCCTTCAGTGTCTCCTTAAGCAAATCCCTTTGAGATGGGATTGAAAGGGCCTCCCACATAGTGACGTTGAAGTTGGACTACTTCATCTGATCAACTATGTTGAAAGGAACACCAGCTAACTTTAGAGGCCCCTTGTTCCCTTGCATGGTACTTTGGCTTGTATCATGGATGGCTACATTGGATGTTGGAGCTTGGGCTGATGTTGAAGGTGAGGAAGCCTCCATGGCTCTCTTCTTTGACCTTGCATACTATAGCATGGACTCACCAATTTTTTGGTTCAAAACACAAAATTTTGTCTCCTACCAATTTACAAAGGTAGAGTCTCCTTGTAAGTGAGCCTAAGTACCCATACTAGGTTGATTTGGGTCATATTGCTAGCCAGAAGTGGTCGGATCATCTTGCACTACTAAATTTTGGACAAACCCTCCATTTTGCATGCACTTTGGTTGCGTGGTTGGTTGCATGGTTGACACCAATCTTTCTCTTGGGTGAGGTTATTTTGCGTTGGAACTATCACCTTTGAGTTTCTTGTGATTGTGGGGTTCACACTATTCAACAACCTGAGATTTCTCCATTGGTTTTGCCCTTGAAAGGGTGGCCTATTTTGCTTATAATTATGACCTTGTGCCTGGTAAGGTCTGCTATAATGGCATGGATGATTGTCTTATAGAAGCCATGGGAATAAGGGCCAAGGTGGGTTGTTGAGTAGGAGCTTCTGGGAAGAGAGGCATTGAGGGCCTTGGAGCTATCTTCCCAACCTGAATCAAATAGTTTCATGCTCTTATGGCTATGTTATATGCACCTGGTAGAGAAGCTCCACCCATTAATTGTACCATGACAACTATATCATTGTTGATAGCTCTAAGATAATACAAGAAGGCATGATTTTGATATGGCTTCACTAAAGCAGGAATTCTATTCCATGTCTTATAGAATCTGAAATTAAAATCTCCCATGAACTCATGGGGTGCCCTCTTGATCATAGTCAACTTCTCCACAAGTGATAGGTGGTCACTTTTGTCTTCGAAATGGTTGCACAACCTCTCTCCCAATTCATACCAATTGTGAATGAAGCTAGACGACAACCCTCTATACCACTACAAAGCTCTGCCTTTCAAAGATGTGGCTAAGAGTCTGACAATGACATCATCATGAGTGATATTATAGATGGAGAAAATGTTGGCAATATCTTTAATGTGCTCAATGGGTGTAGTAGTTGTCTCACCAGTGAAGTATGGTATACTCTTCAACATGGCCACTAGTATGTCACTCCATTGAGTCAAAATAAGGGGCCTCCCTCCATTGAAGGTAACAAAAACCTAATTTCTTGCCATGTGAAACAATGGTCTATTGATATGAGTCATGGGAGCCCTTCATAGTAATGGTCTTGTAAATGGAGGAGTAGAACAAGACCTTGGAGATGGAGTGTTTACAACCTTGACATCCTTGACTAGTGACAATGAAGGTCTACCTCTCTGCCTTCTAAGCTTGTAGATGGGAGCTCTACAAATTGGAAACTACCTCTAGAAGATGCCCTTGTATGAATTCTGGGCAAGAAATCTACAACCGACCTTGAAATTTTGGAGGTCCGGAGTTGCAGAGTATGACCACTTTGGCACCTTAGAACCTCGGGGTTTTAGGGTGAGGAAGTCCGGGAGTTCAGAACCTAGGGGTTGTGAAGTTGCAAGGTTGAGAGAACTGAGAAATTCAGGGGTCTGGGGGTTCAGAGTTCAGTGACTAGTAACAAAAATCCCAGAGTTTCGGGGTCCGGCAAGTAAGCAGAGTCGCCAAGTACTTGAAGATGACTGCCTCTAAAGGTTGAGATACTAAGAATAGCACTAAACCCTTAGTAAGTAATTCTAATGAAGTCCCACCGGGCATGCCAAAAAGTGTTATCACAAAATCTTGCACCCTTGCTGAGCTATCAACTCAAAAACCTTGTGAAACATGGAAACAACCCCCAAGTGTGGGACCTTGCTCAGGGGGGGTTGAATCTCTAGAGAAAGTTGAATTTCTTCTCAATCAAGGTATAGGTGTTGAACCAACTCAACACTTTAAAACTAATTCCTAAGCCTATCCTAACAACTTGTAGAGGTAAAGGGAAGAGAGAATGCTTGAAATAGAAGTAGGTGATGCACCAAGAAGAGATTGTTCCTCTCCCCATCGAGATGACACAAAGAATTATTTGAAACACCCAGGAGATGCACAAACTTTAGTTGCATGAGTGACTTCAATGCATGTATGGAGGTTAGAATTTTCTAAGTGTCAAGAGGGGAGAAGGATTCCCACAAGTCACACTTAGAAAACAAGTTAACATAGCATATATGGAGAGAAAAGCCACAAGTCATACACCTATGATGAAGGTAAGAAAACATACACATCATACATAGGTTGAAAGAAGGCAAGAATGGTGATTTTTAATTAATTATAAGGACAATGGCCAAGCTTACAGTTTCATAAATTCAAGATAAATACAAGAGAAATGGGAAAGCATGGAATAGCTCAAGCTAGCAGGGAGAGAACCCTTTACAATGAGGCTTAACAACCTTTATATAGAAAAAATTGTTACAAGGGTGATCATGACCCCTACATGTTAGTCTGGAAATGTAGGGAAGTGCATGCACTTGACTTGTACATGCAAGAAACCTAGTCATACCCACAAAGGGCAATCTTGAGAAGGTGGATTGACTAACCTTCCAAAGTCGGACATGACACAAGTCACCAATCATGGCTCTGTACCTCCCTTGATGGAAATCCTATCAAAAACGCTTAATGCACCCTTGTGGCTCCACAAAAGAAAGTGCACAGATCACCAAAATTGTCAGAGCATTTAAATCCTTGAGTTTTGATCACACCATCTGGAAGTGTTGCCACTCAAAAGGAAGCCTAGAGACTTTGACAGATTGGACTCCGATAGTGAGGAAGACAAGATAAGTAGGAAGGAAGTTTAGAACCTCAGGGTTTGAGAGTTCCAAAGAACTTCAAAAGGCTAAGGAAAGAACTTTGGAACCTTGGGGTTCCAGAGTTTTGGGGTAGAGAGAGGAAGAGAAGAAAAGGAGCTTTGGAACCTTGGGGTTTCATAGTTTTAGAGGAACTAGAGAGAGAAGGCAAAAAGGAAAGCCACCTCAGGGTTATGGAGTTCCAGGGAACTACGCAAAGGAACTTTGAGAGCCTTGGAGTTCTAAAGTTCTGAAGAAGAAAGGGAAAGGGCTATAGAGAGTAGGGGAACTTTGAAACCTCAGGGTTCTGGAGTTCCAAGGAAAGGAGAAGCTTAAGAGAAGAGGTGAAGGAAAGGGAGGCTACGAACTTTGGAACCTTGACATTATGGAGTTCCAAGGAGGGAAGGAGAGAAAAGGATAAGGAACTTCAAAACCTCAAGGTTCTGGAGTTCTGGAGAAAGAGGGAGAAAAGATAAGGGAAGGAAGGGAACTTTGAAACCTCAGGGTTCTAGAGTTCTGGAGCAAGAAGAAGGAAGGAGACAAGGGAAAAGAACTTCAAAACCTTGAGGTTCCAAAGTTCTAGAGAAGGGAAAGAGAGGGCCTAAGGACTTCTGAGAAGGCAACACTTCAAACCATCATTCTACTACCTTTATCCTTGATCAACTTGGTGCAGCGCTGGCCATGAAATATATCTCTGATCGGTTCTTGCTGATGGACCAAGGGTGTCATAAAATGACAATAAGTACTTTGTGGGATAAGAGGTGGCCAAGGGTGGGAAACAGTTTTTTATCTCATGAAGGAAATAGGTTGATGGAAAATGGATGCAGAGGCAAGAGGAGTAATTGTAAAACTTGCAGATAAATATATGATTAGGACCCAAACCCAACACTCCTAAGGTGATTGAGTGCATCTAATGCCTCTAAGAGGCTAAAAAATTGTCCTCCACTAAGCCAAGTGGATCCTCTACCTCTACACCAATTAAAAACTCCCAAATAACCTATGTCTAAGGTTCATAAGACATCAAGACTCTGTTTGTCAAGACAACTCATGTATTAACTTGAAACTAGGCCTAGGCTCCTACTAGCCCCGCAAATATTGTTTTAGGTGATTATCTCCCCAAAGTTGCAAATCACTAGAAAAACAAATCACATATCAAGATACCCTTTTCAGCCAAAAATAACATATCAAAAACTTAGGTACTATTACTTTGGACCAACAATCTCAAAAACTCACTGTCCTTTGTATTCGGTAGGCTAATTAGGCCACATTTGCAAAGGAAGTACTTTCAAAACACATCTCCAGAAAGAAATCTTCTATATAGTCTTTGGTTATGATCCAAAACCAAGGGTTTTCTAGGTTGTACGGTCAGGTAAGGCTTCTATATGACCTAACCCCAAAACCCTCACTAATTCACCCTTAAACCTAAGACTTGCTCAAAAACTTATCCAAACACACTTCCAGAATCAAATGAAGGTTGATTCCCCATGTCCCCAACATACTCTTACTGTTTCAAACATAAAAGTAGCCCCTCCTCAAGGCCGATCTATTACTTCTATAAATATGGCACAAAAAACATGCATTTTCAGTTAATCTTTCCCGGTGTACACCAAACTTTCATTCCTTCCTATCATTAAAGGGTCAAGAATGTATGATACAAGTTAGGGATGATCCAATCCATAGGAAACATAGTCTTACATCTATGGTTGGATCATTGTTTCAAAAGAAACCAAAAAAATAGTAAATAGAAGACTGCACACTTAGGAATGTACAGTACAATGTGTGGTTCTAGGTTTATTGAACCTTTAGCAGATTACAAAAATTTAAGGATGCATAGACACTTCCCTCACTTAATTACAAAAACAATAGAAAAACAAATTTAGTGCAACTTGAAAACATGAAACCACAGATTTGTAAGAAAATAAATGAGTTTTATTGCTATTGAGTTGCAGTCTGTACAATCTGTACTTGCTTATGCTCTCTTCTCCCATAAAAAATGCCTCTCAAGGATTTAAGTAGTCCTCCAACAAATTCCCCAACCAATCCATGTAGTTATTTGTCATTACAAATGATTAACGAGTCTATTTTGTCATTTACCTCCAAAATGGCACTAGCCATTATATTCAAATATTTGAAATAAAGACTCCTATTAAACAACCTATTATGACTTCTACCCAAAGCTAATGACTCTTAAAGGATCAAAATTATTTATTCAATAGGTTTAAACACTCTTAAGACCCTTCCCAATCCTATAACCCTAAAATCCCTTATTTGGTCCTATGGTCCTATTAGGCCAATCGGGACAATTAACAATTACATTAGGATCATTACAATGAAATGCCATAATTGGCTTTAGGACATCAAAATTGAGTCTATTAGATCCATGCACCTTCCTTGTCATGCTTCCCTGGTGTCCTCCAATTTGTCTTCATGTCAGGGGCTTCTGCACCATACTCCCCCCCAATGAAAAATCTCTTGTCCCAAGAGAACAAATCTTGTGTGTTCAAATCTTGTAATTCCTATGATGGTTGTTTGGTACATGTATGCACCTTGTTCAACTGCTCAAATGGAAATCTCCAACCTCTACAACCTACATCAATCTCAAAACAAGAATTAGTGCTCAGAAACTTATGTTTTGGTCCCCTCATGGGGTTGTCTTTTGTCTGCCTTTGCTACCTTCGCTCATCTGCTATTTGATCTGCCTTTTGGTGAAAACCAATTTCACCATTACTGCCCCTCTTCTACACTCCAATAGGACACAAAACTGATCCCACCATTACACTATCCTTCCTACTATTCCATGATACATATGTGCTTACTAATTTGTTGTCATCAACCACCATCTTTTGCTTCACATGAGGCTGATCTCTAACCTGAAAATTCACATGCATTGGATCTCCAGAACATATGACACTTTTGTCATTTGAGTCAACAAAATTCAAAGGATTCATAAAAAATGTTTGTCCATCTTTATGCACAAGGTATCTATTAGTGTGTCCATCATACATTATCTTTCTCCCATACTACCAAGGTCTTCCTAGGATTAAGTGTGCACAAGTCATAGGTACCACATCACACAAAACCCTATCATGATATTACCCAATTGAAAAACTGACATATGCTTGCTCCCTAATGAGGATATGTTGTTATTTGCTGAACCAAGTAGCATAATAAGGACATCTATGAGGAAATATTTGTAAATGAAGTTTATTGACCATCTCATAGGAAACCAAGTTATTATGTGAACCTGAATCTACAATCAATTTGCAAATTTTACCTTGACACAAACACTGAGTTCTGAAAATGGATACCTTATGCTCTTCTTGTTGTTGCAACTTGCCTTTTTTAAGCATGAGGAATTCTCCTTCCAACACTGGACTTGCTTTCAATGGTTCATTTTCTTCTTTCTTTTCTTCTTCTTTTGTTAGGTTGACTCTCCTATCCCTTCCTCTGTCTGATTGTTCCCACATAGGACATTTAAAAGAAGGATTCCCCACTTCATTACAATTGAAGCATCTACCTATGAAAGTGCCTCTACCTGCCCCAAATCTTCCACCTCCTCTTGAATCAAAAGATGTCTCTTTTCCTTTCTCATTGCTTTGTTCTTATTCCCAATTTATTCTACCACCTTTTCCTCTTCCTCCTCTTCCACCATTCCCTTGTCTTTCGTTCTTCCTCTTCAACTTCTCTTCTACTCTAATGGCCAACTAAAAACATTCTCCCAATGTCCTATGCATCTGCATACATATTTCATCTTGAAGGTTGAATCTTAACCCATTCAAGTACATTGATATCTTCTCTTCTTCATCCTATAGACCCCCTCTGATACTAAGCTTATGAAATTGTTCAGTATAGGACATCACATCCATGTCCTTTTGCCTCAAATTTTGCCTCATCGTCTTCACATGAATTATATAATCAGATGGTAAAAATTGATCCTTAATCAAACCCTTCATTCTAGCCCATGTTGGGATATTTTCCAACCCTCTAGCCATCCTATCATTTTGTATATCAGACCACCATGTCAAGGTTGTACCTCTCAACTTAGTTTTGGCAAACTTCACTTTCTTTTCTTCATCCATTTCCTCAAATTCAAAGTAGTTGTCTAAGACATATAACCAACCTAAGATTTCTTCACTATCCATCCTCCCTTGGTAGATAGTTAGGTCAATGTTATTCTTACCTCTACCTTGGACTACCTTTAGTAATCTCACCAATCTCTTCTCTTCAAGATCTTCTTCTCCCCTTCTAGGCTCTTCATGCCTTTCCCCTTCATCATGTGCTCCCACTTCTTCACTCATCTCCTCTCTTTTATGTTCTCCCCTTTCTTTCTCTAAGGCTTCAATACTTGTTAGAAGTTTTAACCTCTCTCTCCTTTTTTTTCTATCCTCCCTATCCTTTGTTGCTTCCAACTCCTCTTTTCCCTCTTCTCTCTTTCAAGGGCTTCTCTCAACTCCTCTATCTCCCTAGCCATTTGATTTTTAGGTGCCATCTTATAAAAACCTTCCTAAAAGATCTACTCATTGCTCTGATACCAATCTAATGTAGAGGAAAGAGGAGTAATTACAAAACTTGTAGATAAATATATGATTAGGACCCAAACCCCACACTCCTAAGGTGATTCAATGCATCTAATGCCTCTAAGAGGCTAAAAAATTGTCCTCCACTAAGCCAAGTGGATCCTCTACCTCTACACCAATTAAACACTCCTAGACAACCTGTTTCTAAGGTTCATAAGACATCAAGACTCTGTTTGTCAAGACAACTCAAGTATTAGCCTCAAACTAGGCCTAGGCTCCTACTAGCCCTATCAACACTATTTTAGGCGATTATCTTCCCAAAGTTGCAAATCACTAGACAAATAAATCATATATCAGGATACCCTTTTCAGCCAACAATAACATATCCAAAAATTAGGTACTATTACTTTCGACCAACAATCTCAAAAACTCACTGTCCTCTATATCTGGTAGGCTAATTAGGCCACATTTGCAAAGGACGTACTTTCAAAACACATATCCAAAAAGAACCCTTCTGTACAATCTTTGGTTATGATCCAAAACCAAGGGTTTTCTAGGTTGTATGGTCAGGTAAGGCTTCTATATAACCTAACCCCAAAACCCTCACTAATTCATCCTTAAACCTAGGGCTTGCTCAAAAACTCATCCAAACACACTTCCAAAATCAAATGAATGTTGATTCACCATGTCCCCAAGATACTTTTACTATTTCAAACATAAAAATAGCCTCTCCTTAAGGCTGATTTGTTACTGCTATAACTATGGCACAATAACCATGCATTTTCAGTTAATCTTTCCTGGTGTACACCAAAATTTTACTCCTTCCTGTCTTTAAAGGGTCAGGAACGTATGATACAAGTTAGGGATGATCCAATCCATAGGAAATAGAGTCTTACATCTATGGTTGGATCATTGCTTCAAAGGAAACCAACAAAACAGTAAATAAAAGACTGCACACTTAGGAATGTATAGTACAATGTGTGGTTCCAGGTTTATTGAACTTTTAGTAGATTAAAAACATGTAAGGATGCATAGACACTTCCCTCACTTCATTACAAAACCAATAGAAAAACTACTTTAGTGCAAAGAAAACATGAAACCACAGATTTGTAGGAAAATAAATGAGTTTTATTGCTATTGAGTTGCAATCCGTACAATCTATACTTGCTTGTGCTCTCCTCTCCCATACAAATGCCTCTCAGGGATTTAAGTAGGCCTCTAACAACTGCCCCAACTGATCCATGTAGTTATTTGTTATTACAATTGATTAGCAAGCCTATTTTGTCATTTCCCACCAAAATGGCACTAGCCGTTATATTCAAATATTTAAAATAAAGACTCCTATTAAACAACCTATTATGACTTCTACCCAAATCTAATGACTCTTAAAGGATAAAAATGATTTATTCAAGAGGTCTAAACACTCTTAAGAACCTTCCCAATCCTATAACCCTGAAATCTCTTATTTGGTCCTATGGTCCTATTAGGCCCATCGAGACAATTAACCATTACATTAGGATCATTACAATGAAATGCCATAATTATCTTTAGGACATCAAAATTGAGTCTATTAGACCCATACACCTTCTTTCCATGCTTCAATGGTGTCCTCCAAGTCTTCTTCATGGTAGGGGCTCCTGTACCAAAAACCCACAGGAGACAAGGTGAGGGTGGGTGAAGAGGTGGGTCTCTTATCTTGCAAGGTCCGATAGAAGTTAATAAAGTGGCATGGGACAAAATGAATGTGCAGAGGGAACACTAATGTCTTATCCTACACATGATTATCACAACATGAGAGAAAGAATGGGATAACACAATGGAAAACCAATGCCAAAAGATAAAATAAAATATGGGGCAAAGAAAATGTTGCGGAGTCAGGGAATACTAAGACTTAGGGTTTCAGTTCTGGCATAATCAACAAGAGTAGAAGATCATAAGAGGATTGTGATATGTAGCTAATAGAATGAGGAGGGAAATTTAATGATTTTTTAAATAGAACCCATGCACCTCAATCATGTTTTAGCAGTGGTCACACAAGTTTGTATTGGTTCAATTTATTTTGATTTGGGGTTGTGTTTGGGTTGAGGGTTTGAATCTACAGAATGATGATCCATAGTCAGACGGAAATGGATAGATGTGTTGATTTTTAATGATGCATTAGGGTTATATTTTGAGCATGATGCCATAGAGATGGACTAGATCAAGGAAATGTTCTTAATCTTCTGTGATGGGTATGGCCTCAAGTCATTATGTTAGTAAGAGGAGATCAATTTGTCGTGTTTACCATAGATGCATGGATTATTGTGTATCTTAGAAAGGAAATTTGGAAACTGTTTCCATAAAGTTTATTATTCATTAGCGTAAAGTTTGTTTCATGGGATAAGAGGTTGATTGAAGTGAAATAGGGTTAAGTGAAATACAAAAAAGGGGTAATTTTGAGATACAAAGAGGTAAAATTTTTGCACAAGAAGTGTCAAAGAAAGAGAAATAGCATACTAGGTGCATATGGACTACTCAAACATGTCAACTATGGTGATGATTCAAGAGTTGCATTTCCTATTAAACAATCTTAATTATGTTAAGGGAAATGGAGAATGCAAAGGATTGCAAATGATGCACACTTCAATTAAAATTTGGAAGAGGCTGCATATATACGATATGATGCAAATACATAAATTGATGCATTGCATGATTTTTGTGTTTGTCCATAATTTTCCTATATGATGAGAACACATTAGGGGGGGGCTGGTGAAAGGCATATTGTAAGTGGAAGTAAAGTGATTTCACTTTTGGGCAAAATGATCTTACCAAAGGATACCTTTTTCATAGGAATAAAAGCACATATGGTAATTTGGGGCAGTGAGGGAATATTTTCCTCCTAAAGGTAAAGTGTTTCTACTGAAGGGTAAATTACTATTGTCAATTTGCAGAATATTTGTTGTTAAGTAAGAGTGAAGCTTAAGGTGAATTTCTTCACCTTGAAGTAAGGGAATGTTACAAAAGATTTACCAAGTAAGAATAAATTTTACTCACTTAAGGTGAATAATGTTAAGGTACATGAAGAATTTTTGCTAGATAAAATGCAGCTAGAAAATATTTCCATGAGGGGATATTCTGAAATATGTGCAAAAGGAAATGGCAGGTCAACCATCAAATTAGGAAATATTTCTAAAATAGAGTCTGCAGAAAATGATAAAATGACAAAGTATTTCTAGTCAAAAGGTAAATTTTCTATTTTTGGTCACAGAGAAAAATGAATGCTTCACGTAAATGATAAAACTCATAAATAAAGTTGTAGATAAAGGGAGGCATTATTTTTGTATTGTTCCAAGGAAATTAAAAGGCTAATATACAAAGATAGTGGTGAATTAGCAATGTCCCTTCAACCAAAGGGGGATTGTTTCTATTTTTAGCCAAAATGGGAAAGTGCAATAAAGGTCACAGGTCTCTTACACCTGAAGGGGTATTTTTCAATTTCAGTTATAAAGGGAAAAGTAGATTCCTATCATAAGTGTGACAAGAGCTTAAATTAGAAAAAATATGAACAAGATACCTCAAGGTGAATTGACAAATGCAACCAAGGAGGTATTTTCTAAATTTCAACACACTTTTCCAGCAACATGCAGTGGTGCAAATATTGAAATTTTTGGTTAAAGAGCAGGGTTGAATGTGATAGTTGATTGCAAAGTGTTTTTCCAGGTTTTGAAGTGTCACATTTAGATTTGAGTGCATTTTGAAAAACCCATTTTGGAGGGGAAAATGCAGACAGTTGAGATAAAGACGTGTCAATCTTTGATGCATTCTAGTATTTTCTAGGTTTTCTCTCTTGTCTATTTATGTTATTTTATTCTCATTTTGAAGGGTTCCAACCCTAAGTTCTGCTAAGGTAGACAGATATATTGCAAATGATATTGTAAAGTGCTCTACTTAGGTTCAAATATTTGAAAGTTGATCCTAGTTGTGAATTTGATCCAAAATTCCTATGTACAAGTGAAGATGTTTATGTATAGGTGTAGATATTGATTGACATAGACGTTGATTAATAGTCTGAGATGTTGATTAGTAAAAAATGGAAAATTGACATAAACAAAAATAAACAGTAGTAAATCTACACTATGCTTTTGTATTTTTGTATTTTTTTGGCTTTTTAGATGTTTTCCTTAAACTTAATAGAAACAAAATCAAACTCAATGCTAGAAAGTTAAACTAAGATAGACCAAAATCCAACAAATAGAAAATATCACAATTTCTAGTCCTACAACAAATAGTTCACCCTAAAACCTGAAGATACTTGCAACACAACTTTGTCAATGCTATTTAATGGTTATTAACATATCCAAATCACTCCATTCATCAGTCTGATAGTAGGAAATAGAATAAATAGGTTAATAAGATAAAAAAATAAATTTCAAATTAATCCAAACCATTGCAAAACAAATTACTAATACAAACTAGGTGAAGACATCGATTTGGAGGCATAGACGAAGAATAGCGAAGATGCTAAGTCATAGTCTCAAACACCATTCAATAAGTCGGGTGAAAAACTTCAAAAAACTTACAAATTGGATTAGTAATAGAGAGAGGTGGGTCCCACCAAGCATGCCAAAATAAAAAATAAAAAATATGATGCTAAATAAATGCTTAAGCATAATAAATAAATATAAACACTAGCATATACATCCATTACTCCTTGGATTGAGCTAAAGTAGATGCACACAACTCCACTTGATTTACTCTTTGGTTATGGTTGTATGTGGATTTATCCCTCAATAATTATAACATAAGGATTGGATAGTAATTTTGCAATAGTAATGTTATGATAGCAAGTGATGATCTTATGAAGGGAGGAGGCTCCAATTTATATATTTTTGGTAATGGGCGGTTAGGATCAAAAGTGTCATGAAGGGTTGAGATTGAAGGAGGATGTGAGTTGGATTGAGTTCATAGATTTGTGACATGTGTCAGGCATTGGAAAGAACACTTTTCATGGGGAAGAGGGCAAGGTGTTCTCACACATGTGTGAGAAAATCTTGGGAAGAACATGAGGATGACAAGCAGACACAAAAATGGCAAAGTGGAAGAGGTGTAAGAGAAAGGAGATGAAAAATGGTGCAAAGAGGAAAGTGTCTTGGGAAGAACACCCCTCACACATGTGTGAGTACAAAATAAATATTTGGTCAAAAGGTGAGATGAAAGTGGGAAAATGACTTGTGCATAAAATTTATTTATGAGGGGTAGTCACATGTGGACTTGGGTAGGCGTGAGGTATTTAAAATTAGAAGAAATGTTAATGAGGTTATTAATTAATTAAAAATTAATTAACTAATTTGAATGAAGAAATTATTTGGATATTGGCTAAAGTGGGGCTTGATTTATTAAAATAAATCAAACCATGGAGGAATAAATGAGAAACATAATTATAGATATAAATTCATAGGAGGAATAATAAATAATTTAATGTAATTTAACTAATTGTTTTAGAAGAATAAAAGAGAGAACATAATTAATAAAATTAATTACGTTGAGGGATAATAATTAATTAATTGTGTTGGAAATAATAATGAACTTGAATTGACTAAATTTGAGTAGTAGAATTTATTTATCTACAGTAGTGACTATCACTATATGTTGACCAAGCCAATTGACCTCCAAACCATTTCATATCACCATCCCCCTTCTTTTGGCACTTGAAAACTATGTCTCTCCACAACCATTTCACAAGTTCTCTTGAGTACTACAAGGTCTTTTGTATTGTTATTTCCTCCATAATTCTCCAAATACATGGGCCCTACTTCCATTTGTCTACCATCTCATTGCATTTTTTTGTTCTTTATACAATCCATGAACTACACTTTTGTGTCATATGAGGAATATGCAATTTAATTGTAGAACTTCTTTAAACATTACTGCCACATAAGCATAACTATCTCTTTGTTTCCACCATGTAATGCGAGTTCCATCAATCTCATCTATCCATTTTTCAAAGTCTTTTTCTTAACAAGACTGTTATGTGCATTTTAATAGCAAACTCTACCACAAATTTGTAAAATGTCTTCTATTTTTGAAGATCTTGTTGAAAACCAATAACACTGAGAGGCGAGGGTGAATCATTGTTATACCAGAATAGAAGATTTTAGCCTTAACAAAACAATCATGCACCAATCGGTATATCAGTATAAACAAAATTGAAAGAAGTAAAGCAACCAGTAAGCCAAACACATAAATGAGAACAATAACACATAGATTTATACATGGAAAACCTCAATGAGGAAAAACCATAGTGGGATTTGTGACCCACAATATCAATTCACTAGACATATTGTAATGCCCCGCTAGGAACCTCAAAGGAATAACCACACATCTAGGCAACTAAGGGTGAAATAATTTTTAAAAAAAACTATAAATCACATTAAGTGCATTAATTACTACATTGCACAATAATAAAACAAGTAGAAGACTAACACCAAAATTCCTAAAGGGTTACCAACGAAGAATTAAACTAAAAGTAAAATTCCATAATTATGATTAATCCAAATTTCTATCATTACTCATTGAACATAATAACCATATACAATAATGGATTACACCATTTAAAGATTGAAAGAGTAACGATATGATTATCTCTTAAATTAAGCCTTTACACAAATCATATAGATAGTTGATAAATAACATCCAAAACTAGGATTACATTGATCAAAAAATATATGGCTTCCAATAATACATATAAAGTTAATATCTTTACCAAATACAAGGTTACATAAATTCATTGATACAATTGACCACATAGGTCTCCAAAGAACAATAATCTCCAACATGAGATAGAGCATGAGTCATGAACCATAGGAACACCTGCGAAGCCAATCCTCGCATGAAGCTATGAACAAGAATATCTAATGGGAAGTGGCACTACCACCCGACCATGTGATCCCAAAATGGAATCACCCCACCGTGTTAGGAGATAGCAGAGGACCCTCAAGAAAGCATAAACAAGACAAGGATGATAGTACAATATGAAATACACAATATAATACGACTCCAAAATATTCCAAGTGAACTCAGCATCACAAAACTCAAGTGACCCTAAAGAGAGAGTGTCATCACATATCTTATGATGGTTACCCTAGGTAGGCCTCCATAGGTACCAACCCCCATCCTGGGTTATCTTAGTAACCTTTCTCGAACCTCTGACTCTATCTAAGTCTCATGCGGACCCTACCAACCTTTCGTGAAGACAAGGTGGTCGATTTGCCATTCCAGGCCTTCCCACTACATCTTGAGCCTATACGAGCACTCAACCATGTACGAGGTACAATAGCTTAATTAATATTAAAACTACCCACCCCATAATCAATTATTAGGTTATCACTTATTATCTAACTTTAGAGGGGTTATCCTAATAACCTCTTTGGGTGTGGTCCCCACTTGAACGCCACTCTCTCAAAGGACACTAAATGACATGGTCACTCTACAAGGACCCTATGGCAAAACAAACATCCATAACACCACTATCCAAAAATAAGTGGTCCAAACAAAGACATACTAACTCTTGGTTAACCATAAGGAAAGACACTACATGGTTAAGACAATGAGGTCATCATACATCACTTGGTCAAGAGATACAAAAATACACCAGAACAAGACAACTAACAAAGACGATAAATAATAACCAAATAAACCCTTTGCAACAAAAGCTAATTTCACTAAGTTTGAACTCAAACAATCTTTGAGAAAATCAACATCCTAAACACTTGCAAATTCATTGATTGAAAATTTAATAAAACACCCTACATCTAATACATCATTCAATTCTATATATTTCCCATACAATATTCCAAAAAAATAATATAATCCATATTAAATATTTAACAAATAAAATATGAATTATATTGAAACATATTATCTATTTCCAAATTATATCTTAATTTATCATTTTGATTTTATAACCAAAGCCTTGATTGACAAGAAAATAAAATAAATCTATATATATTTACAAATAAATCTAATAAACTAATATTTAAAACTAACATATAAATTTAATCGCATTATAAAAAAATAGCAAACATTATATTCTTTCACGTGCCGTGAAGGGGAAATTTAATAGCCAAGTGGTGGCCTAAGCCTACCGCGGGTAGTGATATTGTCAGAAGGTAGCAAACACTACCTGTTGGTAGTTCTGCTACCAACCGGTAGTGCTGCTACCCATGGTAGCAGACACTACCATCCCACATGGTGCGACTAGCCCGCCACATGGGCTTAGTTTATTATATATATATATATATATTTTAAAAAAAAATTATTTTAAAATTAAATCATTCCTTGCTCACAATAGAAAATTGAACCATTTCCTTTCAACATGCACACATTTGATTTGAATTCAATAAAATTCAATATCAACTACTCTTTCTTTCAAATCCAACATCCACCAAGAATCTTCAATAAGATTTCACAATTTTAAACAAGCACACAGGAAGAAGCTCAAATATTCAAATTTTAATTGAAAAACAAGAAGAAAACTATCCAACCTGCAAAGCAATCCAGGAAGTAAACTTGTGGAAGAGTTCCAACCTTGTATACCAATTCCAACTCCAGGTTCCTCCTTCCAAATGGGTTTCTAAATTTTTGTATTAAAAAATATGCCTCTCCTCTTCCCATGAACTCCCAGGAATATATGGAAAAATATCTTTTCAACCTAGACTTTCTAGGTTGAAATTTTTTCCAACCAATCAGAATAAAACTATTTAAAAAGTAAAAGAATCAGATTTACCTTTTTCCATGAAACAATTCTTTTCAACAAAATAAAATCTAAAACTAATTAAAAGGTGAAAAGGAAAAAGCCTTTATTTATTTTTTCATTTTCTTTTCCCATGATACTTTATTTTAACATAAGCATTTAAAATTTAAATGGCAAGGCATTTACTTATTTCTTTTTCCAATATTTAATGCAACTTTAACACAATATAATAAGAAAGTTTAACCATTTAAATCTAGCAACTCATCTATTTAATTAAATCGATAAACTCAAGATCATATTAAATAACTAATTATGCCAACACAAAGCATCATTCACTCAATTTATTAACTATTCAAGAAATCAAAAACATACAAAATGAGGAATGATCAAACGACGACTCACAAACAACCATACCAAAGCACTATGATTCGCATATCGGTCAAACGGAAAAGACGATCGACTGACAACACTCACATGAGTGTAACTGTGGGTCAAGATAGGGTCCAACAACTATCTCCTCCACTCCCATCGAACAAATAAGGCACGCTTAGACCTATGAAACTAGGTGGAGTCGATACCCCATACCTTCCCAATACTTGTACCTACAATGTCCTACATCAACGAACCACATGTGCATATAGACAAATATATAAACAGACACGACACACACACCGATGAAGGAGAATCTTGACATTCCCTATCTCACCAGAGTGAGTGAAGGAAAATTATCCCCTCGCATCCCATACACTTGCAAACATGAAACATATAAATAACACATCACACATATAAAGTAAATGTGTCAGTCCATGTTAGTAATCCATAAAAATCTCATTTAACATAAGAAATGAAATACTGCATGAAAGCATACACTGCATATCAAGTTAAAGCATAAAATAACATCACATAAAGTCTAAATCAATATACAATAATGTATCCACTGAATAGTCAACTGAAGTAAAACATAAGTCCAAAAAGAGTCTGATCGAGAAGGGGTACTACATTCTCCCCCCAAAACTAGGCTTACTCTTGGAAGCCTAAAATAGATAAGAATAAAGCTCTCTCATCTTCGTTGCATCCTCCCATGTCGTTGAGGTCTCATCATTTGGGTCCTATAGGACCCTTACCTGTTTGATGGTACAACCCCTGAGGGTCAAATCCTGATGCTGAAGAATGCACATGGGCTCCATGGAAAGCTTCCTGTCCTCGACCTACAAAGAGTTCCAATCAAGAACATAAGTCACATCGGGATGATAAGGTCAAAGAACAGAAACATGAAAGACATCATGGATGTGGGATAGACTCGATGGCAAGGCAAGACGGTAGGCAATAGGTCCTATCCTCTCAAGGATCTCAAAAGGGCCAACAAAATGAGGTGCCAACTTAGAACCCTTTCCATAATGGATTAGACTCTTCTGCGGATGCACTATCAAGAACACATGGTCCTCTACTAAAAACCGACGATCCACTCTATGAGCATCAACATACTTCTTCTACCTATCCTAAGTAGCAACTAAATGCCCATGAATCTGCTCAACCTATTGCTCCATCTCTCGAAGCATATTCGGTCCTAATCGCACCCTATACTCTAACAGATCCCAACAAAAAGGAGTATGACAAGGACTATAATACAATGCCTAGAAGGGAGACATGCCTATAGAGCTGTGATATCCATTATTATAAGAAAACTCCACAAGGCAAAGATATTCCTCTTAGCGCGACTGCTAGTCCATAACATACATGCGAAGCATGTACTCCAAGACCTGATTCACATGCTCAGTCTGACTGTCGGTCTC
Organism: Cryptomeria japonica; assembly: GCF_030272615.1. Taxonomy (NCBI): domain Eukaryota; kingdom Viridiplantae; phylum Streptophyta; class Pinopsida; order Cupressales; family Cupressaceae; genus Cryptomeria; species Cryptomeria japonica. The sequence goes on along the minus strand of NC_081413.1, from coordinate 297,780,872 downwards.
TGAGTGATAAAATGAACTAAAGTTCAACTGGGTCCCCAAAGCATGCTGAAGTGAGGTCCACAATGCTAAAATAAAGACAAGGTCTCTATCAGAAATGATCTACCTAGGAATCTCATGCAACCTCACCACATCTTCCAAGAAAACTCGCACCAACACTATTGTTGTATAAGAAGATTGAATATGAACAAAATCATGCCGCCTCATGCCGCCTATGAGTCAAAGCATCTACCACTAGATTCTCTTTCCCCTGAATATATCAAACCTCAAAATCATACTCACAAAGGAATTCCATCCATCTTCATTGTCGAGCATTCAAGTTTGGTTGTGTGAAAATATATTGCAAACTACGATGATCACTTCAAACTGATGCCCAACAGAAAATGTTGCCATCTAACCAACACATGCACTATAGCTGCCAACTCCAAGTCATGAACTAGATAGTTCATCTCATGGTCCTTGAGTTTGTGAGACTCATAGGCAACCACACGTCCATCCTGCATAAGCACTGCACCTATACCTTCTAAAGAGGCATCTGTGCATACCATAACATCTCTAGATAGATCAGGAACTACCAAAATTAGAGTACTAACAAGGAGTTCCTTCAAGGTATAAAAAGATGACTCACACTGCTTTGACCAAACAAACTTCTTCCCTTTCTTTTGAAGAGAAGTGATCGGATGACCTATCTAGGAAATAATCTGAACAAAGTGATGGTAATATCCGGCCAAACCCATAAAACTTCAAACCCCTAAAACATTGGTCAGCGCTAGCCAATCTTAAATAACTTGGATCTTAGAAGGATCCACAGATACACCTTCTCCCAAAACCACATGATCAAGATAGTTCACCTCTGACTAGAAGAAATCACACTTCACCAAGTTGGCATAAATTTGATTCTCCCTCAAGTACTGCAATACCTATCACAAGTGGCCCTCATGCTCTTCCATAGATCTAGAATAAATCAATATGTCATCCAAGAACACAAGGAAAAAATGATCAAGGTAGGTGAAAAAAATCCCATTCATGAGGCTCATGAAAACTGAAGGCGCGTTTGTCAACCCAAATGGCACCACTGTGAACTCATAGAGACCATAACAAGTACGTAACACCATTCTATGAATGTCTACATCATGAATGTGCAACTGATGATACCTAGATTTTGGATCAATCTTAGAGAACACCTTGGCTCCCTTTACCTAATCAAAAAGATAATCTATATGAGGCAATGAATATCAATTCCTAATGGTTACCTTATTCAGCTATCGGTAATCAATGCAAAACCGAAGAGAACCATCCTTCCTCTTAACAAAGATAACAGACACACCACAAGGAGAAACACTAGGATGAATGAACCCCTTTTCCAACAATTCCTCCATCTGCAACTTCAACTCACTCAACTGCTGAGTAGTCATCCGATATGGATCTCTTGAAATAGGTTCAGCACCAGGAACCAAGTCAATGCAAAAGTATATGTCTGGCTTCAGAGGCATATCAAGAATATCTAAAGGAAACACATCAGCATACTCTCAAAGAATAGGGTGACCATCAAGAGCGATCTCTTGACTATCTTCCTCATCCACATCCTCAAGAGCAACTACAAAAAGCTAACACCCTTGATGCATACACCGCTTAAGTTGCATACTAGAAATCATACATAAGGATATCGATCTCTGAACTCCAGTGATCCCCACTTTCCTGCCATGGTCATCTAAACACTCCACTGTCTTCTGACGACAGTCTACATGAGCATTGTGAGATGATAGCCAATCCATCCCCAACACAACTCCATACGACCCCAAAGGAATGACTCAAAGTTCAAATGAAGTAACAAAGGGTCCTAGGTCCAACTCACAACTGGGAATGAAGGCATCTATGGACACACGCACACCAGAAGCCAACTCTACTTTCCACCTATCTATCTGCTTAGAAGACGTGAGCCTGCACCACTCCATAATGGAAGAAGAAATGAAAGAATCTGAAGCACTGGAGTCAAAAAGTATCGAGATAGGAATACCGCACAACACACCTGCAGTCTCGATCACTGTACCCTGACACTTAGCCTGCGGTCATCAACCACTGCAAATACTCTATGGGATCTACCTGCATCCCCCACTATTAGCTTTGATGCTACTGGCCTTTGACTATCCATCTGGTGAGAATGTTGAGGGCACTAAGAGATTATGTGGCCAAATTGACCACAGGAGAAGAAAGCTCCCCTACCAGGTCCTTTACCTCCAGACGGCCCACTGGACTGCTAGAAGCTTCCCCTACTAGAGGCCTGAGATGCATCATGAGAAGAATGCCCTAGAAAACTCTACCTACTCCTCTGCTAGTTCCTATTCTTCTTATGCTAAGGCTTGCCACCCTGCTAGCCTTGAAACTATTTCGGCCTTAATGACTAAAAACTGTATTGCTGTTGTTGTTGCCCATGCTTAGCGGGTTCCCGAGAACCCCTAAAAGGTGTAGCAGTCTGGGACTAATTCCCTCTAGCTCTAGACCCACTGAAAGGCACACTCCTGATCTACACTCCAGATTGACCATCATGAGCATGCCTAAGGTTCTACTCTACCAGCCTGGCTTCCGCCATGATTACCTCTACTAAAGCAGGCTCAAACACTCTCACTCGTCCACTAATGCAGTCATTTAGACACCTCAAGAAGTGCTAAACTAGCATCATCTCATCGTTTCCAATACCAACATATTGTTTGAGCTCATAGAACCTATGCTCAAACTAATCTACTAACATACCAAACTGGTACAAAGCATAGAACTTGTCAGCTGTGATTGTCTCCACTACGGTGAGAGAAATCATGCCCTGAATCTCTCCAAAAAGATCTCCCATGACATGGTGCTAATGCTCACATTGATCCTCTCTCTTTCTCTAACTGCCACTAGATAGATGCAAAACTCTCAAGATGCATGATGGCACATCTCACCTTAGTGTTGCTGCCATACGGATGCATAGAAAAATAATGATATAGACTAATCATCCAGGTCTTTGCCTTGAGACTAGTACCTTTACCATCAAAGAAAGGAGGATGGGACCTCATCAAGTCCCTCATGTATCCTAAGGTAGCTGAGTCCTGGTCTACTGGGACCTCTCTCCTTCTAGGAGACCTCTCTCTCTCTCTCTCTCCTCCAGAATTTCCTAATGTTACTCTCCAAGCAAAGCATGGATGGGCTGGTCAGCCTCAGGTCTAGGGCCTAGTCTGGCTAGAACCTCCTAAAACATCTTCCTCAGCTCTTCCCTTTCAAGAACCTTCTCTCCTACATGTTGCTCATCCTGGTGAACAGACTAATCCTGATCCACACCCACATGAGTGGGTGGTGGCAAAGGACTATGGTGGTTGGAAACTTGACCCCATCCTCCTCCTCTGCCTCTATTGTGGCCACCAACATGGCCACTACCCTTGGCTCTCCTAGCCATGACCTAACAATGCATAAGAGAAAAAGGTTCAGATCTATGACAAGGATAATAACAAGGGAAACGCAAACACTAAGATCTTCACAAAAGGTTAGGTTGAATGGGCTCATGATAAACCAGAGTACCCAGTGTTGAAACTTGGCTCTGATACCAAATGTAATGCCCCACTAGGAACCCCAGATAAATAACCACACATTTAGGCAACTAAGGGTGAAATAATTTTTTTTTAAAAGTATAAATCACATTAAGTGCATTAATTACTACATTACACAATAATAACACAAGCGAAAGACTAACACCAGAATTTCTAAAGGGTTACCAACGAAGAATTACACTAAAAGTTAAATTCCATAATTACGATTAATCCAAATTTCCATAATTACTCATTGAACATAGTAAACCCTATACAATAACAAATTACACCATTTAAAGATTGAAAGAGTAATGATATAGTTATCTCTTAAATTAAGCATTTACACAAATCATATAGATAGCTAATAAATAACATCCAAAACTAGGATTACATTGATCATAAAATACATGGATTCCAATAATACATATAAAGTTAACATCTTTACCAAATACAAGTTTACATAAATTCATTGATACAATTGACCACATAGGTCTCCAAAGAACAATAATCTCCAACATGAGATAGAGCATGAGTCACGAACCACAAGAACACCCGTGAAGCCAATCCTTGCATGAAGGTAGGAACAAGAATATTTGATGGGAAGTAGCACTACCACTCAACCATGTGATCCCAAAATGGAATCACCCCACCGTGCTAGGAGATAGCATTGGACCCTCAAGCAAGCATAACCAAGACAAGGATGATAGTACAATATGACTCCACAATATTCTAGGTGAACTCAACATCACAAAACTCAAGTGACCCTAAAGAGAGAGTGCCATCACATAGCTTATGATGGTTACCCTAGGTAGGCCTCCATAGGTCCCGACCCCCATCCTGGCTTATCCTGGTAACCTTTCCTGAACCTTTGGCTCCATCTAAGTCTCATGCAAACCCTACCGACCTTTCATGAAGACAAGGTGGTTGGTTTTCCATTACAGGCCTTCCCACTACATCTTGTTCTTATACAAGCACTCAACCATGCACGGGGTACAATATCTTAATTAATATTAAAAATACCCACCCTCTAATAAATTATTAGGTTATCACTTATTATCTAACTTTCAAGGGGTTATCCTCTCAACCTTTTCGGGTGCGGCCCCCACTCAAAAGCCACTCTCTCAAAGGACACTAAACGACATGGTCACTCTGTTGGTTGAAAATTTTGTACACTTGGGGGAAATATACAAAATTGGGGTTTCAACCACAGCACACGAGTAAAAACTCTCCTAATTAAGGGAAGGATCCCCCTATCTAACTAAAACTGAAATAAAAACAGGATGGGACAGCTGTCTTCCTTCTTTCTTCAAGAAAGACAATATCCTTTTCTCTTCACAGAAAAGGATAGCGATTGAAAACGAACAACAGTAACTACTTTCAAGTGAAATGAGAGAAAGGAAATGAAGTTTCCTGAAAGCGCAAAGACTTCCGTCACTTCCTTCGGGACGGGACAGCAATATCAAGTTCAAAGACTTTACTATTGGAAGTCCTATCTACCCTTTGCTATACTAAATTTTACAACGAATAAAAGATAACAGCTCAAAGACTGAAATAATCTATTCTTTTAACACAAAGACAAGAACTAATGCAAGCTCAAAGACTTGCTGCTATTTCTTATCAAACAGTAATTTTTCCTCAAGAATAGACGCAAGCTCAAAGACTTGCTGCTCCTTCAAGAGGGTTTCCTATTTTAATTAATCTTCTCTACTTGCAGCTCAAAGACTTCAAATCAGATTGGACTAAGCTCCTTTAGAAACACTTTGCATAGAAGAAATAAAAAGATTCAAACTCAAACATGTAGTTCAAAGACTCAAAACTTGAGTAATCCTTCTTTATTATTCTTCAAAAACTTTCAATCCACATACATAAGCTCAAAGACTTCTTGCTGTAAATTTGGCAGAGTTTTTGCTTGCTTTCCAAAAGATATATTTACAATGGACCTCTCAAGTATTTATAGAAGAGGAGCCTTGAGAGAAAGGTGGGAGGATCCTAACTAACTTGAGAGATTCTCTCAACCACCAAGACTCCTTCAATAAATAACTGAGACTTCATTAATTAACTAAGAGTTACTCTAACTAACTAAGACTTATTCCAACTACAATCCTAATCGGACATAACTTGTAGTTGCCTTACATGTAATTACAAAAGTACAAGTAATGTGTAACTTGTATTTTACAAAAATTACTTTTACATGTAACTTGTCAAAACGAAATTACAACTAAAGATTACAAAAGAGAGAAAATTCAACTAAGTGTTGAAAAACACTTAAGTTGCCTTTTGTGAAGACATGAATCCTTGAAATTTCCTAATGCTCACTTGTAGTTCCTCAGGATTCGGTTCATGGGTGTTCTTAGCAACAACCATAGTCTTCATAATAGTGTCGTGACAACGGAGGAGGGCAGAATTGTCTTTATCCAGGATAGACTGGATCTCATGCAGAAAGGCTTGGTGTTTCATCAATGCTTGAATTGAAGATGCCGAGAATTGTTCACTCCTCCATTCATTATGAATCCTCATCTGTAAATCAGCAAGAACTTCTTCTTCTGGAATCAGCTCTCCATCCTGACTTACTATATTGCAAGAGGCCCTTTCACAATGTGAGACAATACCTTGATAGACTTCATCCCGGAATCTCCTTGCATCACTGATCTCCTCAATGAGGGATTTAAGAACAAGGGTTTTGTTTTCCATAAGTTCCTCAAATTCCAAGTACATGACCCTGGAAGAGATGATGGCGTGATCCTGCAAAATACTCAGCTGTTGTTGGGGCATAGTACACCAGATTGCCAGACTTTTCTCAACACTTTCCAGATTCTTTTTGAAAGTGTTAGAAGTCTGATCCAATTTCTCCTCAATGGTTTCTAGCTTAGACATTATTTGAAAAGTGTCTTTTACCACTTGCATACATTGATCATGAAGCTGATCAATCCAGGAATCCAGTGCTTGTACTTTTTGAGCAGCCCTTTCCACTCCATGAATCGATTCTTGGGAACCAGAAGAACCTATGGAGTTACTCCCTTCAGCAGCAGGTTTTGTGATTTTATGGATGGCTGCCATGAGCTGTCGGTTTTCTTCTTCTAGCTTATCTTTCTTTGCAAGAAGATCATCACACCTTTGCACTAGTGAAGCAACAGAAAATTGAGCATCATGTTTAATGACCTCATGTGTTTGCTTGCCCAATTCTACCCTTGTAACCTTATAATCAGCAGCTGACATTTCATCAAGTGGTTTATTTGCAATAGGTTCCACAATTTCAGCTACTTTCATCTTGTTGCTATCAACAGTTACCCTAGAGATAGTCTTTGCCTTCTTAGCAACTTTTGATCTGGACTGTTTGAGTTGCTAGTAGTCAAAGGTATCAGGTGAAATCTCTTTCTTCTTTCTTTTTGGGGTGAAAGAACTAAGCCATGGAGGCAAAGTCATCAACTGACTTCCAGTAGTAGCTGTAGGCAAAGGAGAAGCAGTTTCTGTTTGAATTACCATGGTCACCCTGGGAGGAATATCTGTTTGAATAGCGACCACGGTTTACTTAGTTACCAATGGGCATGAAGATTGCCTCATGAATTCTTCAAAACTAGAAGTGAAAGTATCAATTTCTGATAACTGAATGCAAGTGGGATTATCTTCAGGAACTTCCAACACACTTTCTCGTTGTTGATTAGGAGAAGGCCCATATGCTGAAATGGGAACTGCATTCTGAGGAGACTCATCAATGAGCAAATCAGGAGGAGAAAGAGGTGCCTTAATAGAAACTGGAGGAATGACCTCATGAGGCGTGTCTGAAACTGGAGACTTAGGTGCATCATCAGATTGCTGCCTCTCTTCTGGATTATCCAGATCGATCACCCGAACATGGAACCGCGATTTCTCCTTCCCACGAGTAGTTGTCTGCTCAGGAGGAAGCACTACTGCATGACTAACTCGTAACTTGATCCTTGTGCCTGAAGATGAAGCACCCTCCTTATTATCAATCTGAATCTCAGACTTTCATCCAAGAGGCCCTGTAGAATCATCTTCTTTACCAACCTTGATTTTGATAAGTCTAACAGCATTACTTTTCAGCCATGCGTTAGTGTTGGCCAAGATAGGCTAAAATCTGTCAAGGATGGAGATGCACTCCTTGTGTGACCATTGGATCAAAGGAAGTGGAGCTTCCTCAACCCTTCGTGAAGTGTATTTAGGATCAAGTATATGCCCGTCATCGATCATCCCTTGTGGGATATCCGCCAAGTTCAAGTCAACAATTTGCTCAACAGTGAGCCTGCAATAATCCATCTTTAGAAATTTGACTTCCGTGCGGAGATCTACCCAGATGTCTTCAATGCGATGAACATGCACAAAGGATTTCTTGATCTTCTCCTTCATACCTCTATAATCAAAATCAGCTCTAGGTTTGAACCTCTTAAGCTTGATTTCCTGCAATTCAACCTCCATGGCCTTAGCCTTCACAAATGTGACAAGGGAGTATCGACCAATTTTCAATGGATTTGTACTGGAGATCCCCATTCCAACCTTGTGTCTAGCAGACTGAAGAGTATGAACAGCCATAATCTGTCTTCCCAACTCCATAAGAATTATCTTATCGGTTGGGTATCTTGGAAGCATGTATGGCTGTCCATCATAGCACCCAATCCTCATGCAGGTGAAGGTGGGAAATTGCAGGAATAAACACCCATACTCAGACACCTTGACCCATGCCTCATCTGATACTCTTTTATTTCTGAGATCTCTATCAAACTGACACATGAAATATCCGAAGAATGCATCTTGGACTCTTCTAAAATGTAGCCTGCTAGGTTTCAATGGCAACTGGTCATAATATTCCCAAACTGGTATAAGCGAGCGATCACCCTTGGTAGAAAGACCTGGAAAGTGTCTAAGTGATGCTGCTAAATATACCAAATAAGAATTCATGAAGAAGGTCATAGTGGTAGGAACTGCTGCAAGTTGTTCGCACAAAGCATCGCTGATGATTTCACCCCATGAAATGTGATGCGACTGCCGTATGAACATGATGAATTGATACATCCATGGCTCAAAGACATTGGAGTGCTCAAGGCCCAACATTCTGCTAAGAAGAGTGATGGTGTCTCCTATCTCCCACTTGAAATCACAATGGTACAACTTTGTCCATCTTGAGAAGGAAGGACGTGGCTCTTGAATCCATCTATTGATGTGTCGCTTGCAATCTTTTTCCCTTTTCACATAATACTCTGCTGCACTTTCTTTGGTGATTTCCATATAAACAGGTGCAGGAGGTATTTTGAAGACCTTCTCGATTGTATCCGCATCAAGACGAATTATAGCTTCACCATCATCATTTTTGATGACTCTTGACTCTTTGTCAAAATGATGGGCGCATGCAAGGACAAACTTAGGTTCTAGGGCAGCTACTGGGAAAGAAGATGCATGGTGGATATGGCTGTCCAACAGCCACTGCAAGTTGTTATCCTGTGGATCTTCTACCCTGTGAATGAATTCTGCCATATCAACGTGCCCTATTTCTGTGTCCCTGATGCGATCCAATGGAGAAGATACCTGGGAAGGTGTAACCTCGTTCTGGTATTTGTCATATTTGTATTTCATTTTCTTTGGAGTTGGCGATGCCGGCAAATCTGACATTGATTGTGAACCTGGAATGCTGTGATGAAGACTTAAAAGAGTTAAGGCCACATCATAATCAGCTGCAAATATCATTCTTTCTTTTTCAAATGGGAAAAACTTTGATCTCTGAATTTCACGGTTTTGTGAGAGGAAGAGGGAAGATATGTAGAAATGGGAAAATCTTGACTTTAACCAATTTCGGATCTTGGGAGAATTTTTGCAAGTATACAAGTTGGAAAGTACATACATGCAATCGGGGTTTTAAAACCCGAATACAAGTACACTTGTAAATTCAAAAATGGAGAAATGGACGAAAAATGGGATTTTGACTTGCGGGAAATGATGGGAATGGAAAGTACGGATATGGGGAACGCGACTGAATAGAAATGGGAATATCCGGGAAAGTCATTTTCATGAAAATGGGAAGATCTTTTCAACATGTAATCCGGTATTTAAAACCCGAATTTGCAAGGGAGGGGTATTTCACACTTTTCAAGCTTGGAATTTTAACAAAAAATGATTAAATTCCTTAACCGTAGGGGAAAAACAAGAATTTCCAGCGAACTTGTAATCGAGATTAAAAATCCCGAATACAAGTTTAAGATGGATTTTTAGGAAGAACAATGCGATTCAACAATTGCATTTCAAAGGGGAAGATTTCTTTCATGAAAACCAATTTTTAGGGGAAGAACAACACATGCCAAAAATGCAACTAAAAACGAAAAAATAAAGAAAATAATAAAATGAAGAAAAGAAGGGAAGGAGAACATACCTTTCTTTAAAAATGCAAAATGTTTCTCCAATAATGCAACAATTCTTCAAAAGGAGAAGCAAAAAAGGACTATCAAACCCTTAACACATTTTTTTGTAAAAATGTCCCAAATATGGCAGCAATCTTAAACTTGGAGGAGCAAAATGCCAATGAAAGTGTGCATTTCAAGTTTATTGGAGCAAAATGCCTTAGGTATTTGTTGGAGCAATGACGCCAAAGAGAATCGCGTAGCCAAAGAGAATCACGTTTTTGCAAAAAATGTGGTATTCAATACACCATTAATGGATCATTAAATGTCTTGAAACCTATCCCATACTCCACGCCTAGGTGGGAAAGGGCAAAACGCCTTAGGAGATTGCATATTTATGAGGTAAAAAGTGCCCAAAATGTGGATTGGATAAACCACGTTTTTGCCGATTTAGCTCCAAAAACCAATAATAATAAACTCTAAATGGCGAAAAGTGCATTTGAAAATGCTTGAGAATAGGATACAATCCTAAACGCCTTGCATCTCTAGCAAATCTCCCCAAAAAATCGCTTTGACATCTTCAAAAAATCCATTTTCCTTGCAAATCGGGTTTTGGGAGACAAACAAGAAGTTCGAAATACCAAAAATCATGCAAATCGGGTTTTAGAAAGAAAACGACAAGTTTAATTTATCACTTTTTCACTCATCAAGCCAAAATCGGGTTTTAAAAGACAAATGACAAGTTTAAATTTGTCAAAAATGCACTTTTATGCCAAAATTGGGTTTTAAAAGACAAACTGCAAGTTTTAAAAATACTTGTAAAAGGGAAATAAAATCCCTACAACAAGTTAAAAACACTTGCACATATGTAATGGGGATTTAAAATTCCTATTACATGTGAAAACCATTAAAGTAGGGGTTTTTTGAACAAACTGCAAGTTTACTTGCAGTTGAGCCAAAAAACCCCTATTTTAACTAAAAATGACCAAAAAACAATAAAAAGATAAAAACATTAAAGGGGAAACTTAAAATAAATTACAAGTGACATATTTAGAACAAAAGTGCACATGTAATTGATCAAAAATTCCCCTACAAAGACCATAACAATGAATATCATTAAAACTTGCAGTTTGAAGAAAATTCTCCACCTGCAGTCTGGGTTTTAAAACCCGAAATTGAAGGAAAGGCATAGCAAACAAACCCAGAATTGGACGAAATTTGAAACGTAGTTCGAGAATGGACTGAGGATCAAGCCAGTCCAAGGATTAGTTGAAATTCTACCTCAAGAAGCATGCCATAGAGTAAAAATTTCAATTTTTTCATAAAAATTTCAATTTTTTCATAAAAATTTCACTGTAGTGGTCCTTCATTTTTGAAAACAAAAATGAGGACAACACACTCTATGAGGATACTATGGTGAAATAGACAACCATAACACCACTATCCAAAAAAAAGTGGTCCAAACAAAGACATACTAACTCTTGGTTAACCATAAGGTAAGGCACTACATGGTTAAGACAACAAGGTCATCATACATCACTTGGTCAAGAGATACAAAAATACACCACAATAGGATGACTAACAAAGATGAGAAATGGAGCAGAGTGAAAAGGAGTAGGAATCCCAAATTTTGAATTGGGAAATGGTGGATTTCCTGGGAATGGTAGATTTTCTGGAAATTGTTGTTCCCCTGGGATCAAATCTGGCATGCAGGCAGGAGGTCAGACATCACAAGGGTCAGAAGAGGACAAGGAAAAAGAAAAACTAGGAGAAGAAAAAGATTCGATCCCTGGGGACCCACATGATAGAGGAAAATGGAAAAAATGGTCTTCGCTCTTTGGAGTGAAGCCACTGGCTAAATCTGGGCTTCCAGAAGTAATGAACATTTCAGACCCTACCTCTAGTCTAGTTGCTATTTCTGTCCTAGACAAAGTGGTTGATATGACTATAGCTAGTCTATCTATGACCTTAGTGGGATGATTCTCTGGCTTTAGGCCCAACATTGATGATGTAAGGAATTTCATAAGGAGAAAATGGATGGTAAAAGGACAAGTGGAATTGGTGGCGTTGCCTAGAGGGTTTTTTACCTTCTCTTTCAACTCTGAAGAAGACATGAACAAAGCTCTCTATGAAGGCCCCTGGATGTTTGGCAAGTCTTCCCTGGCTCTCTAGAAATGGGCCCCGAATCTCATCCTGGATGAATCCTTCTTCATTTCTACGCCAGTCTAGACACGCCTCTCGGGTCTCCCAATCGAATATTGGAACGAGGAAGTTTTTAAGGATATTGCGAAACCCTTTGGAGAACTCTTATCGATCAACCCAATTATGGCAGCTAAATCAAGGTTAGTCTTTGCTCGCATTTGCGTAAATGTTAACCAAATGACAGATATGCCTCAATCCATAGATATCATATCAAAACTAGGAAAAAGGTCCCAAGTTATTGAATATGAATCTCTATCGTTTGCCTGTTTCCACTCCAAAAAATCGGGGCATTGGGCAAAATCTTGCCCGCTCAAGAAAGGCAAGGAACCCAAGACAGATAGTAACTCTAAGAACAAAAAGATCTGGCAAACGACAAACAAAAAAGTAGATTCATCAATATCCAAGAGTAATAAAAAAAAGGATGATATGAAACTTATGAATGAAGTCAAGAGGACAGGGAGTAGCAATAATGATAAACAGGATTGTGTTTGTTCCAATGACCCACCAGAGAGCTCTAAAGAAGCAGAACTAGGAACTGAGTTGATCAACAAAGAAAGCCCCAAAGCTCATGAGAAGGATGAATCTATCTTGGACCAGAAGGATGGATCTAATAGCAAGGAGAAGGAAGAATCATATCTAGCCTCTTCACTCTCTAAATCGCCCGACACAAACTTTAATGACTTTAATGAAGCCCAAGACCCTTCTGAATCTGAGGCCTTATTGCTTTTAACCAATGGAATCCCAAAGCCTCACCTCTGTAAAACCCCTTCCCAAAGCGTTCTTATGCTAGATGAAATCCTCTGGATTCTTGGGTTGAGAGAAGGAAAATTGAACAAGGAGGAACTTAAGGAAGGAATCTCAACTAGAAGCAAGATTAAGAAAAAGGCAGATGTTGGAAGCCAAAATAAAAAGCAGGGAAGGCCATCCCTAAAACATCAAAGGGTACAGGAAAGTTGGAAGAACCGTGCTGATGGAACACAATGTTCCATCGAGTCAGCCTTATCCCCAGTTAAAATATGAAGATTATATGCTGGAATATCAGAGGGATAAATGCCCCCCATAAGAAGGATGTTTTACAAAACGTCATTAGAGATCATAAACCAGATGTGGTCCTTGTTCAGGAAACCAAGATGTCTAAAGAAAAAGTTGAAAGGATCAGAATTTTCAAAGAAAACAAAGTCATAGGAACTAACTCGGAGGGTGCCTTTGGAGGAACTACGATCTTCTGGAACAAAAATACTATAATAGGAAAGGAAATCATCTCCGTCTTTAATAGGAACTTGGTTTTGCTCAAGTATATTAAGGACAACTTTGTTTGGGTGTTATCTAATGTCTACGCTCCTAATACTAAATCTGGGAGAGCTGAATTTTGGAAAAGCCTTGCGGCTGACAAACTCCAGTTTGTTGATCAAAGTTGGATTATTATGGGAGACTTCAATACCCCAGTCAAAGATGAAGATAAGATGGGAGGAATCCCCTTACATCTTGATGGAAAACAAGACCTTATGGATTTCATTAATGACCAAGCTCTCACTGATGTTGATCTCCAGGGCATCAATTACACCTGGACCAATAGAAGAATAGGAGCTGATTTGATTCAAGTTAGGCTTGATAGATCTTTAATTTCTCCTGACTGGCTTTCTAAGTATAGTTGTTCCCTTGGTTCTATTATCAAAATTGGTTCAGACCATTTCCCCATCTCTTTCTCTGCCAACTCTTTTTCGGCTAAGAGAAACTTTCCTTTCAGATTTGAAAAATCTTGGCTCTCCCATCCTTCTTTGGAAGCCTGCATCACTGAATGGTGGAACTCTGAAGTGGAGGGTAAGGCTCTTTTCAGAATTGCTAAAAAGCTCAACATCATAAAAACTAAAATTAAAACCTGAAACAAAGAGATCTTTGGGGACATATTCAAGAACAAAACTCAAGTTAAAGCTGAATTAAAGCTTGTTCAAGATAGAATCCAAGAGGTGGGGTTGACTGAAGAACTTAGGATGGCTGAAAATGATTTGTTATCTAAATACCACTCTATCATTTCTAATGAAGAGACTTTTTGGAGGCAAAGATCTAGAGCTTTGTTCCTAAAGGAAGGTGATAAAAACACTCACTTCTTTCACTTAACTGCCCTTAAGCACAGGGTTGCTAATAGAATATCCAGACTAACTTGCAATAAAGGAGTTCTTACAGAGGATTGTGACATCAGGAAGGAAGTTCTTGAGCATTTCAATACCTTGATGGGTGAAGTGGACAACCTGGACTACAATAAACAAAACACTCTTTTACAAGCTATCCCTTCTATCCTATCGGAAGCTGACAATCGCCTCTTATCCCGTATTCCCACTAATTCTAAAATCAGAAAGGTGGTGTTTTCCTTTCAGGGTGATAAATCCCCTAGCCTAGATGGCTTTCCCATGTTTTTCTTCCAAAAATTCTGGCACATTGTGGAGGCAGACATATGCAATTGTGTTAAGGAATTATTTGGCTCCAAAAGACTTCTTAAGGAACTGAATGCCACTTTCATTGTCCTTATCCCAACGATCCCTGGAGCTGATTCTCTTAACAAGTTTAGACCCATCAGCTTGTGTAATTCTGTCTACAAGATCCTTTCCAAGGTTTTGACTTCCAGGTTGCTTGATGTTCTCCCAAGGATTATCTCTGTCCAACAGAATGGTTTTGTCCCCAGAAGACAGATTTTGGACTCCATCATCTTTGTTCATGAAAATATTCACTCCCTAAAAGTGGCGAGTAAACATGGATTCTTCCTAAAGTTAGACATGGCTAAAGCTTTTGATAGAATGAACTGGCAGTTTCTCCTCAGGATCATGGAATTGTTTGGTTTTGGTGACAAAGTTATCTAGCTTTATTCTCAACTCATGGGAACTTCCTCATCTACTGTTATTGTTAATGGTTCCCCGTCTAATTTCTTCAAAAGCTCCAGAGGTCTCAGATAGGGAGACCCCATCTCCCCTATCCTATTTACCATTCTTGCTAAATGCCTGGGTAGATTCATCCTTAAAAATGTGGAAGAAGGCAATCTTAAGGGTCTGAAACCCTCTTCTTCCAATGTTGTTTGCTCTCATGAACAATTCGTTGATGATTCTATCACCATGGGGGAGCCCACCATCTTGGAAGCCAAAAACATGAAAATCATTCTGAATACCTATGAATCGGCCTCTAGTCGAAAAATCAACTGGGATAAAAGCTCTTTGTTTTTCATCAATACCCCAGCCCAAAGGCAAATTAGGATTGGCAGGATTCTTGGTTGTAACATTTTTGAGTTTCCTCTCTATCTCAAGCCTGAGGATTCCTTTTGGAATAAGTTAATTGACATATTCAATCTAAAACTCGTTGGCTAGAAAGGGGTTGTTCTTAGTCAAGCTGGTAAAGTCACTCTGCTCAAAGCCACTCTCCAAAATCTTCCTGTGTATGCTCTTAGCTTGTTCAAAATCCCCTCAAAGTTTGCAAAAGCTATTGAAAGAATCCAAAAAAAGTTCCTTTGGTCGGGAGTGGAAGCTAAAAACAAAATCCCCCTTATAGCCTGTAATAACATTTGTACCCCTAAGGCCTCAGGTGGGCTGGGCTTAAGGAACATTAGCTCTATGAATAAAGATTTATTAGCCAAACAAATTTGGAGATTCAAAGGGGAGGAAAGAGAATTGAACTCTATTTGGAAAAACAAATATCTCTATATGCAACCTTCTGAGGAAGAATTTTTTGACAACTCTTTCTTTGTTGATGGATCTGCCATTTGGAATGCAGTGCAATCTGCTATAGGCTGGGCTGCTGCTGGCAGAACTTGGAACCTTGAGGATGGGAGGAAAATTAGATTTTGGGAAGATAGATGTATCCTAGATAAACCTCTAGAGGAAATCTCTATCATCAAAGATTGGAAAGATAGCTTCAAATGTAGGTATGGTGAATTGGTAAGAGATTACTAGATAAATGGGGACTGGATTGACTTTAGCCAGCAGTACCTGAATCTCAAGTTCCTTCAGATTGCTCTTTCTGCTAAAATCCCTAGAGACAACAAAGATGACATTCTGATATGGGGGGAAACTCTGGATGGGAAATACTCTATTTCCTCTATTGTGGCTATTCATAATGTCTTGATGGAAGCTTCTCCCATCTGGGCTAAAGTTTGGAATAAGAACTTAGTTCCCAAAATCAACATCTTATTCTGAATTTTCATCCAAAATAAGATTTTAACCTTGGATAATCTTCATAAAAGAGGCATCATTTTTCCTAACATGTGTTCTCTTTGTTGCAGGGAAGAAGTGATAGCTTGCCACATTCTCAATCAATTCTCTTTTAGCCAGGACATCTAGAAAATCATCCTGACCAGGTGGAACCTGAGCTAGGTCTTCCCGAATTCTCTTGGTGACACTTGGCTTCAATGGCATTGTCCTAACTCTAATCCAAAAATTGTGGAGATCTGGAGACTTACTCTGTCGATTGTTATCTAGAATATATGGAAAGAGCATAACAATAGGATTTTCAGAGATAAAAGGGCTATTCCTGAAGTGGTTGTAGACAAAATCTTTAGGAGTTTTTTTGAATGCCTCTATGGCACTAATTAGGGACTTGCTGCTAAAGAGGATTTCAAAGACAGATGGAACCTTTCTACCACCACCACAAGAAAGGAGAAAGGCAGAGAAGGTCTTGTCTAGTGTTTCCCCTTGCAGGGATGGATTAAGGCTAACTTCGATGGGGCTTCTAAAGTAAATCCGGGTAAAGCTGGATATGGGGGCATTATCAAGAATTTTGCTGGAAGTTGCCTTAAGGCGGTGGCTGATCCACTGGGGAATCAAACTAGCCATTTTGTTGAAGCCTCCACTGCCTTGCATACTTTAATTATAGCCAAAAATCTCAATTATGATAAATTATGGCTTGAGGGGGATTCACTTAATATTATTAAGTGCCTAAAGGGGGAATCAGAGCCTTCTTGGTCCATTGAGAATATCATCATGAAAGCTAGAGAGATTATCACCAGTTTCAAAGAAATTATTATACAACATGCCTTTAGAGAGAAAAACAGTGTTGTTGACTATTTAGCGAATACTGGAGTTAATTCTGACATTCAAATGATTTGGCACAAGGATGATCTCAATTTAAACATTAAAGAGATACTCAGAAAGGACCATTATACGGGGAGAGAAGGACAATTAAATCATGACAAGTACAAAGTACCGCTTGCGCCTCACTAGAAAGGTCATCATTACCTGGCACTGCAGCAAATCTCCTACTATCTCCAAAAAATTGCCCCACACTTTGTGGGTTACTCAGAGTGATATTTTGAGTTGCATAGGGAAAGAAGTTCTCAATTTGCAGAGAAATAGAGTCGATATCCTACATTCAAAAATGGGAGGAGATCTAAGATGTGAAGAACCTGACAACATGTCGACTTGAAAAGCAATGCCTAAAGTCTGGGCAAAGCTGGAGAAGGACTCTCTCACCAGCTTCATAGAAAAGCGTGAGGACTATGACAAAGGTAGGGTCAACTTAGCCATTTCTAAGATATCTGAAAACTGGTCTAATGGCTCTTTCAAACTTTACGAAGTTAAATTTAAGTTGGATGCTTGGCTTATTTCTACTGTGACTGATATGCCCCACTCTGGGCTCAACTTCTTTTGAGACCTCAAGGTCTCCAACAATGCAGTTACCCTATTCCCACGAAAGGAGAAAGAGCGGGCCAAAATCGGCAAGGCTACCGGGGGCTACTATGATGCTGCAAACATCAAGAAGCTGTGGGGCTGGGTCCTAAACATAATCATGGAGTATATTACAGTTGAAGGTCGTTTCTCTAGGGCCCACACTTACCACTTTGTGCTCTTGAACCATTTCAGACATGACAAAAAAGTGTCTTTGCCCTACTACCTTTTTCGATCCCTCTCCAGGTCCCTGAACAAGCAGAGGACTAACCCTTCCAGTCCAATTCCCCACTACAGGCTCCTACTGCTCATCTATGAGCATTGCAAAACCCTTGCTCTGCAGGAAAACAAGCGGATTTCTGCTTCCCTAGGTAAAAGGAGGATGGAAGAGGGAGATACCAACAAGGAGAAGGTGTCATCCAACAAGAAAAGGAAAAGCGCCCCCGGATTGGAAACTGAGGACATTGTCAAGGAAAGCAGTGGTATGGAGACGGATGACTCTAATGGTGAAGACAACTAGAAGGAAGAGGAGCTGGGCAACAAGGAAGAAAGTGGAGATTTCAAGCCTGGTCAAGATAGCCCTATTCCAAGTGATCACCCTGGTAAGGACAATAGCCATCTGATGGAGGAGATGGCTCCCAAGGATAATGAGGAAACCAAAGTTAATTTTGAGAAGGAAACAAACAAAGGCTCTGAGAAGAACCTGACTAAGGAAAGGGATAGCAAGGCCAAGGACAATGCTGGTGAGGGGCTTATACTGGATAATCTCAAGAAGCTCTCTAAGGCCAGAATGAATTTCGACAGATGGATTTATGAAACCCTAAAAAAACTTGGAGAAGCAAGGGATAAATTTAGATAAAAAGAGGGAGGATGAAAACAGAAAGCATATTAATTAGAAGCAGGATATGGAGAATAAGGTAAAATCATTGGAAGATGGAAAAGAAGCGATGAAAAATCTGATGGGAATTATCCCAAGTATCCTCACTGCTGTGACCAAAAACCTGGAAGACATTGCCAAGGTTTTTGACCATACTCCTAAACCAGTTGTGGATCTTGACCTGGAAGAGGAGACCATCTAGACTGGAAGTGGTGGTGATGCTACCCTAGCCGGCGGAACTATGAAGAGAACCAGGGCCAGTATCAAGAAAGTTGTGGCTGCTGCGGCCAAGGACCCTCCCAACCTCAAAGACAACATCAAAGAGCTGCAAGAAATTAGTAGCACCCTGGCTAAAGCCCTGGATAAAATCTGATTCCTAGATGGCCTACTGGCTTTTAGGGGCTTTTGTGGGTTTTCCTTGGTTTTCTGCTGGTTTTTTCCTATTGTTCTGTTTCTCATGGCTTTGCTATCGTAGTCTTTCTTGTAAAGGGTTTTGGGGCCCCTTCAAAACCTGCTTTTTCATTAATCAAAAACAAAGATGAGAAATAACAACCAAATAAACCCTTTGCAAGAAAAGCTAATTTCACTAAGTCTGAACTCTGACAACCTTTGAGAAAATCAACATCATAAACACCTGCAAATTCATTGATTGAAGATTAAATAAAACATCCTACATCTAATACATCATTCTAAAACATCATTCAATTCTATATATTTCCCATACAATATTCTGACAAAATAATATAGTCCATATTAAATATTTAACAAATAAAATATGAATTATATTGAAACATATTATCTATTTCCAAATTACATCTTAATTTATCAATCTGATTTTATAACCAAAGCCTTGATTGACAAGAAAATTAAATTAAATCTATATATATATATTTACAAATAAATTTAATAAACTAATATTTAAAACTAACATATAAATTTAATTGCATTATAAAAAAATAGCAAACATTATATTCTTTCACATGTCGGGAAGGGGAAATTTAATAGCCAAGCGGTGGCCTAAGCCTACCGCAGGTAGTGTTGCTACTGGAAGGCAACAGACACTACCAACTGGTAGTGCTGCTACTGACTGATAGCAGGCACTGCTGACTGGTAGTGCTACTATCGCCCGGTAGTAGTCACTGCCAATCGGTAGTGTTGCTACCTCGCGATAGCAGTCACTATTGACCGATAGTGTTGCTACCTATAGTAGAAGACACTATCGTCCCACGTGGTGGAACTAGCTCGTCACGTGGGCTTAGTTTATTATATTTTTATTAAAAAAATTAATTTAAAATTACCATCCTCTACTCACAATCACTGGTAAAAATCCAGTGCACAGAGTTTCAAATTTTGCAATGATATTTTTAATAAGGAAATTTTTATAAACCAATAAAACACAAAAGACCCAAATATATAAAGATCATGGGCAAAATCAAAAGAATTTTAAAGAGATAAGAGGGAATTTGATTTATTTCTCCATTTCTTCACACACAAGAAGAATCCTTGCATCATGCAAGAGGCAAATTGACAATTTTTGCCAGCATAACCCCCAAATCTTGAGCAAATAGAAACTTGCAATCATATAGAAAACCAAATTTATTCCTTTCTACACAAAATAGAGGAAATAATCCAACAACTAAATTTTTGCAAGAACATGAAACACATAGCCAATAGCAAATTGAACCATTTCCTTTGCCTCTCCTCTTCCTATTTCTAATTTTTTATATTAAAAATCTACCTCTCCTCTTCCTGTGAACTTCTAGGAATATATGGAAAAATATCTTTTCAACCTAAACTTTCTATGTTAAAAGTTTTTCCAACCAATTATTATAAAACTATTTAAAAAGTAAAAGAAATTTGATTTACCTTTTTCCATGAAACAATTCTTTTCAACAAAATAAAATCTAAAACTAATAAAAAGGTAAAAAGGAAAAAGCCTTTATTTATTTTTTCATTTTCTTTTCCCATGATACTTTATTTCAACATAAGTATTTAAAATTTAAATGGCAATGCATTTACTTATTTCTTTTTCCAATATTTTATACAACTTTAGCACAATATAATAAGAAAATTTAACCATTTAAATCTAGCAACTCATCTATTTAATTAAATTGATAAACTCAAGAGCATATTAAATAACTAATTATGCCAACACACAAATATCATCATTCACTCAATTTATTAACTATTCAAGAAATCAAAAACACGAAAAATGAGGAATGATCAAACAATGACTCACAAATGACCATACCAAAGAAATATGACTCGTATACTGGTCAAACAGAAAAGATGACCTACTGACAACACTCACATGAGTGTAATTGTGGGTCAAGATAGGGTCCAACAACTATCTCCTCCACTCCCATCAGACAAATAAGGCATGCTCAGACCTGTGAAACTAGGTGGAGTCGATACCCCGTACCTACCCGATACTTGTACCTATAATGTCTTGCATCAACGAACCACACGTGCATATAGACAAATATATAAACAGACATGACACGCACACCGATGAAGGAGAATCTTGACGTTCCCTGTCTCACCGGAGTGAGTGAAGGAAAATCATCCCCTCGCATCCCATACACTCCCAAACATGAGACATATAGATAACACATTGTACATATAAACAAAATGTGTTAGTCCATGTCATTAATCTATAAAAATCTCATTTAACATAAGAAATGAAATACTGCATGAAAGCATACACTGCATATCAAGTTAAAGCACAAAATAATATCACATAAAGTTTGAATCAATATACAATAATGTATCCACTGAATAGTCAATTGAAGTCAAACATAAGTCCAAAAAGAGTCTGATTGAGAAGGGGTACTACACGTATGAATAGATATTACAATATATGAAGGGCCTGCACTTGCAAGAAGGCTTACAATCTAGAGCACACTACGCAATCACAATAGGAGCCTCACTGACTACATACAATTCCAAACAACAATCCAGAGAAGTGTGAACAACTAAGATAGCATCTTCTATGCCATAATACAATTATGGTTTAAGCTTTGTTTGTTCCAGTTGAAACCCTAAACCCCTTTACTGGAATAACCCTTACAATAAATTCCTCACATACATAGCCTTTCTGACATATTTCACATCATATCACTTTTACATATCCATTACGTTACCTTCCTACTACATCAAAATGATCTAATCAATGTACCGTATATACCCTATACAAATTTATGCCTTATGTCAGCTTACAAAGATATATACAATATTAGATTACATGTTGGCCATATAACATAAATGAATTAACATTAAAACAAGTTCCTGATGTCAGATCCAAAATAAGTTGGCCTCCAATATTGATAACCTTTGCTATACCATGTTGGCCTGCATTGTCGATGACCAAATAAATCTTCTTGACCTACTGGTACCAGTGTCGGTGTAGAATCTGTGAAGTTCCTATCGATACACCATATGAAGTTGGAACCCAAAATCATGTTGCCATCAATGACAACATAGTGAAACCAACCAATAGAGTGTCAATTGCCAAAAATCTCCCTCTTTGGCATTGATGGAAACACTCATGTGAAAAAGTGGTCAACTTTTCATCTATTGGTTTCATCCTGCCCTTCTCCCCCTAAGCTGAATATATAAAATACTCTATATCTCCAAAATTCCAAAACCTCTATAACTACCCCTAATGTATGCAACCCTTTTATCCTTTTTCACATCTATACTACTCCCCCTTTGACATCAATGCCCAAAAAAATTGTCAAAGAATAAGTATTGTACACTGAATACCTCCAAAAATGTCTTACTAGAGCTTGACCAGTTTCAAGAATTCCATATAAGATTTCTCTAGTAACTCCACATAAGTATCCCAGCCGGTTTTGAATGTGTCGGAGATAGATACAAGTCCACTCAATAAAAATGAAAAATATTCTTTCTCAATGACCTCTGTCGGTGTGGGCTTTCCCAGCATATCCATGCATTCCTTCTTATGTACATAGAGTGAATCCAATCTTGGACTCACCAAACCTCTCAGACTTCTGGCTCTTCAAATTATTTTATCTCTTTCCTTTTCAAGAGAAGAAATTTGGTTCTCCAAAATCAAAATTTGACCATCAACTGATGTTTTCAGTGAAATTAGTCCATCAAAAGAGTTAGCAATACTAGCAATTTTCTCCTATATCTCTTTTATCTTTTTATCTACATTTCTTGTAAGTATCTCAGTATTGCAACATACCCTGTATATGTTTGTACATTGTTTCAAATAATTTTCAATTATAATTAACTTCTCCTCAATCTTTTTCTTCTCTCTCTCAATGTTTTGATCAAAAGTGTCTCTTTTAGCCTGAGTGAATCTTTTAAGTGCTTGCCGGTTAGAGATCTGTTGTAAGGAATGAAAGTCTTTTGATATGTTCTCAGTGAATACCTTAATCTTGTCAAAAGGGATCGCTTCATTTTCAATCTTACATTTTGGGACCAATCTGTGCAAAATAGTTATTGACTGATCTATAATCCCCTTGTCTGTGGTTCCCTCCTTCATCAGTTTCTGAGCAGCCATCATCATTAGTTTTGTGGGACTCATATTTGTGATGGTTTTATTTTCCACTAGAGAAGTGTCAATTGTCAATAATGATGTGCCAGCAACTAGTTCCTTGCCGGATTCCCCTATTTTCTCATATGATTTATCCTTTAATACCTCTTCACTTGCACCGGTGGCTTTGCCACTTGGTGCAGTCTGTGTAACTATTGGTTCCTCTCTAGGAACATTATCCTCAACCTGTACATTAGTATCTGAAGGAAAATTGTCCTCAATGTTAGTATCCTATACATTGTTCTTAGTATTAACCGATGTTTCTGGTATTTGTCTGTACATTTGTGTTTACCGGTGGCTCAATTTTCACTATCTTGATATTCTTCAAAACTAAGGGTGGAGTATGTTTGGCATTCAGATACTATTTTGTATGATGAGTAAATGGTATGGTTGTCATTGTTGGCAACATCTATTTAGTCTTCACAGTCCATCGGTAGTGAGTAAACCGACAAGAAGTGAGTAGATCGGCAAGCAGTGAGTAAACTGACAAGCAGTGAGTAGACCAACAAGTAGTGAGTAGACTGGCAAACAGTAAGAAGATTAGGTAGCGGTGAGTAGATCAACATAGAAGAGGTTCGTTGGCTAAACAAAGAACACACCAGTATACAAGAGGAAATCGGCTAGATAGGTTTTGATCGATACACTATAAGAGTTAGTAACCGACAGACTGATAATGTTCAATTACAACAAGCTAAGTCGAGAGTCTTCTCTCAGTCAACCGATGGACTTATCAGCATGTTTGACTATATTGATAGAGATTTGTGCATGATTTTAGAGGTACAATTTAAGGCCTAACAACAAAATTTTGAAAGGTATCTTTTGGAGGGAAAAGTTGGCGATAGACTAAAGGGTCTATAAATACACATATCTCATTCTTGAGATGGTTGTTGTCAAGGTGATTAAAGATTATGTGAAATTTGATACAGGGGGAGTTTAAGAAACTGCAAAGCTGAATGACAAAAGAGTGGTAGAGTGGTGTTTTATATAGAGTGGTGACTCAAGTGATAAAGGATTGATAATGTGATATTCAAGGATCAACAAATCGGCAGAAAGCAGAGTTGATAGTGCATTTGGGAAATCAGAGTTGTGTAGAATAGACACAACCGATGTAGATCTAGTGTGATTCTTCAGTATGATCGAATCAAGCTAATGCATAGCAGTTTTAGCAGATCATCCATCTGTTGCTTTCTAACAACTGCAACTTAAATCCCTTAACTAGGTGGACTTTAACAGGTCCCATTGTAAAAATCCATTAACCAGGTGATATCTTGATTTATTTTCTAAGTCCTTTAACCAAGCTACCTTTAACAGGGTAAAGGCACTAACCGACCTTATTCAAAATCCCTTAACTGGGTGGCACCTAATAGTGTCTTTGTAAGCTCCTAATAGGGATGACTCTTAACTGGGCATACTCCAGAAGAGTACAAATTTTGTGAGTTCCTACTCACACTGTGGTTTTCTCCCTATTGGGTTTCCATGAGATAAATCTGTGTGTCATTGTGTATCTTTTCATGTATGCATAATCTTCTACAATAAATGTCTATATTAGTGAATGGTAAATTAGTTCAAACTTAAAGTTAAAGTTTCAATTGTTTAAAATTGGTAAAGTACCAATTCAACCCTCCCCTCTCAGTACCGATTGGGAATAACAATTGGTATCAGAGCACAGTTCCTTTGGAGAGAAGCTTGACAACTTGAGGATAAAGATCATGGAAGAGTACCGGTATCAGAAACAGATTGATGAAGCTAATGAGATTATTGCTCATTTGAAAGAGAGACTGAGAAAACCTCTTGCTAAAGGGAAGTAATTAGCTCAATAGCTAAATGAGAGCCAAGATATCATAGATCAACTCTCTAAATAGAGTGGATCTGAAGAAGCTAAAGAAGCAGTCTCAAAACTCATGGAAAAAGAACAAGAAGTTGACCGAATAAATCACACATCTCAAAAGAGAAAATGAAGGTTAGGCCCTGAGAATGGCTGAGATACTAGAAGCTAGCAGAAGTGTTGATGAAAGAAAGAGAGAGGTAGAAGAAGATCTGTCAAAAGCTGAAAGATCTAGAAGGCTTGTTGAAGATGCCCTGAGAGAAAATGATGCAATCATGATTGAGAAATATGAAGAGATTTGAGTTCTCACTCAAGAAAATGAATACATACATAAACAACTGAATGACAATGCAAAAGAAAAGGAGAGGATGATTAAAGAGATTAAACAACTCAAGAGTGAGTTGAAAACTAAAAATGAGAGAAATGAGAAACTGAGAAAATTCAATGAAATCTCTGAGAAGTTAGATAGATAGTTGAAGGCTCAGAGAAGAACAAAGGATACAACTGGTCTTGGTTACCCCGATTCAGGTCCTATGGAAACTAGAGAATCATCTAAATCTAAAAAGATGAAGGATGATAAAAGAAATCACTCAAAAGAAAGAGGTATGAATTCTTCCAAATTCTCTTGTAATCATTGTGGAAAATAGGGTCATAAGACCAATGACTGTAGGAACAAACCGGTTAATCAAAATAAGACTTTTACTTTTGATGGTTACTACCACAATTGTCATAAGTATGGTCACACTTATTATGAGTTTAGATATCAATCAAGCAGCTTGTAAAGTGAAAAAAGATTTAATGGACATTTCTTTTCTTGCAATATATTTGGACACAGATTAGAAGAATGCAGGTTCAAGACAAAAGTATCAAGACCACCGTTCAAACTGGTTAGTCCTAACAAAAGGAGTAATCAATTGAATGCCACCTATTCCATGTGTGGTAATTTTGGTCATGTTGTTGAAACATGCATAATATGGATGGGTCAGAGAAACAATCTAGGAACATGGAGGAAAACTGGTATAACATACTTTAACTGCCATAAGATTAGTCACCTAGCCAAAGAATGCAGAAGCCAATCCTACAACTGGTCTATAGACAAGAATCATTTTAGCAAGAAAAAGGAACAAAATGACCTGAAAGGAAAGAATTCAACTGAAGAAATAAGAAATGAAATGAAAAAGACATGGATCAAGAAGGATGGAGAAAAAGAAGGACAAGGACATTCTGAAGCCAAGTCATCATCCATCAATGATGACAGTTCCTCTTCAAACTGGGCATGTCGATGCTTAGGAGGAGCACATATGGTAAGATTATTTTTGAATCCCCTTAACAAATATAAGGATGTTCTTTATCTTCATAGTTGTGATGCATGAAAGATGGTCTAAAAGTTCTTAATTGAAGTATGCTATGTGAGTTATTTAGTTGTGTGTTAGTATTGGCAACAAATAACTAGTAAAGTCAAATCGGTGTTCTTTAATTTATTAGTCTCATAACTGACCATTGGATCACCACATTGAAAAATCTCAAGAGATAAATAAGGAAATGGTAGCACATTTTTATTTACCTAACTACTTGTGAATTTTCTTGAGCTCCTGTACGTTCAAAGGCGATTTGAAAACTGCTAAGCTTTGTTTGTCTAGGAAAATTCAAGTAGAGCGATAGTGGTGTTTGGTATTCCCTAGGAAAGGGTTTTCAACTGCATCTAAGAAAATATTGATTGAAGTACATCATTGTAGTGCAGATATCAACTCATGTGTTGGTTGAAGTTATCAAAGAACCCCAACCTGAGTTCAAGTTGCACTCAATGAAAGCCGATGAAACTGACAAGACCGGTGCTTTATCATTTGTGCCCTCCAGTGTATTGTTGGTAGAAGATATGCACTCCTACATTCATTACAAGCTAGAAGAACTTGGAGATAAGTTCATTCGAAGTGATTTTAAAGGGTTATGTGAGAATGATCAGTTGAAACCAGGTTTCCTACATTTCAATACCAAGGGTTTGGCATATGTTGTAGACTTTCCTGATCAGTTTCAGGGTAACTCGGTTAGATATGTATTGAGAAGGGTTCATGACCAATTTTTGTGGCTGGAAGATCATGTATTGATCAAGATCACAAAGGAGATGATTTGGAGAGTGACAGGGTTCAGTGCAACCGGTGAAGCATTAACCCTAAGAATGATTTCATCAATAGAAGTCACCTGGTTAACCAAATCTCGGTGTGATAGTAGAGTAATGACAATCACTCATATTGAGGATGTTGAAGTAATATTTTCCTTTGTAGTGTTGGGATACAGGGTTTATCAATCAAGTCACATGAATAGTGTGTCGAGTGGTGCCATCCACGCTAGATATCGAATTATCAAAGAAGATACAACATATGATATATGTGAGATGATTCAAAGTCAGTTCATGGTGAACATGAAAATAATAAAGAAGGATAAGAAGCAATCCTTCAAATATGGCTCTCTATTGGTATGTATATTTTTCTATGTGCTAAATTTTTTTCCCGGTAAGGGTAATGTAGTATGGTCATAGGAGAAACCTATCATGGTTTAGGGATCTGGGAAATAAATTTGGGGAAGCAATGTGGGGATATTTCAAGGAATTCCAAACTATAATGCACATGAGATAAATAATTCCAACCAGAATAGTGCAAAAATACAAGAACATTTGTTTTCTTGTAGATATAGATTATTGTATTATCCAAGCAGTTGAACCCATAACTTTTTGGGTTCCACCTATGGGGTATGAGGTTGTAGCAGATCTGGTTAAAATTCATATCAATATGCTTCTATCTAAACAGGTAGACTTGAAGGAAAAGAGGTTTGGAACATATGAGGAGGCAAGCTCTAAACTAAAACAAGAACTTCAAGCGCCTATCATTAAAAGAAAAGTAAAGAAAATGATTGATACCCTTGACAAGAAATATGGAGGTGAAGCATCCAGTGTCACTACCTCCACCGAGTCGAGTGAGAAAATAGGGGTCACACTTGCCAAAGATGAAGAACTGGCCAGTGGAAAGAAGAAAGTGACAAAAACAAAACCAAAGGGGAAAGCAGCAACTAAACTGGCAACATACACAAAGGAAAAGAATCTAGGTACTTTGGTATCTTCACCAAGCAAAGATAGACCGGTAGTAGTAACTTACACCAGAAAGAAGAAGAGTGATCCAAAGCTTAAAGAGGATAAGAAAGAAGGTGACACTGTATCAAATGTGGAAATAAAGGAGGTTAGAAGAAGTGAAAGGAGCAAAGCTCCAACAATTGATGAGATGGTGCATGGCATCAAATAATTTGGAGGTTTTTCCCATATTCGAAGAACATATTCTCTTAGTAACGATGAAGACAAGAGGAAAATTGAGGAAGCTCTGATCTGGAACTTGCACAACTTTTGTAGAACTCCCAATGCATTGTATGGCATAATCCCATAAGATTTGCTAGATCAAATTGAAGGAAGATGGAAGACTACTCTATCTACCGAAAAGGAACTAAGAATAAAAGCACTCATGGAAGTGTAACATGATTTAGATCTTGATCAAGCTCCACTGGTGGTTGAAGCATGCATTCAACATTTCAAAATAAGGAACAAAACTGGAAGAGTGGTAGTAGGGGAAGATAGAGAAGTGCATGCTTAAGGTGTTGCCCTGTGGAAGGAAATTATGGACCAATAAAAGAAGGTTGAAGAAGAAATTGAATAGGAAACTAAATAGGACAAAGGTGCAATTGTCCTTGCTAAAGTAAAAGATAAAGAAAAAGATGCCACAAAAGAATTTGATACGTTCATCATTGAGGAAATCATAGGAAATGTTGTGTCAAACATCCCCAATCTGACAAAGGGTATTGAACATCCAGTTCATACTTCACCGGTGGAGGAAGATGATAAAATTAAGCTTTTCGATCAAGATGAAGTGTTAGTTGAAGACATACCTTATGAGGATACACCTCACAAAACCTTATTCACACAAAATCCTAATCTCTTAGAAGAAATAAAAGAGGAAGAAAAGAAGACAGAGGAAAAGAAGAGAATAGAGGAAGGAAATGAGGAAGAGAAGAAAAGAGAGGGAGGAAAAGAGGAAGAAAAGAAAGTAGAAGAAGGAAAAGAGGAAGAAAAGAAGACAAAGGAAGATAAGAGAATGGAGGAAGGAAATGAGGAAGACAAGAAAATAGAGGAAGGAAAGAAATCAGAGGAAGGAAAAGAGGAAGAGAAGAAAACAAAGGAAGGAAAAGAGGAAGAGAAGAAAATAAAGGAAAACATAGTAGTAATGGATACCCCTCCGGAAAAGAGGAAGTTAGGCTTAGACAATGAAAGTGAAAAGAAAAAGATAAGAATCATCATAACAACTAGCTTAGAAGTTGAGACTTTAGAAATGGAAGAAGTAACAGAGGAGGAAGAAGAAGGTGACTAGGTCATTGATATAAAGAAACTAACCCCCAAATAGTTGATGAAAGTCTCAGAAAAACTAAGAATCCAAGCTGAAAAGGTAAAATTGAGAGAGAAGAAAAAGAAGGCAAGAATCCTTAGTTCTGCCAAAACAATTCTCTCTAATCTCACCCTGGACATTGTAGTTGATGATACTGCACCTATTATTGATCAGTTGGATACTTTGGTTAAAGCAATTAGTTCAGAGGCAACCAATCTAGAGAAGGTTGCAGTAAGGCAATATGAAACAAAGCGAGGAGATAACATAATGGAGCAGATAACAATGGGAAAAGTTTCTCTTTCCACCAGAACAAAAGAAGTTAAGACCATACTACAACAATTTGGTCAACTACTGATGAAATCTTTAAACTTTTTTGTTTTAATCAAAGACTTAGAAGATAAAAGAAATCAGATTCAAAAGAAGATTCAAGATCTGGTAAGCTCGTTTGATCCCCTTAATAGTTCAACATCAACCTTTACTGGAAAAGTCAAAATGCTCAATCATAAAATCAGAAGGTTGAAAGATGAAGAAGACAAAATAAGTCTTAGTTTGGTAGAGTTCTAGTGCTATTTAGCACCAATTACTGATTTCATGCAACTGAACATTAATGAAGAAGACCACTTAATACATGCACCTGACTGTAAGACAGTTGATGATATGGAGGTCTTCATTGCATTATTACATGGCCACTTCACTACCATGAAACAAATTCAATCTTCATGGGAATCTTCCTTGAAAGTGGCTCAAGAAAACTTTAAAGAGATATTTGCTTTATTTTGACAAATTTTCTTGTGGATAGTCTTTGCCATTGATGGCAAATGGGGGAATTTTGGAATCTTGTCATGAACAGGGGCCAACACTGGCATAGTTTTATAGTGGTTTATAGTATTTGCCACCAATGCCAAAGAGGGATTTTGTTGGCATTCTGATACTATTTTGTATGACCGGTAAATGGTATGGTTGTCATTGTTGGCAATATCATCTCTTTAGTATTCACAATCCATCGACAGTGAGTAAACTAACAAGCAGTGAGTAGATCGACAAGCAGTGAGTAAAAGGGCAAGCACTAAGTAGACAGGCAAGCACTGAGTAGACCAGAAAACAATAAGAAGATCAGGTAGCAGTGAGTAGATCGACACATAAGAGGTTCACTGGCTAAGCAAAGAATAGATCGGTACACAAGAGGAAATCAGCTAGATAGGTTTTGATCGGTACACCGAAAGAGTTGGTAACTAATAGAATGATAATGTTTATTTACAACCAACTAAATCAGGAGTCTTCTCTTAATCAACCGATAGACTTATCGATAATTTTGACTCTATTGACAGAAATTCCTACATGATTTCAGAGGCGCAATTTGAGGCCTAACAATGAAATTTTGAAAGGTATGTTTTGGAGGGAAAAGTTGGCGATAGACTAAAGGGTCTATAAATACACATATCTCATTCTTGAGATGGTTGTTGTCAAGGTGATTAAATATTATGTGAAATTGGACATAGGGGGAGTTTAAGAAACTGCAGAGTCGAATGACAGAAGATTGGTAGAGTGGAGTTTTATATAGAGTGGTGACTCAAGTGACAAAGGACCGTCAATGTGATATTCAAGGATCAGCAAATCGGCAGAAGGCAGAGCTGATAGTGCATTCAGGAGATCCAAGTTGTGTAGAATAGACACAACTGATGCAGATCTAGAGTGATTCTTCAGTGTGATTTGATCAGGCTAATGAGTAGCAGTTTTAGAAAATCATCCATTTGTTGATTTCTAACAACTGCAACTTAAATCCCTTACTTGGGTGGACTTTAACAGGTCCCATTGTAAAAATTCATTAACCGGGTGACATCTTGATTGATTTTCTAATTCCTTTAACTAGGCTACCTTTAACAGGGTAAAGGAACTAACCGACCTTATTCAAAATCCGTAAACCAAGTGGCACCTAACAGTGTCTTTGTAATCTCCTAAGAGGGATGGCTCTTAACCGGGCATACTCTAGAAGAGTACAAATTTTATGAGTTCCTACTCACACCGTAGTTTTCTCCCTATTGGGTTTCCACAAGATAAATCTGTGTGTCATTGTGTATCTTTTCATGTATGCTTAATCTTCTATAGTAAATGTCTATATTGGTGAATGGTAAATTAGTTCAAACTTAAAGTTAAAGTTTCAATTATTTAAAACTGGTAAAGTACTGATTCACCCCTCCCCTCTTAGTACCAGTTGAGACTAATAGAGTACCCATGATCCCTTTTCCTTTCCCTTCAATCGATGTATCTATAGTATCTGTCTTTATCTTCGGTGAAGTAATAATCTGCTATGTTCTCCCAAAAATTTAATCCAAGCTTTGAGTTTCCTTTATTACTTCATTCATTCTCCCTAACATTAGACTAGTTATGTTGTGTTTTCTATTGAATACCTTTCTATCTGTAGCCTCAATTGTCTTATCCATTTCCTTTGGAGTTATACTAATACAAATAGCTAATAGTTCTTGTGTTTTAATGTATTTATCTTCTTGCATAACAGATAACCTTCTAGCATCTAACATGTTATATAACTTAGTTGGTATTTGATTTTCTCTCTATTAAGGATTTATTATAAATAACTAAGTATAATAGGACTGATTCCTCTACCTCTCTCTGCTCATCAACCTCTAATTTGTCATGATAAAACTTAACATTCTTCAACATGCCATCTTTAGTTATTTCATCAATAATTTTTGCACAAGTTTTAGGTGTAATCTTACCAGAATCAATGTCATCCTTCTTCTTCCTCTTGACAATACCAAATGCAGTTGTAGGTGTAGCCTTGGGTGCTTGCTTCTATGTCGATAATTTGATTGTGACCTTTCTAATTGGTTTCTTCCTTGCTTCTACCTTAGGTTCTTTCGGTTTCTTCCTAACAACCCTCTTGAAGGCTAATGGTGTGTTATCCTTTGATTTAGAATCTGCATTTACAAGTTCAATGTGAACTACCAGATCCTTCCTCTTTCTCCCCTTCTCCAAAACAACATCAATAAGTGCCTTTATGTTCTTTGAGACCTCCTATACAAATTTTCTTGTTTTTCCCTTCTCTTTCGATTCAACTTTGTTTCAACCTCTAGAGTCTTATGTTGTGCAGTTCCATAGGGCTTCTCTACCTCATCTATTTTTGCATCAATCAAAATTTTTGCATAGGCATCAAGGATTAATGCATTTACCTCATATCCCATTTCCTCTATCCAAATTTTTGGTGGCTTGACTACCTCCATGAGACTCACATCTTTCTTAACCATGAAACAAATATTCGTAGAGTATTTCTCTACTATATTCTCAAGTATTCTTATCCTAGACCTCATATATTTTTGAAAAGCCTTGAAATAACCCCATATTTTATCATCTCTATGACTTCCTAATGCAGCAATTGATTCTTTTAACCGTCTTCCTACTAGAATGTCAAAAGCCCATTTTTCCCTACCAGAACCAGGTGTATCATTCAAATAGTATAACATCAAGCAGACTAAAAAATTTTTATAGCGGAAGGTGCCCTTCTTATCACCTTTAATCTTCCCTAAGTTGATCAATAACTCTTCAAGCATCCAACTACAAAGATCTAACTTTACATTTTCTCTCATCATTTTATATGCACCCAAAATACATGAGCTTGAAATAGAATTCAGTCAGTTTGACTAAGTTACCTTGTATCCTATAACCATGCTACCAAACATAATGTCGGTGTCAATGATAGTGCTCATTTTCATTGATCTCTTGTTAGATGTGGCACCTGTGATCTACCTCACGAAGTCATTTAACACTTTCTTATCTGGATGTTGCCCTACCGATGGTAAGCTAGTAATTGCCCGGATGGCTTCCTTAGTGATTTTATAAGGTCTATCAAGCTGTATGAATTCCCCATGTACTCTACTTAGTACATATATGATTATTTCATCCTCAAACTCTGGAATATCTAGAATATATGTAAACCCTATATTTTCAATGTGTTGAAATGTCAGTTTAATCTTTCAATATTCTCCCATTAGTTCATTCATATACATCCCCTTGATCTTTGAAGTTCCTAAGTCCTCTATATGACAGTGAATGTATGTTCTAACATCTTCTACATACACCACTCCCTCCGAGACGCGAGAGAACGCTCCATCAGAATCTTCCTTGGTAACCACATGTGGATATCATTTGAATATTGGCTTGGGACAGTCCTTAACCTCCACTATGGTTGGATTTGTAACAAAAATAGGAACAAAAGATGATCCTACTTCCATGTTTCAAGAAAAATACCTTTTTCTCGCTCTTGGTGAAAACCTTCAACAAATCTTCCAGATGCAAGTGTGATCACTCAAGAAGAAATCTGATTGCCTTTGAATAGCCTCTGATTGCACTTAGTCACTCTGAATTGCTCTGAAATCTCTCTGAATGCATGGTGATTAACAATGAAGTGTATTCAACCTTTTATCCTTCAAAAGAAAAACCCTAATCTTCCATTGACATAAATGACTACCGGTGAAAGATACCAGATCTCACTCAGAACATATCCATGCCAGATAATCCTCTCCAATATCTAGAACATCTTCTAGAATCTCTTCCTGGGGCATATGCAACATCTTCATGAATTTTGCCTACCCCTAAGGCATCTGCCTTAGTTACCGAATGAGCTCACTGTTGATACAAGAGCAACCTCTTCTGTCAGATAGGTAACCAGAACATTCCCATCTGGTGATTGCTCTTTAGTCTTCCTAACCCATCTCTAAGTATGATCTTGCTGGATTTCACTAACCTTCTCTTTCCCTTTTTCATTTGACCCTCCATTACTAACCGGTGGATTTTTGCTTCTACAAAACTTAGCAATATTTCCAATTTCATTGCATACATAACATGTAACATTGTTCTTCTGAATTATTTTGCTAAAATTGGTGAAATTGCTTGATGTGCACTGATTAGCCATATGTCCAAATTTTCCACAAGCATAGCATTTTACATTCATTCTGCAATCTCTTGTCTTATGACCAATTTTATTGCATATAGAATATTTACCAGGAGCAGAATCAGGGTTCTAATTTGCTCTGTTTCTACATTGCCTAGCCATGCGACCATATCTATTGCAAACAAAACATCTACCTTTGAATTTATAAGCATTGAATTGTCTTATCGGTACCTTATAGTTTTGATCTTCATTACTAGTACCGGAACTCTGTCCTTGCTCAAATCCAAGCCCACTGGAATCTCCAATCTGCCTCTGTCTCTTCAATAAATCATCAAGTAATGCTAAGTTGATCTTGAATTTTTGTTTGTACTCACTTGCAGCAGTTAAATCGTCTCTTAGTATTATCATTTGTCTCTCAAGCTCTTGCTCATTGCTCTAGGATTGTACTAAATTAGTTCTCAACATATCATTTTCATGAACCAACCTACCACATTCTTCAAATTTGTTCTTCAAGGATACAACAAGATTTTCTTTCTTTTTCCTTTTGTCCTCAATCTCCTTAGACATCCTCATAGTTATAGCTTGAATTTCATTCTTCATAACCATGTTCTCCTAATTCAATATCTGACATTGTTCCTTAAGTGCATTTTTCTCTTCATCATCCTAATTTTGTAAAATTTCTTTCCTCCTAGCTTGAACAAATGATAGCCTTGTTAGATACTTGATCAGTCCCAAAGACACTAAGAGGGGGGGGGGGGTGAATCAGTGTCTAACCGATAGATGAAAGATTTAAACTCATTTAAAACTGTATAACCCAAATTAATATACCAGTAATCAAATAATAATGCAGTAAAGAGAAACAAAAAAATAAGCATCAATGCACACCATAACACAGATATTTTGGCGAGGAAACCTAGTAGGGGAAAAACCTTAGTGGGATTTGTGACCCACAATATTTACTCACTGACCAGAATGAATAAATATTACTCAGTACAATAGGGGCCTGCACATGCAGGAAGGCCAACTGCCTAGAGCTCACTGCTCAATAAAAAAATGGAGTCTCATTGACTACACAATTGTTTGATTAAATCCAATGACAATGTACTGCTCAAAATAGCATCTACAATGCTGGATTCA
The DNA here is from genome assembly GCF_030272615.1 of Cryptomeria japonica. NCBI lineage: Eukaryota > Viridiplantae > Streptophyta > Pinopsida > Cupressales > Cupressaceae > Cryptomeria > Cryptomeria japonica. The sequence goes on along the minus strand of NC_081413.1, from coordinate 297,745,394 downwards.
GTACCGGTTTAAGCTCTATCTGATACCTCTGCCAAAAACCTTGCTTTGCTCTACTCTGCCTCTTATTCGCTCTCAAAATACATCAAAGTGCATATATAATTATTCGCTCTCATATACCGTTTACATACTGTAAAAACTTAAAAATAATTATTTTAATTATTTTTCTAAAAAATTAAATCCTCTCAAATCCTCCCCTTAGCTAATTAATTTCAATTAATTAGTTAACCCACATGATTCCTACAAATCATCTTCCTAATCCATCATTAACCTAATAAATTCTTTTAAAAAATCCCTAAACTCACTTAACCTTATTCTTCTAATTTTTAATTCCCTCCACTCATTATCTCTCCTAGTCAAATCCTCCTACAAATCCTATCATCACCTAATATTTTCTCTAATCCCCCTCCTAATGAGTTGCTAGTGGCTAATCATCATGATTAGCCACAGAGTCAACTCCTTGTCTCTTCCATCCAACCACTAGCTTTTAATGCTCTTTTCCTACGTGAATGTGAGATTTTCAAAATCTCACATTCCTCTAGGCATCTCCTCTCCGAAAGAATTTTTAATTCCTTCTTATTCCTCCAATCCCCATGATCATCCCTTTTTGGAGAATTTTAAATTCCTCCTCCCCATTCTTCAAGGAATGTCCCATCCCTTGCTCTTCTTGAGGCACATTGGGAAGTCTTCCCAATGCACCTTGAGGAGTGTGGAGACAAGAAATGCCTTTAAGGCATATCTCTTGGTCTCCACACCCTCTCTTAGGCTTTGTGTGAGCTCACAAGAAATCCTATCCCTTCATCTTGGATCCATCCTAGCCATCCATTCTTCCTCTCCTCTTCCTATAAATTGAGGATTCCATCCCTTCATTCTTCATCTCCAAGTTTAGTAATCTTATGTTACTAGTTTGTGCCTAGAAAAGTTATCTTAGCATCCTTATTATGCCAAAATCATCTCCCATCCATACTTGATCATCTCATCCCTATCATCCCTCAAGATCCATCTCATTTGTGCACAACATTGGAGAGCCATCCACATCAAGCAAGCAAATGGAGCACATCAAATGGAGCATCATCAAGGGGTGCCTTCACTTCATCAAGCTCAATCCGAAGGAGAAGGTATAAGGTTTGTGAGGTATATGCATCTCATTTTTATTTTTGAGTGATTCAAATTATGTCTTTTGATTTCATATATTTCTATGATTGATTTGCATGATTTGCTAACTATTCTACCTCATCAATCTTTTCCCCTCTTCATTTTGGCACGCCCGGTGAAACCCACGTCCCTAAAAACTAACATTTTTGTGAGTTTTTGTGAGTTGTGAGGCTCAGGTTTTGGAACAACGCGAGAGACTACAAATCAGCATGAGGGACTCTATTTCAGCACGACATAAATCCTATTTCGGCACGTGCACAGATGCATTAGCGCGACCACCTCATAACTTTTAAATTTTTCCCGCTTTTTTAAAATTTTAAAAATTTTCTACTCTCTGTCTGTCTTTTTATCGCGTGAGCAGGCATTTCAGTGCAAGTGATTTTAAATCAACGCGACCATTTTTATGAAATTCCCACTCTATTATTTGAATTTAAATTTTTAAAATCTTACCCGCTAACCCGCCAAGTGTTTGTTTTTAGGGTTCAGCGTGAGCGTAGGCATTTTAGCACGAGCGCAAGCATTTTAGCATGAGCACAGGCATTTCAGCACAAGCGCTTCAGATCGACGTGACAAACAGGTATAAGACCTTTCTCTGTTCCCTATTTACTGTTATTTATTTTTTTTACTGGTTTTAGTTATTGCAGTGCGTACGTAGGCGTTTCGGCGCCTGCACAGGCACTTCAACGCGACTGACTGTACTTTAGTGCGTGCGCTATATGTGCAGTACAGTAAGTACTAATTTCTTTTTTTTTTAGTTTTGCAGTTTGAATCGACTATCCAAGACCTCAAAAAATTAAAAAAAAAACTATGAATCCATTTTTTTGCAGGTTGCTTAGGACACTCACCAAACATTGTGCTTGTACTTTTTTTTAACTAGGCACCTAGATGATAATTAAAGGGTGAATGAACCATTTTTTTATGTGTTTTAAGAAAAGCATAAAGGCAGGAGAGTATGCTCTTGTCTAGCTAGACGATCAGAAATCCAGACCCTCCAACCTTTTCTTGTTTGATTGTGTGTTTACCCATAGTGGGCCTACCCTCCCAACTTGCTCTTTGAGAAGGTAAGAGGGGAACAAACCAAGTGAGTACACCTGGACCTGGGGCTCCCAACTCACTATAATAAATAGGCCATTGACTATGAAAGGGTCGATGGTTGGGGCTATATGAGAGTTCACTCTCACATTGGGTGCTTAGTAGGATCCTAGAGATCTCAATCACGCTTGCATGACTACTAAGTTCTTGGTGCTTCATTGGGCTATAGGTCTCAATTGCACTTGTGCAACTGCAAAGGGTAGCTCCTAACAGGAAGCTATACTAAACACCTTGTGCATAGTGGCCAAAAACCTTCTAGTCATTGGTGTAGGAGGTTGGACCTCCGAAGCTGCCCATATTTTTACAGCCCTTAGTAGAGACACAAAGTTCACCATGAGGAGTTTTCATGGGAATTGATACTTTGTTGCCCTAGAGAAGTGAGTGTCATGGAGGGGAGCTAGTGGGGTCAAGTATCTAAGTGTCCACTCTGGGTAAGTGTAGCTAGGAAACCAATTGGGATCTAATGACTATTGTCCTTGCTAGCCTTAAGAGTGTTGTATATGAGCATGAGTGTCTTTGAATCAAAATGCATTTAATCATTATGTTTTCTTTGTTTGATACATACTTGCCAAGAGAAGACTAAAAACACATCACTACTCCCAAACACTTTGCAAAAATACTTGTCAAGACACAAACAATTATCCAAGTCATTACCCACAAAGTCCAAAATTGCATCAAAACTTTGTCAGTCCCATGTCTCATAAGCCTAAGTGAGAAACTAAGAGTCTGTGCTCTCCATGAAGGTTTAGGTTTATCCTTTAAAACACCAATTATTGTCAAAATCAGGGTGGTCGTGTCCCTTCATACAACTTTCCATCCGAACCAATCATCTATTGAGTCATGTTCATGCCAATAATAGCTTAGTCATCAAGTTTCTTCTAGTCATCACTATCATACCTCCTCAATCAATCACCCTCAATATCCTAAGGACTTAGCACATCAAATCAATCTCCCTCCACTATCAAATCAATTATCAAAATCTAAATCCAATCATCCTTTAATCCAATTTAACCTCACATTAAGGTTGCATACCTTGTGAAGTTCCATTTAGACCTCATCATTAATCAATTGGCTCTTGTGCTTGAATAAGAATCCTCTCCAAGTATCTTTTTCCTTATCCTTTTGAGTCAATCAAGACTCTTAACTTCCTCCTTTACTTTGCTTAGGGCCATTAGTCAACCCTTGGTGGAAAAGAGGCTTTTTTAAAAAAAATCATTCCAAGGTCTAAATCAAGGAATAAGGTGTCAATCCTAATCAAATCTAGGCTCTAATCCAAGAACCCCACCAATCAGCAAAATCCCTTGTCATCAAAGACAAAATCCAAAATTCCACAAACATCTTGCTAAGTCCTTTCATCAAAGATTTCTTCCTCCAAGCTTTTCTAATGTTATTCGTGTATGGTCACAACTCAATCCCAAAAGAAAAAGATGGTTGAGCAACAATATGGCATGCCAGACATTAGTGTCATGTATGAAGATCCCATGCAAGATCCTACATAAAGTGGGCAACCTAGCAATCAAGATCAAAGCCAAAATCATAATATGGTTAGCCAAGATGAACTCTCTCCAGAAGTGCAAACTTTTTTAGCGGAGTCTTACAACCAAGAGATGATTGAAAAGTTCATCCAACACAATCCTACTGCACTTCTAAAGACCCTCCTTGAAAAATGGAGCTCAACTTCCACCTGAATTTGATAAATCCACTCTTGGCCAACAACCACAAGGAGACCTTGCTCCCAAACAAAATGCTGCACCTATTATTCAAACTCAATCAATTGCAGCCCCACCAATCATCCAAACTCAATCAATGCCACCCATGTCACCTCCCACCATTGTCTCCATCCCACCTTCTTCCTCTTTACCATTTATACAACTATCAAATCCGATCTCATCTATTCTCCAACACGCTTCTATACCACCTCCTTCCATTCAACCACATATTTCTATTCCACAAACTTCCCTTCCTGTCAACAATGTCGTAAATTTTATCCGGGCCGTACTCAATCCCCTCACAACAGTTTGCAGACTGTAACCAACTATCACCCAAATCCCTATGACATCAGTTATCACATCTCACATTCCCACCTCCTCATCATATCAATACATTGGTGGTGGTGCACCTTCCTTGACTCATCCAATTCTTGGGGAAAATACAATTCATCATTATCAAAATCCACAACAAGACCTCATCAAGGAAATTCAAGACATGAAAAATATCATCAAGGACATGAAAGAAGGGACTAACAAGAGGAAACCTTACTCATTTGAGGAATTTTGTCCTTATCCTTATGACCTGTCTATATTAGTTGCACCTTACCCTCCAGGATTTGAGATTCCTAAATTCACCAAGTATGAAGGCAAAGGAGACCCCCATGACCATGTCCAAGAATTTTACATCTTATGTCAAGAAGTCTCCTATAGTGACCTATATCTTCGCCGACTCTTTCCCAAGAGTCTCACAGGAGACACCCTTGCATGGTTCTCATCTCTACCATGAGGCTCCATTGTCTCCTTTCTAGACTTGGTAGAGAAATTTGTAGCTCACTATGCCTACAACATGGCTAATGACATTTCCATGATGGACCTATGTAACACAAAACAAAGGCCTGGAGAGACTTTCGCCAACTTCTTACAAAGATAGTGACATTTTATCAAGAAATTCTAGTGGGACATGCTAGAGCAACATCAAATTGAATTATTTCAAAAGAACTTGGTACCCAAACTTTCAAGACCTTTGACGTCCCAATGTATCAAATCCTTCCAAATATTAACTGATAAGGGCCTCTCTCTTGAACATGTCTTGTTGGAGGAAGGAACCTTGAAACATTACCAGAAATTGACACAAAGTTCTTTCTCTTATCATAATGACAAGCCAAAATTCTGGTCTAAAAACAAAAATGTGGTCAACGATGGTGTAACTAATGCAAAGCGGGTCCAAACCGTGGCTTCTCCCCCAAAATCCACCACCAATAATCATCAATTTAATAATCAAAACAATCAAAATAAATCCCAAAAAACTCACAACAATGTCTCAGTCTAGGGATGACCACCCCGATCAAATAACAGGACTCCAAGAGATTTCACTCCTCTTGCTGAGCCTATTGAAATGGTGTTTCAAAAACATGTCCAATCAGGTGAAGTGGTTTTTCCGATCACTCACCCGTTTGACCCCAATCAACCCAAACCTAGATGGTATAATGAGAATGAGTTTTGTGAGTTTCATCGTATCAAGGGACATGACACATGAAAGTGCATGAAGCTCAAAATCAACATACACGATCTCATTGATAGGGGTGAGATTGAAGTAGCAAATGCAAAACTTGGTAATAACAATGACAAACTTAAAATGTACTAGGAACCCTTCCCAAAGCATGATAAATGAAAAGGCTCATCATCTAATGTAGTGGGTTATGACTATACCAATCACATAACCGACTTTGACTCTTTAGTAGGTCACATCGAGCCCGCAAACAACCATGTTAATGTCATAACTATCCAAGGAGTTAACCCTCCCCCTCCCCAAAGAAGACCAAATCCGGCTAGGGTAGTCATTCAAGGCACCATGCCTTCCACCTCCCATCCCGAAAATGACTATAATGTAACCATGCGCCAAGGTAAAGTCACTATCCAAGGAGTTCCTCCCCCACCCATGTCTTCCACACACCGATATGACCTCCTAAACCAACTTGGAAAGACCCCTGCGTAGATTTCCATTCTGGAACTTCTCAAGACTTCCCCTGTACATAAGGAAATTTTGGAACAAGCCCTCCTTGAGTCCCATGTTCCTGATAACATCAATGCTACTCAATTCCAAGCTCTCATTGGAAACCTTTCCACCCAACAACACCTTGTATTCACCTCCAATGATGCACCCGCAAATGGAGACCACAATAAGCCTTTGCACATTGAAACCCTTATCCAAAAACACAAGGTCAAACATATTTTGATAGACGGTGGATCGAGACTTAATCTGTGTACATACAAGTTAATAAAACAATTGGGACTTTCTGAGGACTTGGTAGACCCATTAGGAAGGATCACCATAAAAGCATATGATGATGCAGAGAGAGTTTCAAAGGGCATGATCACCTTACCTCTTCAAGTGGGCCCTATTACAATTGAAACCCCTTTCCAAGTACTAGACCTTGATCTCCCCTATAACATTCTCCTCAAATGGCCATGGATTCACTCCTTGCAGGCTTTGCCCTCCACCTATCACCAATGCATCAAATTCCCCTTTAATGGAAGAGTGATCACTATCAAAGGTGATCCACAACCCTTTCAATATTGCAAAATCTTAGAGGGGAAGCATCCATATCATTGCTCGCTAAATAGACCCTCGCCAATGCCTCCATCTGACACATCAAATGTTGCCTCCACTTCATCCCAATCAGATACTCAAATCAAAATCTTGGACAATGGTTATGGAGAGTACAAATTGGAGGACATCTTATTAATAAGTAACCTCCCCTCTCTCCTAAGTCATTTGACAAACTGAAAGAGCTCAAAAAAAACCCAAAACTAGTCATGCAATGCCAAAACACTACCTTCCAACAATGGGGCCCACTTGATGAGCAGAGCCTCGAAGCAAATGTCTCTTCATGGTTGTATCGGGAAGAAGATGAAGATCCAACAAAAATATCCAAAATGATGTACCCAAAAGCATCAGCCATAGTTGAAAAAATGGGTTACAAAGGACACGACCTGGGACAAGAGGAGAAAGGAAGAAAAGAACCCATAAATCCTATCTCCTACAAATACAATAGAGGCTCGGGGTACACCCCGGTGCCTAATATTACTATCATTGGTGCCCCTTCTAGTCCTTCTTTGGATATCAAAGGCACTGACGAAGAGGAGTTCCATGAAATGCCTTATGAATACGAAAACAATATCTTCTTTGACACTCATGTCAATACCATTACCCCCACAACCCCTTCCACTTCACACGAGTTATATCTCATCCATCCTGAACTCATAGACTGGGGCCAACGAGACAAACCCACTTTAGACATCTGCCCTAATGATAATGCTCTCATTACTATCTTGACGATGCAAAATCTAGAAGATTGTAACAGAGGAGAGGGTATTCAACTTCATGAAAAGGGATACTTTGGTAGTCGGGTCAATACCCTTAGCCGCAAAAATCATAACTAAAACAAAAAACATGTTTCCCTAGGTGAAAACCTCTCAGAGGCACCTTTGGATGAGCAAAAAATAAAAACAAAGGGCGTATCTGAAAGTGAAAACCTGGAAAAGGCAGTTGACGATAAGGGACTTGACCTCCCTACCATTGGTTACCTTCTACATGATAGATCAAATTTGCTAATAGAAGAAACACATAGCATCATTATGGGCACCGAAGCCATCCCACAAAAAGTGCTCATTGCCAAGTCTCTCATGGAAAAAGAGAAATAGGATTTCATCGACTTCCTTACAGAAGTAAAAATCAATTTTGCATGGTCCTATGCTGATATGCCAGGGTTGGATCCTGCCTTGGTGGTTCACAATCTCGTTGTTCGCCCAGATGAAAAACTTGTAAAACAAAAATTGCACAAAATGCACCTGCATATTTCTCTCCTGGTCAAGGCGGAACTCCAAAAGATGTTAGATGTAGAATTCATCAAACCAATAGACTACGCTAAATGGGTCTCCAACATTGTACCTGTCAGAAAACCCATCGGGGGCATCCACATCTATACAGATTTCTGAGATCTAAATAAAGCTTATCTTAAAGATGATTTCCTGCTCCCTAATATAGATATGATTATGGACCTTAAAACATGACATGAGATGTTGTTGGTTATGGATGGATTTTTTCGATACAACCAAATCAAGATTGCAGATGAGGATCATCATAAAATTGTATTCACAACACTATGGGGTACCTTTTGTTACCGAGGCATGCCTTTTAGCCTAAAAAATGTGGGAGCTACATATCAACGGGCCATGACAATAATTTTTCATGACCTCTTGCACAAAATTATGGAGGACTATGTGGATGATCTGCTAGGCAAATCTAAGACAAGGCAAGAACACATCCCCATCCTAAAGCAGATCTTTGAAACATTAGAAAAATACAAACTATGCCTGAATCCCAAAAAGTGTGTGTTTGGAGTCACATCGGGAAAACTATTAGGATTCATTGTTTCCTGCAGAAGCATCGAGGTTGATCCTGCAAAGGTAAAAGCTATCATGGAAATGCCTCCACCAAAACTCTCAGAAAACTGCGCAGTCTCCAGGGGAAACTCCAATATGTTAGATGCTTTATTTCACAACTAGCAGATAAGTGCCATCCATTTGTACACCTCTTGCGTAAGGACACAAAATTCAAATGGGAATTCTTATGCCAAAAGGCCTTTGAGAAACTAAAAGAATATCTAGCATCACCTCCAGTGTTGATGCCTCCTACTCTTGGAAAACCCCTTATTTTGTATATATGTGCTACTACAGTGGCATTGGGGGCATTACTGGCACAGACAGATGATCAAGGGAAGGAACATGCCATCTACTACATGAGTCGGATGCTAGTGGGGTATGAACTCAATTATACCCCCATTGAAAGAGCATGCTTAGCATTGGTGTTTAGAACACAGAAGCTATGACACTATATGCTAAATAACAAAACAAAATTAATTGCTAAGATTGATCCACTTAAATATCTCTTGTCAAAAGTTGCTCTCACTAGCAGAAGCGCTAAATGGGTCATGCTCTTAAGCGAGTTTGACATTGAATATGTGGACAGAAAGGCAATCAAGGGACAAGTCATTGCAGATTAGTTGGCCGAAGCTCCACTTCTAGGTGACCATCCTCTTCTCACAAAATTACTAGATGAGTTCATTATGACTGTTACCACATCCTCCACATGGTGATTTTACTTTGATGGCTCTTGCACCCAAAACGGATCGGGGGTAGGAATATCATTGATCACACCTCAAGGAGATGGCATCCCAAAATTATACAAGATGGCCTTTGCATGTACCAACAACATAGAAGAATACGAGGCACTCATCACAGGTTTGCGCTTGGCTATCCACTGGAAAATAAAGGAATTACAAGTCTATGGCGATTCCCAACTCGTCATAAAACAAGTCAATGATGAGTACCAGACAAAATATGATAAACTCCTTCCCTACCGTACCATGGTTGAAAATCTTAAGCAACATTTCATGACAATCAAGTTTGATCAAATCCCACGAACAAACAAAAGGGTTGCAGATGCAATGGCCACCATTGGCTCCCTCCTTCAAATGCCAACACACAGTCAGAAGTGCAAGTTCTTGGTTGAGTATTTGTTTATACTGGCATATGACCTACCAGAGTCTGAAACGGTGTGTGTTCTCGTTGGTCCTGAGTCCCCTTGGTACCAAGAAACCTTCGCTTTCCTCAAAGACAACACCATTCCCCCACATCTCACCAAAACCCAACAACAAACATTCATTCACCGAAGTTCTTGTTACACCATCCTTGGAAACACCCTATTCAGAAGGCATTTTGACGCTTCCCTCCTAAGGTGTTTAGATAAACAAGAAGCGGAATGGGAATTATGCGAAGTACATGAGGGCATCTATGGGCACACTCAAGTGGGCTCACATTGGCTAAAAAACATTTGAGAATAGGATACTATTGGCCTAAAATGGAAGTAGATGCATATAACTATGTGAAGAAATGCATCCCTTGCCAGCAACATGGCGACAAGATTCATGCACTGTCACAAGAATTGCAGCCATTAATTATGCCATGGCCCTTCTCACAATGGGGGCTCAATCTCATTGGGAAAATTCACCCTTCATCCTCCAACAAACATAAATTCATTATCACCGCCACCGAGTATTTCACCAAGTGGGTAGAGGCTATCCCTCTCACTTTTGCCACTAGCAAGCAAATATCCAAATTCATCCTGAACTACCTAATATGCCGATATGGCATCTCAAAAGTTATCATTACAGATAATGGCAGACAATTTAAAAACCAAGATGTCAAAGAACTGTCAAAAATTCAACATCCAACATCACTTTTCCATCCCATATTACCCCGAAGGCAATGGCCAAGATGAGGCTTCTAATAAAACCCTAATCAAAATCCTCAAAAAGACAGTCAATGAAACTGGCCATGATTAGCACCTCCAACTCCATCCCGCTTTGTGGGCCTACTACACCTCCATTCGTACCCCCATAGGTGCCACCCCTTATTCCTTGGTCTTTGGCTCCAAAGCCATCCTTCCCCTTGAGATCGAGATCCCCTCTCTAAGGGTATCACTACAAAATATCTTACCAGACGAAGAATACAGAATTGCCCGCTTACAAAAGCTAGAATTGTTAAATGAAAGGCACCTCAAGGCCTTGAATCATCTCTGGGTATATCAAAACCATTTGCGCATGAGTTATCACAAAAAAATCAGAACCTGAGAATTCCAAATTGGTGATCTTGTCCTTATGGAGAATCAAAAAAATATACAAGAAAGAGAAAAGAAAGGCAAGTTCAAGCCTAATTGACTTGGACCATATGTAATCACAACAAAATATGGATCAGGATCTTATCAGTTGGCTACTCCTGAAGGTGACCCTTTGGATGATCCAATGAATATCATGCACCTCAAAATATTTTATGCCTAGTCCCCATAAAGTCTTAAAATTGTCAAAAAAAAAATAAAAATAAAAACTCAAGAAAAATCCAAAAAAAAATAAAAATCATCACTCTGGTGAAAACCTGGCAAACAGGCACCTTGTGGCACCAAAAAAAAAAGAAAAAGAAAAAGAAAGAAAAAACAATTCATCCATTAGTGAAAACCACTTTGTGGTGCTATGGACAAGTACCTTGGTGAAAACCTCCATACAGGCGCCAAGGTAAATAACCGGATCCATTGTCTATCAGGTTGATACTGCAAGCACCCTCCATCCAATCCATCCATTCGCAACATTCCTTCTCTTCCGCCTCCCAATAAAACATGTGTATGATGATGAGTCTTTGCCTGAGTCATGAACAAGGAATGTCCCATTAAACTGAGCTTATGTGCCTTTGTGTGAGCTTCAAGAAGTCTTGAGAAACAATCCCAAGTCTGCAAGTCACTCTTCAAAAACCATAAAATCACTTGCCTAAATCCACAAGTCCACTTTGCCCTAGGGATGATTCCTTCCCTCGCATGGCAACCTAATCCTCCATCCTAGTTCTACTCTTGGCAAGAGGTATCATTTGGTCACAAGGAGGTGACTTGTTAGATTTTGTTGGATCTTTTCATTTAGACTTGCATCTTTTTCCCTACGACTGTCTAGATTTTCTATATCCAGGTATGTTACAATAGGCGCATACTGAGGCATATTTTTCATAGCATGGCATGTTTTGAATCTCTCTTGTATAAACCGATGACCTGGTATTAGTGTTTGTCAACACTTACCTTCCGTGTACCAGAGTTATCAGTGTGTTTGAGGGTCTCCTTGCACTAACCCACAACTTTGTATTAGTGTTTCTTAACACTTGCATAGCTGTGTGTAAGGAATTCATGTTTATCTGAGAGAGTCCATGACTTGGGTTTCTCATGGTATCCTGATTTCTATATTCAGTGGTGCAAGTCACCCAGGGCAATATCAAACTAGGTTGGCTCTCCACATTTGTTGTGCATAAAATCTCACCATCATTCCGTAAAATCCTAAACTCAATAATTCCATGGAGTTCTCAATTTCCCCCATTTCCCATTTATTCCATATTCTTCTATCTAAGATCATTGTGTTATTATTGGCATATTCCCTCTTTGTATTATTCATTCACATCATATAGATTGCATCACTTATTTCATTTAGATAGTCATTTTTTCACAAAACATTTAGATTGTATCATAAATCATTTCACATCTAGAAATCCATCAAACATTTGCATATATATATAAAGCATAAAAATCACTCATCCTGCATCCAAAAACATGTCAGCAACACATCATAAACATACATATATAAGCATCCACTCTACATCACAAATAAGTCAGCATAACACATCCATAATTGCATCCATATATGACATCATAAGAAAAACAAAAAATCCATCACAATAAAGGCTACACATCATCTATCACTAATCAAACCATGTATATATATAAAGAGCAAAATGTGTCTGTCATGATACAATGATCGCCCTGAAAGGTCAAAATATAATACACAAACAAAATAAGGAGCTAGCTCTCCCCTCCTGTCTCTCCACCCCCCTCTACTGTACCTCCCCCGCCTAATCCTCTTGCACCCCCCTGCTAGTGGCCGAAAACCCACTGATCCCCTTATCTGCTGACTCTAAGTCAGCCGCTAACTCTAGGTCCTCTGAGACCACACACTCTCAGTATACAAGGCTGCTCGCTATACTATAGGCACTGCTCCCTGGCATAGACCCCTATAATACTATGCCTCTCGACATGACCTCTACGCCCTCTCCCACTGCTGCATTTTATAAGAAAATATTTGTGCCAATCCTGTGGGAACCAATGCCTAGTGGGTTGCATCCCTCTCCCCCTACAACCATGTCACATCCACCTTCACCCTCTAACTCAGCATCCTACTGACGAAGGGCATCCTGTAGTCCTGCTATGGTTGTCCCTGTCTGGGCCTCCTCTAGCATCCTCTCTGACTCCTCCCTCTCCTCACTCAAGGCATCCACCTTTGTCAAATCAGTTATCTCCTATGTCAGCCACCCCACCTCTACCTCCATGCTCTCCCTTTGAGCCCTCTCTACCTGTAGCTCATCCTCCATGAAATGAAGCCTCGCCCGATAACTATCCCACTCCTGTTGTAAATAGTCAAAATTAGCCAGTTTCAAGCCTCCCCTCTCCTCCACCTGCGTCTCAGGGATATTCATAGGAACAACCTCCCCTCCCTCACCAACTACAGCCTCCTTTCTCTTGCCAACTATGGCCTCCACAACCTCTCCATATCCCTCCCCCTCCTTTGGATCCCTCCATCACACATCTTGGACTCTCCTCTATTGTCTTCCCACACCACGCCCTGCATGAACAACAACTCTCTCTCCTAGGCCATCATCCTTCCCACCCACCACCTGATCAACCCTTGGCTATAGCTCCTCATCATCCAAAACTCTAGGAATGGTAAGCCGCACTGGCAAGTGCCCCTCCCACCAACTCCTGTAACCACCTGTCATGCCTGGATCCTCCCCTGCCCCCATTTGCTCATCCCATACTATGTGAAATGTTGTCTGGAAGCTCATCCGACCCTCCAAGGGACTCGCTATAGGCCCCCAATACCTCACCTTCTGTGTAATCTGGGGATACACTGGAATATCCCCCACTATATCCTGTACCTGCCCAAGCTGTCGGGCCACCCTGAATGGACCATAGTACTCCATGATATACACAGATCTCCCAAAAATCCACATCTCGACTCCTGCCCAGTGTAGCTTCCAGTCATCCCTCTACTGCTCACATTCCAAAAATGGTCTCCATGTGAACTGTGCTAGCTCATCCAAAGCCCTCATCCAAAACCACACGAATGTTGTCTATTTATAGTTTAGCAGTCCCTTGTATCTATCCATAAATGATTGTTGTGGCTTCCTATCCTGTACCCCCAGTGGTCGATTCACTGCAATGTGCTCCCACACCCAGATGCGTAAGAGTGTGACCCCTACAAATAAACTAGCATACTCTCTGTACACCACCAAATGCATATCATGATATAGCTGGGCTAGCATCACTGTGCCCCATGCATACTGTTGACAATCATGAACCATGAAGTAAACACATCTACTCCACCCCAGAGGAAATCCATGTCCGCCCAAATCCAAAATAATCCACCCACTTAGGAATCCATAAATCACCAAAACCAATCGAGGAATCTACCAAACACCCATCGCTCGACCCAAGTGCATCCTGCTCCTGTCTAACATAGGTGGCGTCTCATACTCGCACACCTCCCACAAATAAAAAATCAGCCACATCCAACTATACTCAGGGATCACGCCACGAATGGGGATCTTCAAGATCCTCCAAATATCTAATAAGGTGACCATGGCCTCTCCAATCGGCAAATGAAAGGTGTTATACTGACTATCCCACCTCTCCACTAGCGTAGTCATCATAGCAGTATGCGCCCATATGCTCGGCCACCTGCCTACATAATGCAATCCCAATGCATCTAGAACCTCCAACTCATCGCAGCCTAGCTCATGATACAGGCTCATCGTCGCAGGCCAATGCTCTCTCGAGGCTAGTGGTCCCCTCTCCACCTACATCCATTACACCAAATCATTACTTTTACATCTTAAAGCCCCCTCCTCACCTCCAGAACCAACCATACCCTTCCCCCTATTCCAAAATTCTAAGCCAAAATTACATTTCCCCCCATCCCAAGTGAATGTGCTGATTTACCAGGTGCTCGCGCCAAAACTATGACGCTCATGCCATTTTGCAGGCACTTGTGCCAACAGAAAAAAATCCCTACCCTTTATTGACCCCCCTACTAGGCCCGTCAATGCGAGCACCAGCGCTTCAGTGCGAGTGCCCGCGTAATCCCTTGGGCGCTCATACTGAAGCGTGACCGCCCACGTCAAAGCGCGAATGTGCGCACTGAAGCACGAGCAACCACACTGATCCCCCCATTCCCCTCCCAAAACCTTTATTCTACCCAACCCCCCAGTGAGCGCTCGCGCTGACCTAGGGTCAAGCACGTTGAAATAGCAACCAACGTGTGTGCCTCGCCTTACCTACACCCCTATTTCTAGCCCTAAAACTTACTCAAATTCAAAAATTCCAAAAGAGGGATAGTCCTACTCACCGGTGGTCCATAGCGAGTTGGTCGATCAAACCATCGGATCCTCTCAACATGATGATCATGAACTGGAACGCGGTCCATCTCTTCTTCTCTTCTTCTTCACTCTAAGTGACTCCAAGGCTTGTGTGTAACAATGACCCCTCATTGGGCCCATTCTTCTATTCTTCTATCCAATTTATCTACGGTTGCTTCATATTTCTTCCTCACTTATCTTTTCCACCCAAAATTCTTCTTCTTTTATTTTTTGAGAATTTTTCGTCCCTTTTTCGAAAAAATTCTCGAGGGGGCATCCACCTCCCACGCTTTATGCTGGGGCATCCTTTTCTTCTTCTATCTTCTAAACATCGCCAAATTTTCCGCTGCATAAAAGAGGGGCAAAATGTAGACACTTATAAATAATTATTTTAATTATTTTTAATTCCTCACATAATTAATTAATTAATTATGTTAATTCATATTCTCCTCAATATTAATTAATTATAACTAATATTCTCACTGTAGTGTGTGATTGATTTATTTAATAAATCAATCCCCCTCCTATTATTTTTCTAAAACATTAAATCCTCTCAAATCCTCCCCTTAGCTAATTAATTTCAATTAATTAGTTAACCCACATGATTCCTACAAATCATCTTCCTAATCCATCATTAACCTAATAAATTCTTCTAGAAATTCCCTAAACTCACTTAACCTTATTCTTCTAATTTTTAATTCCCTCCACTCATTCTCTCTCCTAGTCAAATCCTCCTACAAATCCTATCATCACCTAATCTTTCCTCTAATCCCCCTCCTAATGAATTGCTAGTGGCTAATCATCATGATTAGCCACAAAGTCAACTGCTTGTCTCTTCCATCCAACCACTAGCTTTTAATGCTCTTTTCCTAGGTGAATGTGAGATTTTCAAAATCTCACATTCCTTTAGGCATCTCCTCTCCGAAAGAATTTTTAATTCCTTCTTATTCCTCCAATCCCCATGATCATCCCTTTTTGGAGAATTTTAAATTCCTCCTCCCCATTCTTCAAGGATTGTCCCATCCCTTGCTCTTCTCAAGGCACATTGAGAAGTCTTCCCAATGCACCTTGCTCTTCTCAAGGCACATTGGGAAATCTTCCCAATGCACCTTGATGAGTGTGGAGACAAGAAATGCCTTTAAGACATATCTCTTGGTCTCCACACCCTCTCTTGGGCCTTGTGTGAGCTCACAAGAAATCCTAGCCCTTCATCTTGGATCCATCCTAGCCATCCATTCTTCCTCTCCTCTTCCCATAAATTGAGGACTCCATCCTTTCATTCTTCATCTCCAAGTTTAGTAATCTTATGCTGCTAGTTTGTGCCTAGAAAAGTTATCTTAGCATCCTTACCATGCCAAAATTGTCTCCCATCCATACTTGATCATCTCATCCCTATCATCCCTCAAGATCCATCTCATTTGTGCACAACATTAGAGAGCCATCCACATCAAGCAAGCAAAAGGACCACATCAAGTGGAGTATCATCAAGGGGCGCCTTCACTTCATCAAGCTCAATCTGAAGGAGAAGGTATAAGGTTTGTGAGGTATATGCATCTTATTCTTGTTTTTGTGTGATTCAAATTATGTCTTTTGATTTCATATGTTTCTATGATTGATTTACATGATTTGCTAACTATCTACCTCATCAATCTTTTCCCCTCTTCACATACATACCTAAATACATTTTATAATGACCTACAAAATCTCATACATATATGAGTCTTTACAATACATCATGTCGGCTATACAAATATATTTACAATACAAAATAATATTATTTCCAAGTTAGCTTGGACACTACTGATTAAATTTGTTGCTGATGTAACTAGATGCTCATGTGAATAACATCTGTTGTGACTGCCAGTGCCTGTAGGTCAAATCTATTTCTGGTATATCCTGTGAACCATGTTACTAGTTGGTTGCCATCAATGACAACATCAACCATTCTCATTTGAGTGTATAATGCCAACAATCTCTCCCTTTGGCATTGATGGCAACACTCATGAGGAAAATCCAAAAACTGTTATCCAAAATGAATTCCAAAAACTAAGTGTGCTCCCCCTAAGCAAGTGATCTCCTTTTGTATATTTTCTCTTTACACCACTACTCCCCCTTTGACATCAATGACAAAGGATGTCAAAAGAATCAAAAAGTCAAAATTTACCTAAAATCTTGTAGTCGGTTATTTATAATCTGGAAAATTTCTATCAAAACTAAGTTAAGACCTTGCAAAAACTTAGTACTGTAAAAAATTATTGTCTCTATCTGCCAGATCATGCCAGTGAGATAATGCATTTGTTGCTCCAGTGATTTGTCCCCTTGAATAGTTATCTTAGATAACTCATTTTGGTGTGTTAACAAATTGTCTAATCTAGGACCGAGTTTTCATCTTTAACCTTGCCTTTTCTCTTTCCAACTTCTCAATCTTCTCTTCATAAATTGCCATCTCTTGATCCAAAACTGATGTGAGTTTTGAAGAACCAATCATATTATTAGCAATGCCATCAATCTCTTTATGTGTCTTCTTTATTTTCTCATCAATATATTTTGTTAGAAGGTGAGGTTTACAGGCTTCCTTGTAGAATTCCTTGTATTCTAGAATAGTAGAATTAAGTGCCAGTAACAAACAATCAATCTGTCCTGTACAACCCTTTATTGTTTTGTCAAAGAAATTGTCATTCTCCTTATTTACCCTTTCCTAAATGGTCTGCTCATTTATCTTATCTATAGTTTGTATATTAGAACAAATGAATTTGGACAATGTGTCCAATTTACCTATAGACCTAACAATGTGATCAACCTTGCACGCTAGTGCAATCATCTGCAAAACTGGTAAAGAATCATCAATGGCCTTAAATGCTAAGGCATTGCATTCTATTATCTTCTTGATGGAATCCAATAATACATCAGTGACATTTGTCAGTCTGTAATTTGTGATTGATGTATTGGGAGAAGTGCTAGGTACTACAATAATTTTCTTCTCTTCTCTAGATACCTATCCAGTTACCTTAACCACTTCTACTTCCTTGCTTCCATCCTTAACCTCTTCTTTATCCACTTTTTCTTCCTTATTATCATTCTTGTTTTCATTTTTATTTTCATTCCCTATTGGTTTAGATACATTATGTTCTTGTTCCTTTTCTTCTTTTGTCGGTATCCCAATGTTCTGTTGATTGTCAATAGTGTTGACCAGTGACTCAGAGATCTCAACATTTGTAGCTTCAACTTTCTTTTCCTTTGTAGTTTCCTTATCCAACACAATATTGATATCTTGAGTGTCAACATTCATGGTGAATAGAATTTCTAACTCAGGATCAACATTATCTACTTTTAATTCCTCTGACTTATCTTCTCCAGGATCATTTTCCTTTTCTGTCAGTGCCTCTAATACTATCGGTGGGGTGTCTTGAGCTGGTGGCAGTAAGTTGTCCTTAACTATAATATCCAGTATATTTCCAACCTTACCCTTACCCTTATCTGTCTTCTGATATACTTTAGTAAATGATTTATCAATTCTTTGTCTATCTTTCTCTTCTCTCTTCTCCTTCTCAACAAAGAATATATCCCATTTGTCAGTTCTTTCATCTGCAATCTCTTTAACTTTGTCAGCCATAAAACTAACTTGTCAGTGACAACTCACAAAAATAGTCCTGTTAGCTTCATATATTAAGTCATCTATTTCTTGCTTTGAATTAATAGGATGAATGGTTAACATAACCTCGACCTTCAATTTCTTGTCTAACTCCATAACAAACATTCTCTTTGCTTCAAGTCTTAAGTATAAATCATTAGGAAGAATATCTAAAACTTCAATAAGAACATTCTTATATATGTTTAGATACAAAATAATACTTTCCTCAATAGTATCCTTATTTGAATCCTTAAAAGAATGATAAAATTTATTAACATTACTAAGATTTCCTTCCTGAGTAATTTCATTTACCAATTCTTCTGGTGAAAGAGTATCTGGTTCCTTTTTTTCTAGGTTGTTTATTCTTTGGTGGGACTTTCTTCTTTTGACCACTAGGCTCTCTCACAGCCTGTTGTTTATTTCAGAGTGTTCTTGCTTTCTTTGGAGATGGAGTAGGTGTCGGTGAGGGTTTTCTTTTCTTTCTATCCACCCTTTTGAATTCAGTTTCCTTATCACTATCAAAATCATATGAGGTAGCCACAGGAGAAATATGTGCTACCTTTTGTTGTTTTGATTTTCTTTCTTGTTCAGCAACACCTTTCATCGGATCTAGTTTCAATAAGAACTTCTTAACAATTTCTACAAACTTAGAAGCATCTTTTATTTCTTTTTCTCTTTTCTTTCTTTGCTTCTACATAGCAACACCACTCTCTATAGTTTCAACATTACCAAATATCTCCTCTATTGGTTCTGATGGAGCATCTAAGAGTATTTTAGCATATGAATCCAAGATGTGTGAATCCACCTCATAGCCCATCTATGTTATCCAGACAGTTTAAGGTCTAACTACCTCCATCCATACTTCATCTCTTTTAGTCACAAAGCATATTTGTTTGTCATATTTGTCTACAATGCTTTGAGGAATCCTTTCCCTTTGCCTCACTTTTGCTTGAAAATCCTTGAAGTACTCTTTTACCAATTCGTCACTATCTGAGCCCATGCTGGTAATTGCCTCCTTTATCTGTTTTCCAATAGAAATATCATAGGCAAATTCCTTGTGTCCAATACCAGGAATCACCTTTGAGAAATGCAACATTAAGCACACAATCAGGTTCCCAAACTTGAAAGTTCCCTTCTTGTCACCTTTGAGCTTGTTCAAGTTTTGTAACAGCTCATCTTTCAACCATTCATAGATGTCAATTTTAGCATTATTCATAATCATCTCGTAGGCACTATGAATGCAGGAACTTGATACAGAATTCAACCTATTAGTATGAGAAACTTTGTATCCAATAACCATACTTGCATATTTAACATTGTTGTTAGTTATATCACTAACCCTAAGTGATCTGTTGTCAAATGTAGTTCCGGTTAAGCTCATAACTTCTTTGTTTGGAATTTTCTTTTTCTTATCAGGCCTAGTATCTGTAGAAGGTAAATTGGCAACAACCTTAATTGCTTCCTTAGTTAACTTTAAAATTGAATCTAACCACAAAAATTCTCCATGAACTCTGCTAAGAGCATAACGGATAATCTCATCTGAAAATTCAAGCATGTGAAGGATTTCAATGAACCCTAAATCCTCAACAATCTTGTGTTCCGGTTTGACTATACCTTGTTTGTCAAAAATAACATTTATGAACATATTCCTTAAATCCTCAGACACTAAATTTTTAATGTTACAATGAACGTATGCCCTAGGGTCTTCAACAAATGCACTAATGGAGTCATCCAACTTAGCTATCTTAGGGATGATTTTGAAGACAGGTCTAGGACACTTGACATTTTCTACAATAGTAGGGTTTGCAATGAATTCAGGAACAGAAGATGAAGATGCCATGTCATAAGATAAATACCTTTTAACTGAAAAACCTTGGATGCCTTGAAAATCCTTTGCTGCTTTGCTTCCTAAATGCTGGTGCTCACTTTTCACGCTCTTCAAATGCTTGAATTCTTTGGTAAGTTGAAATGAGAAATTCAAGTGCTTTATAACAAAAAGGTTAACTTACAATCGCATTAAATTCTTCACTGGTGAAGTGAATACTCAACATATGTGTCGATAAAGAAGAAATATAACTTCTTACCACCAATTGAGGGTAAATGCATAATCTTCAATTAGTTGCCTTACCCCTAAGGATTATTCCTTAGTTAGATGAAGAATCTCCTACCGGTGCAGGATTACTCTGTTATGCCGGTATAGAGACAAATTCATCATTTCTCTGATCTCTCTTCTTGATCCATTGTTTAGTGAATTTTTTCTTGATTTCATTTGCCTTTTGTTTACCTTTGTCATTAGATCCTTTATTGTTTGCTAGTACACTCTTTCTTATACACAATTTTGCAATATACCCAATCTTGTTACATGCATAACAAGTTACATTGTTTCTTTGAAGAGCTTTTCCATAACCTTGATCGGTTTGAGTTTTGCATTGATTAGATAAATGTCCAAATCTACCACAAACATAACATTTCACATTCATTCTACAATTGTTTGAGTTATAACCATTTTTATTGCATTTGGAACATTGACCGGTGGATGAGTTTGTATTCTGATTATTCTTAAATCTGCATTGATTTGCTCTATGACCAAATTTGTTGCAATTAAAATATTTCCCATTGAATTTATAAGCATTAGGTTGCCTTACCGGTTTGCTATGATCATGATTATTTGTAGTTCCAAAACTTTCTCCACGTTCAAATCCAAGTCCAACCGTTTCTCCATCAGTTTTCTGACTTTTCAGCATATCATCAAGCTTATCTAAACTCTTCTTGAATTTGTCTTTGTATTCACTTGCAGCGACCAACTCACTTTCCAAAGTACTAACTTGTCTCATAAGCTCCTCTTTGTCATGTTGCATGTGAATCAAATCTGTTTTAAGCATATCATTTTCATAACTAAGCCTTAGAGATTTATCTGATCTTTCATTAAGTCTTCTGGCCAAATCTTCTTCATTCCTCTTTATATCTTCAATATCCTTGCATAATCTCATGGTTAAATCTTGCATCTCATTCTTCATGTTATTGTTCTCTTGTCTCAGTTTCTTTGCAATATCTTTGAGAGTTTCCTTTTCTTCATCATCTTGATTTTGCAATTGCACATGTAATTATTTTCTCTTATTCTTTTCTATAACCAAGTTACCTTGAAGTGCTTGGATGAATTCCCGAGCAGTTCTGAGTTCATCTTCTAGCTTTATATTCTTCAATTTTTCTGCATCAAAATCTTCAAGAGCTCCTTCTAACTATTGTCTCAAACTTTTCATCATTACCAGTTTTAGAATCTTCCTCAAGTTGTTAGGCTTCTGCAAATAGAGGACTAGGATCTGATACCAATTGTTAGATACTAAGAGGGGGGGTGAATCAATATCTACCCGATAAATGAAATATTTAAACGTGTTTGCAACTTTATAATGCAAATTAATATACCGGTAAGAAAGTACTAATGCAGTAAAGAGAAACAAAAGAATAAACATCAATGCACACCATAACGCATATATTTTGGCGAGGAAACTTGGTAGGGGAAATACCTTGGTGGGATTTGTAACCCACAATATTTACTCACTGGCCAGAATGAATAAATATTACTCAGTACAATAGGGGCTTGCACATGCAGGAAGGCCAGCTGCCTAGAGCTCACTGCTCAATACAAAAATGGAGTCTCACTGACTACACAACTAGATTATTAAATCCAATGACAATGTACTACTCAAAATAGCATCTAAAATGCTAGATTCAGTATCGGTTTAAGCTCTATCTGATATCTCTGCCATAAACCTTGCTTCGCACTGCTCTGCTTCTTATTCACTCTCAAAATACATGAAAGTGCATATACAATTATTCACTCTCATATACCGCTTACATACATACCTAAAGATATTTTATAATGACCTACAAGATCTCATACATATATGAGTCTTTACAATACATCATGTCGGCTATACAAATATATTTACAATACAAAACAATATTATTTCCAATTCGGCTTGGACGCCTGTGAACCATGTTACCAGTTGGTTGCCATCAATGACAACATCAACCATTCTCATCTAAGTGTATAATCCCAACAAGCCTCTCTTGTAGGACAAGAATGAATTCCTTAGCAGAATTCAACTCATCTTGTAGCTTTAAGTTATTCAATCTTTCAGCATCATAATCTTCAAGTCCCATCTCAAGCTACTTCTCCAAAGCCATTTTCAATGACTCTAATTTCAGGATCTTCCTCAAGTTGATAAAATTCCTCTGAGGCACAAGGCTTTGATACCAATTGTTGGAAACCAATAACACTGAGAGGGGGGGTGAATCAGTGTTATATCGAAATAGAAGATTTTAACCTTAACAAAATAATCATGCACCAACTGGTATATGGGTATAAACATGATTGAAAGAAATAAATCAACCAATAAGACAAACACATAAATGGGAACCATAAAACACATATTTATACATGGAAAACCACGATGGGATTTGTGACCCATCATATCAATTCACTGGCCATATGAAGAGCTATTACAATATATGAGGGGCTTGCACTTGCAGCGAGGCTTATAGCCTAGAGCACATTGCTCAATCACAATAGGAGCCTCACTGACTACATAAAATTCCAGACAACAATCCAGAGAAGTGTGAACTGCTAAGATAACATCTTCTATGCTAGAATACAGTTCCGATTTAAGCCCTGTTTGTTCTAGTTGAAGCCCTAAACCCCTTTACCTAAATAACCCTTACAATAATTTCCTCACATACATAGTCTTTTTGACATATTTCATATCATATCACTTTTACATATCCATTACATTACCTCCCTACTACATCAAAATGATCTAATCAATCTGTCCTATATACCCTATACAAGTTTATGCCTTATGTCGGCTTACAAAGATATATACAACATCAGATTACATGTTGGCCATATAACATAAATGAATAAACATTAAAACAAGTTATTGATGCCGAATCCAAGATAAGTCGGTCTCCAATATCGATAACCTTTGCTATACCATGTCAGCCTACATTGTTGGTGACCAAAGAAATCTTACTAACCTGTCAGTGTCGGTGTCAGTGCAGAATCTATGAAGTGCCTATCGGTACACCATATGAAGTCAGAACCCAAAATCTTGTTGCCACCAATAACAACATAGTGAAACCAACCAATAGAGTGTCAATTGCCAATGGATCTTTCACTCCTCTTCTCATGTAAGTTCATCTCATGACTGTGACATTTTATTTTCTCATGGATAATACCCTTCTCCTCTTTCACTCTACCTATTAGCTTCCCTTTCTATTCTCTTTTGTCTAATGAGTGATCTTTGTGAAGGAACACAATGGACCACTAAGAGGGGGGTGAATCAGTGGTAACCAAAAACTTGAACTATCTGAATGATTAAAAAATTTAATCATAGACGTTATGCAACCACTCTAAACACCAAAGCTTAAAATAACAAACATTAAGAAACTTATAGGCATATATATAAAACACATTTTCATATGCACACAAGGAAAAATCATAGCACCAAATATATGAGGAAAACCCAAAGTGGGAAAAATCTCGGTGAGAAATGTTACTAGAGACTACTGCTCCAATCTAGCCTCACAAGAAAATCTGATTACAATGTTTAGGGCACCAACCCCTGAAGTTTATGGGCCCCAACCCAAAGGAGAATCAATCCCTATAGTTTATGGGCACCAACCCCTAGCTCTAAGCACCCACTCAGAGAAATACAAAGATACAAACAACTGATAAAATGTAAAAACCTTATTACAAATGAGTTTTGTAACACACAAATGTTCTACTCTTGAGATTGATTTGACTCACTTTTTCTCTTTGATCTTTAGGCTTCAATCTTAGTTTTCTGATCCCTATCTTCTACCTTTTGTCCTCTTCTCTTCTCTACAACCAACTCTCTACTTTCTTCTTGTCTCAATCCTCTTTCTCTTCCTCTCACAGTGTATATAACCCACTGTGTTATCTACCTTGACTCTTCACACTTCTAGTCACTGGTCTCTGCTGCTCTCCTCCTCCATTCTTCAAGCTCTTCACTATCTACTCTCTAATCTGATTCTCAACTGAATTTTGTCTCCTCCACACATTTGAACATTCTGCATGCAGTCTCTTCTTAATATGTTAGGTCTACATTGGCATCATGTTATTGACACTCGTGTGAGATGCTTCTTTGTGACCCTCTTCTCTCCTTTTTATGTCCTTTGTTTTGTAGAGCTCTACTCTTTCATAGCTTCAATAACAACACACTTGTTGAATGTACTACACTCTTTTGATCGACATCCCCCATATTTTCTTTTCCAACTCAGCTTCCTCATCTACAGCTATCAAATCTCATCACCTATACACTGTTCTTAATCATCTCTATACCTTCAGGATTTCCCTCCAAGAATAGATTTACACACTAATCTTCTCAGCCTCAAAGAGATTATGTCTGCATATCGATCAGATTATTTGTACCTATCACTCAGACGGATAACCACCCATAATAAATACATTTGATTTTGAAAAAAATTATATTCAGATCATGTTATCAATATAGAATTGCTATACTTAGCAAACTTTAGCCTAGCAGATTTCCTCGAGCCTCAAAAATCTCATCAGCATCCTATGCCTTGATAGCCATTAAATGTTGCATCATTTTCTTCAGTTGGATTTGTACTTTCATTTCTAACTTTAGTAATCTTCTTTGTTTGATGAGATTTGATTACCTCTTTGTGGATCATCTTGAGTCGCAAAATAGACTCCAGCCTGGTTTCCATCAATGCAATCTCAATCCTTTGTTGACATTCTCTAATTGGATCAACAACCACCTCATTAAAATTAATCATCATATCTATAAGCACTGACCTCTACATATTGGATTTCAACCTTGACCACCTAGGATCCACATGTCTTCATTTTCCCCATCCAAAATATCGGGTCAATCTTCGTCAATCACCATGTAGATCATTTTTCCTATCGGCATGGAGTCGTGTGGCTCAAATTGTCTCCTTCAACATCCAAGTCACTTGGTCAATCTCGATCAATGTCTAGTCATCATCCATGTGGACATTGTGCCTATCAAGTTACTATTGACATTATCCCACATCATTATTCCTATATCTAAATGGGGTAAGCAATTCCAAAAGGCTCCATTTACATTCGTTAGCCCACACAAAACTTTGAAGAAGTATTGGACTCATGTGGAATAATCATCTACAAGAGACACTATTCTCTCTTGTTAGCCTGTATGACACTCAACATGGCCTCTTAACCCATGTGGGACAAGGGCTTCCTTATATCTTGTAGTATCCTTTTATCCTGCATTGTCATCACTTTTTCACTTTTGAGTTATCCTGCATGATTATTGTGTTGGCATATGATGAAGCGGTGATAATGTATGTTGTCATTGATGTCAATAAGTGAACAGGTATATGGTACTCAAGCAGGTGAACCGGTATAAACCGGTGTGTAGACTGGAAGTGGCTATAGTCAACCAAGATGGAATGAACCGATGTTGGGGTTCACGGTTTGGGGTTCACAATTTGACTACTAGTTTGTAGTCTCAGTTCAGCTCGAGGGTTTCCGGTTTGGTGATCTGACTTGTGTGGAGGAACTGATGACATTCTGTGATGAGTTAGTTAGGAGATGAGGATGAGATCGAGATGCCATGTCAGCTATGTTCATGTGAAGAATCTCTTTGAGGATTTTGCACATGAAGATTGAATGCATTGAATGTCTACCTTGGGAAAGTGCATTTTTCTTAAAGGTATGAGAAAAGTGCATGATGGGTTACTATTTTCTAGATGTGGTGAAGATTGGATGATGCAGAAATGACTTGAGATCTATTTAATGTATTTGATAGTCAGGATTGGACCGCTTGTAATTGTAAACCTAAAATGTTTAGGGTTTAGGGTCTATTATACTGACCTAATTGTTTTCTATAAGGTCGATGAGTTTTGTTATTGTAAGTGTTGGAAAAAGTTGTGTTAATGTCCGTGTGTTGATATACTTGCCAAACTAGGGTGTGGAATCTGTAGAGTGTGATTGCAGAGGAGAGGAATTGAAAAGGATCTGCCTTAGCAAGTAGTGTTGTTATCAGATTGGAGCTTTACCTGTTGACTTCTAACCATCGCAATAGAAGGAAAATCCATTGACCGGGTAGCTTTAATAGGCTTGTTGCAAATCCTCTAACCAGGTGACTCAAGTTCATTGAGTTCTTTAAATCCTCTAGCGAGGTAACCTTTAGCAGGGTTTATAGCCATCCCTTAACTAGGTGATCCCTAACAGGATTGGTTCCTAATAGAACCTTATTGTAAAGTCTTTAACTGGATTAGGCTCCTAACAGAGTGGACTTCAAAAGAGTTCAAAACAATCTAGTGGGTATTCATCCCCACTATGGTTTTTCCCATTTGGGTTTCCATGTGAAAAATCTATGTCATGGGCTGTGTATTTTTCATGTGATAATTGAGTAGTTTTTGGTTCAGTTGTATATGCATGCAATGCTAATGGTTATGATATTACTAATGCAGCTCATGCATGATCAAACTGGTAAAATAGCTATCTAGATTTGAAAATTGTTGAATGCTATTTGAAGTACTTTTGTTTTACTGGTTTAGCTATCTGAAGTATTTATGTTAACCAGTATTGCTATTGTTGAGTATAATGATATAGACAACCGATTATCTGTGTTCAGAGAGTGTCAAAATATTAAAGCAAGTTTTTGTCTATACTGATTCACCCCCCCCCCTCTCAGTACTGGTTACAATATTAGTTGTTCATCATTATTAAACAATTGGTATCAGAGCACCTCCAGGTCCTCGGTGATATAAGCTTAACCACTTGAGGCAAAAGATCTTGCTTTAATGATGAAGAGGGAAGGTCCTAAGTTCAATAAGGATAACTTCAAAATATGGAAGGACAGAATGAATATTTATATAAAGAGTTTGGGTGCTCAACATTGGAGCTATGTTGAGAATGCCTATGTAATCCCTACTGACACTCTAATCGGTGATCAGAAAAGAGAGATTCAAGAAAATGGGCAAGTCATGGAAGCCCTTATTAGCAGTCTGTCTAATATTGAGCTCATTGATGTACAAGATAAGGACAGTCCTAAGGATGTTTGGTACACACTGGAAACCATTTATGGTGGTGATGAGCATGTCAAGCAGGCTAAGGAAGAAATCCTCAAAAGAAAACTTGAAGACATGAGGATGGTTGAAGGAGAGACCATTCAACAATATGGCATAAGGATCAAGAGTGTGGTTGGATATATCAAGAGCACTGGTGGAACAATTGATGATGCCACCATTGTCAGTAAAGTTATGAGATCATTGTTATCGGTCTATGCAATCAAGGTTGCCGCTATCCAAGAGCTAAGGTCTATTAATAAAACAAAGGTATCCTTAGACTCTATTATTGCTAAATTAATTGCATATGAATTGAATGGCTATGATGGTAGCATTTAGAAGACTGAGTTGGCCTTTAGAGCATCAACTTCCTTTTCACCTATTAGGAGAGGAAAAAAGGTTAGCACTAGTTATGAATCTAGGCCAAGCAGAGATATGGATGATGACGAGCTTCTGAAGGAGTTTGAAGCTCTTCTCGCCAAGAGACATCCAAAAGGCACCAAAAAATATAGAGGTGAGCTTCCTTTGAATTGTTTTTCCTACAATAAGATAGGACATATAGTTGTTAACTATCCTAACAATGACAATAAGAATAAACTAGAAAGGTTTAGAAAGTATAAAGGAGGAGGTAGAAGAAATTATCTTGTTGCAGTGGATGAAGGTGTTATTGATGAAGAATCTGAGTATGAAGAGAGTGAGGACATAGTATTTGTAGTTGTCAAGGAAGAGGTGACTGACCAAAAAGCCCTTGTCTCTCACATTGACAACTCCAATGAGTGGATCATTGATAGCGGGTGTTCTTGACTGGTGACCGGAGAAAGTTTCTGACTCTCGAAGAATATGATGGAGGTGTTTTCTGGTTTGGCAACGATGCACCCTACATGGTAAAATTAAAAGGATCCATCTCACTAAATGGAAAGAGTAGTATGGATGATGTCTACTGGGTAGAAGGCCTTAAGCACAACCTTTTTAGTGTTTCTCAGCTGAATGAGAAAGGACTTATTATGGAGTTTAAAGGTGGAGTTTGCAGAATAATTGGAAAGAATGGTGATCTTATTGCCACTGGCAAACAAACCAAAGGAATCCTATTTTAACTGAATGCCCAAATCAATCAATGTCTGATGGCGAAGTTTGATGATAGTTGGATATGGCATAGGAGGCTCTATCATATAAACTTTGATAATATAGTAAAGGCTAGTAAGATCAAGGCAGTAAGAGGATTGCCTTTGCTAAACAAACCAGAGAATGCTTTGTGCAGATAATGTCAACTTGGGAAGATATCTTCCTCAACATTCAAATTAAGTCTTTTTCAGTAGAGAACTTACTTGATCTAGTGCACATCGATTTGTGTGGTCTAATGAAAACTAGAAGTATTCAGGGAGATTGGTATTTCATGATTCTTACCGATGACTTCTCAAGAATGATGTGGGTCACATTCTTAAAAGACAAGTCTGATGTGTTTGGAAAGTTCATAGCCTTTAGAGAATTGGTGGAGAAGGAGAGTGGCAGAAGAATAAAATGCCTAAGAATTGATTAGGGAGGTGAATTTACTTCTGATGAATTCAACAAGTACTATGAAGAGAACAACATCAAGAGGTAGTTGTCTGCCCCAAGGACACAACAATAGAATGGCATAGTAGAAAGGAATAACAGGACTTTAGTTGAAGCGACAAGAACTATGTTGATCCAAGGAAATGTAGCTCATACATTTTGGAGAGAAGCAGTGAGCACTGCAGTCTATACTATGAATCAGGTACTCATTAAGAAAGGTAAAGACAAAACCCCCTATGAGTACTAGAATGGAAGAAATCCTAATGTAATTTATTTCAAAGTATCTGGCACCAAGTGCTATATCAAGAGAGGTGAGCATCTGAGCAAGTTTGATGCTAAGAGTGATGAAGGAATATTTCTCGGATATTCCACTAAAAGAAAAGCTCTCAAGTGTTACAACAACATGACTCAAAAAATTGTTGAGAGTATCAATGTTAGGGTTGATGAATCCCTTGAGGAACCTGAGGAAACCAATAGCAATTAAACAGAAGATGAATTGGGTTTAGCCTTCTAGGAACTGGTTAAGAAAGAAACAAGTGACAAACACTGCAAAGACCTCAGTGTTTCTATACCAGTAGAAGCTACAGTAGGAGAAGAAGAAGATGAAGTGGAAGAAGAGGAAAAGCAAGTGGAACCAGCTAGGGTCATTCCTAGGTATGTAAAATTGCATCATGATCTGAAGAAGATCATTGGAGACAAAGATGTAGGGATACTCACAAGGAGAAAGTTGAAAGAAAATTCCTGCATGATTTTAGAATTTGAACCTAAGACCACTAGAGAGGTACTTACCGATGAAGACTGGATAAAGGCAATGGAAGAGGAACTGAACCAGATAGAGAATAATGCAACATGGTCCTTGGTACCTAGACTAAAAGACAAGAATGTCATAGGTACCAAATGGGTCTTCAGGAATAAGCTGAATGAAGAAGGCACACTGGTAAGAAACAAGGCAAGACTTGTATGCAAAGGATATGCTCAGGAAGAAGGAGGAGACTATGGAGAAACCTTTTCCCCAGTGGCTAGACTAGAAGGTGTCTACATGCTACTTGCATTTGCAGAATTCAAAGTATTCAAGGTATACTAGATGGATGTGAAGTATGCATTCTTGAATAGAATCCTAGAAGAAGAAGTGTATATTGAGCAACTGGATGGGTTTGCTTTGTCAAAGGATAGTAATATGGTGTGTAGATTACACAAGGCCCTATATGGATTGAAACAAGCACCAAGGGCATGGTATGAATGGTTACACTCTCATCTTGTGAAGATAGGATTTTAGAGAACAAGTGAGGACAATAACATCTACCAAAAATCTGAAGGTGATCAGATTCTAATCTGTGAAGTATTTGTAGATGACATAATCTTCAGAGGAGATGATGAAATGAGCCATGCATTTGTAGATGAAATGAAGAAAGAGTTTGAGATTTTTCTGATTGGAGAGATAAAGTTCTTCATTGGTCTACAAATTCAGCAGATGAAGGAGGGTATCTTCATTACCTAGTCCAAGTATATCAAAGAGGTATTGAAGACCTTTGGCATGGAGGAGAGCAAACTAGTTGGAACACCGATGGTGACTGGCTACAAACTAACTAAGGAGGATGACTCATCGATGGTGAATGAGAAGGAGTACCAGTCAATGATTGGTAAGCTACACTATGTGGTGCACATCAGACCAGATATTTCTCATGCAGTGGGCATAGTGGCCCATTTTCAGAAGAGTCCAAGAGAATCCCACTTGGTAGTGACAAAGAGGATTCTTAGGTATCTGAAGGGAATAGTTGATTATGGATTGTAGTATCTATACAATGGCAACTTTGATCTCAAAGTGTTTACTGATGTAGATTGGGTAGGTAATGTGGATGACCGAAAGAGCACAACTGGTGGAGCATTCTTCCTTGGTGGAAGACTAGTCTCATGGACAAGTAAGAAGAAGAGATGTATTTCCCAGTCTACAACTGAAGCAGAGTATGTGGTAGAATTTATGAACTCCACTCAGGCAATATGGATGAAGAATGTACTGGATGGCTTCAAACTGACTGTATCTAAACTGGTGAGTATTTTCTGTGATAATACTAGTGCAATCAATATTTCCAAAAATCTGGTATTACATGCTAAGACCAAGCATATTGAGCTCAAGTATCATTTCTTGAGAGAAAAGGTTCAGAATAAAGAGTTTGTATTAGAACATGTTTCCAGTAAGGAGCAGCTAGCAGACATATTCACTAAGCCCTTATCGAAGACTACATTTACCTATTTGAGAGGTGCATTAGGGGTTCTGCCCCTTCATGAAGTAAACTAAATTTTTGTGCTCCACATCAGTCAGGTACTGCTATGTCAGATCTTATAGGATTGATGTGTTGAAGGATGCTACTCCATAGGGGGAGTAACATAGTGGAGCTTGGAAGCTTATGCCTCCACTTTGGCATTGTTGTCAAAGGGGGAGAACATATCTGATGATGTATGGGGGAGAAGACATATTGTTTGGAGATAAAATGTTGAGCATGTATACATTGATCAATCCAGGTGATGGTGATATTTTATGTTGCATAGGTATAGTGTCAATCAGTGTATATATTTTACTGAGAAATGATTCACTAAGTACTGTCATCAATGCCAAAGGGGGAGATTGTTGGTATATGATGAAGTGGTGATAATGTATGTTGTCATTGATGTCAATAAGTGAATAGGTATATGGTACTCAAGCAGGTGAACTGGTATAAACCGGTGTGAAGACTAGAAGCAACTATAGTCAACTAGGATGGAGTGAACTGGTGTCGGGGTTCATAGTTTGGGGTTTACAATTTGACTACTGGTTTGTAGTCTCAGTTCAGCTCAAGGGTTTTTGGTTTGGTGATCTGACTTGTGCAGTGCAACTGATGACATTCTGTGATGAGTTAGTTAGGAGATAAGGATGAGATCAAGATGCCATGTCAGCTATGTGCATGGGAAGAATCTATTTGAGGATCTTGCATGTGGAGATCGAATGCATTGAATGTCTACCTTAGGAATGTGTGTTTTTCTTAGAGGTATGAGAAAAGCACATGTTGGGTTACTATTTTCTAGATGCGGTGAAGATTGGATGATGTAGAAATGACTTGAGATCTGTTTAATGTATTTGACGGTCAGGATTGGACCGCTTGTAATTGTAAACCTAAAATGTTTAGGGT